>NW_026044075.1:0-366521 GCF_937001465.1 Orcinus orca | reverse complement strand
CTACAGGCCTCGGCACATTCTCAGGCTGGAGTTGGGGAAAACAGGAGCAGAATGGAAGATGACAGCGTGTGAGGGAGCTGTGGTGTCCATAGGTTCGGGGTCTGACGTGCTTCCTCCTGAAGCACCGATGCCCATCAAAGCTGTAAATGGGGTGCTGGGGAAAACAGGAGCAGAATGGAAGCTGACAGCGTGTGAGGGAGGTGTGGTGTCCATAGGTTCGGGGTCTGACGTGCTTCCTGCTGAAGCACCGACGCCCGCCAAAGCCGTAAATGGGGTGCTGGGGAAAACAGGAGCAGAATGGAAGATGACAGCGTATGAAGGAGGTGTGGTGTCCATAGGTTCGGGGTCTGACGTGCTTCCTGCTGAAGCACCGATGCCCGCCAAAGCCGTAAATGGGGTGCTGGGGAAAACAGGAGCAGAATGGAAGAGGACAGCGTGTGAAGGAGGTGTGGTGTCCATAGCTTCCATATTAGAGTTACTGCCTGCCTGATCTGAGAGCAGAGAGTGAAAGTGGGAGAGCCTCTTCCTAGATTCTAACTCCTCTGAATTTATAGCACTGGCTCTGCCTGGCTTTATGACATATCCATTGTACGTGTCACAGAGAAAGAGCGGGCGGGGCAGGGGGTGAGGCAGGGGTCACATGCAAGCCCAGCTGGTGGCTTAACCCCGGCCCAAAGGCAAAGGGCGGGGCCCCTTCTGGACTTTCTAGTGGCTGGGACGTCTGGCTGTGGGTGGCAGGTGTTTGGCACCAGCTGGGCCACCATGCGGAGACTGTTGGGGACTGTGGAAGCCTCCTCCAGAGCTCACCCTTCCTGGGGACTGGCTCTGCAGGCCCCTCAGCCCTGCGTATGTATCGGCCAGGCCTTCACCACCACGGGGCCCAGAGGCCAGAGCCTGCTCAGACCTGAGGGCAGGAGGCAGCCAGAGCTTACCAGGGTGTGGGCCACCTCGTCCGGAGACCTCCCCAGCTCCTCTGCGAGACCTGGAGACAGGATCGCCTTCTCCAGGGCTGCTCAGCTGCCAGCATCACCATGAGCCAGGTGGCCAAGGTTTCTGAGCAGGAGATGCAGAGCCCTGATCCGACTGGATGCTGCAGCCCACGATGTCCCTTCCTGGCAGATAGGTTCTTTCTTCACTTCTTGTTTGAAATTTGGTAAAAGAACATTTAACCCTTGGCCTGTCCTTCAGGGTATATAGATGGTAGTGGCTTAGCCGGGATTCGATCCAAGCCTGTGTGATTCCAGAGCTTGTGCTCTGGACTGTGGTGCCTCCTTATCGTATATGCTTCATGTGTTACTTGTTTTTTTTTTTCTTGTAGTCCTTATGGTACTTAACCCTAAGTGCCATACCTGTAACGAACAGATACACTGCCCTGTAGGAGGTCTTCTTTTTTTCAACGCCTGAATTGGTCATCCACCATACTGTGTTCTAATCTCAGAAGATACAGGTCAGGGACCACCAGTTGTCAGCATGGCACCATTCCATATTTCGAATTGAGGCTTGAAGCCCGTATTTTCCCTTTGTCTAGTTTGAAGGATCCAGATATGTAAAGATGATATTCTAGATAAATCATGGGCTATCCTGAAAGAAATTCACCAGTGAATTGTTCCGTATGGATTAGAAGCCAGCTTCTCTGGCCTTCCTGGAGTATATCCAGTAAGGCATCTCATTCATGTCTAGAAAGCAACTATATCATTTATTGCAACTTCAGCGTGGAGCGATGTGTTGGTATAAAGTACGATCAACACAATTTGGTCATTGTGAGTATGACAGCTGGGTCCACTCTTTACTACACATATGTAACTCTAGGGATTCTTATGCCCAAGGGAGGAGACGTACTCTTGGCTGTCTAGGACAAGGGAAGCATGTGTTGTTATTCAGGAGCTGGAAGCTTCAGCATGACAGGTAGGAATTGAACAATCGTGGTCTATACATCACTTGACCTTGCTTAAAACTTGTTTCTTTGGCTTGCTTCATTGGAGTGTTTTCTCCCTCCTGGGCTGACATTGTCTGTTATGTATCACGCATGAGACATATAGAAGTTTCAGAACCCAAAATCATATAGATCAGTAAAGATGTATATATATATATATATATATATATATATATATATATATATATATATATATAAAAATCTATTGAAACTCACACTGGGCTTAATTCATATATTCCAAAATCAGTTTGACCCTCTGCTCATGAGATTCTTTTTATGGTATGTCCCAGCAAATCTGGGCTTCCATCCCCAATAAATTTTGGGGTTGAAGGACACAAAAGCTTTTGCTCAGACCTAAATTCTGTCTGAAAAAAAGGGAAATATTATAAGCCCTTTGTAACCTCTCCAAGAGCAGAAATGATTTACAGCTGTGGCATTGAACCATAATTCCTCGATCTCATTTGAGAAGAGTTCAGTTAGAAACAGTGTCTTGATTTTTGTTTCTTCCCTGTTTTCTTGTCTTGCTTGCCAACAATCCATTGTAATTCATGAGTTAGTATGGCAGCAGGCTGAGTGTTCCCTGGAGCTCATTAAATGAAGTGTTTTTCCTAAAATGACGTTTGTCTCCTTGTTTTCAGCCCCTCTTCTTTCCTCTGCCCTTGACTATAACCAGAGCTCAGCAAAAGCTGAGTGACTTTGTGCAGACCTTACTTAGGCTCAGCCTTTTTTTCTTCATTATTTTATTCATGGCTCCTCCGTTTCATTGTTTGCCTTCTCGAAATGTGTTGAAATCTTTCTGTGGTTGATGACTTCCAAAATATCTTGGCTTTTATTGGTTGATTAATTTTGGTATTTCTACAGTTTTATTTAGATATGGTTTCAGGAGGAACAGAAAGTAAATATATTTCCTAGTCTGCCATCTTGAGCTGAAAATCCCTGTGGATTTTAGCATCCAATGTTCCCATGGGAAAACACCCAACCATGGCCTTAATAGATGTAACACTCAAGATTTCAGCTTTTCTTGAGCAATCACTAAGGATTTCATATGTGGTCATTTCTAATGGGGAAATTATAACTATCTCATGACGTTGATTTGAGGATTAAATTAGATAATGAACATGAAAATGCTTTGTAAGATTTAAAAATCTGTAAAAGTGTTTTTTGTTATTATTTGATTTGTTGCTATTTCAGCTTCACTTGACAGTTGTTTATGACCTTGCCTATGTGAGAAAATGCCCTCTGGGTTATTTTTTTGAAAGCCAGAATGTATTTTTCAACAGCTCAATGGAACTGGCATCATTTGTGAAGGTTAAGGGTGAAGGGGTAAATGTTTCTTGACACCTATCACTTTACAGTGTTTTCAGGAACTAACTGACTCATGTATTCCTCTTCCAAATTTGGTTGAGGACCTCCTACCAGCCACATGCTTTACGTCAGGTGTTGGAAAGCATTTTCTGGATTTTAAATATCTTAGGCTTTGTGGGCCATATAGAGTTTCTGTAGCTTCTCCTCCTCTTTCCTCTTCAACAAGCTTTCTAAACGTGAGAACCATTATTAGCTCACAGTCCCACAGATCCAGGCTGAGAGCCTGATTTGATTCGTGGCCATTATTTGCCAATTCCTGCTCTGCGTCTTCACTGAGGAGGGGGACCATGTTTGAGTAATCAGTTCTTTGAATCAACTGTTGGTCTTCTGGGCCTTGTCCTTGCTCTCCTACAGTCTCTAATCAGCGTGGCATCCAGAGAGATCTTGTTAAAACATAAGTCAGATCATGTCACTCAAATTTCTTCAGTGGCTTCTTCACAGAAAATGCAAAGTCCTCAGAGTGCCTCCACAGACCTAGAAATCTGGGTGTCTGTTTCCTCTCTGACTGTTTCCTTCTCCTCTCCAATTTGCTCACTCTGTTTTCCACACGCTGACATCCTTTCTGCTCCTTGGATTCTCCAAGCCTACTCTTGCCTTATTGACTTTCTGCCGCAGGCCAGCCGCAGAAAGAGGATTTCACCGCCCAGGGTCAGAAGGGAAGGGGTAAGGAACTGAAGTAGCACCGACGAATGGGGTCAGAAGCCCATGGGTCAGAAGGCTGCAATGAGAAGCCTAGTCACCGCAACAAAGAATAGACCCCCGCTCGCCGAAACTAGAGAAAGCTCGCATGCAGCAATGAAGACCCAATGCAGCCAAAAATAAATAAATAAAAAATAAAGTATAGAATCTTAAAAAAAATCTATAAAGAATATTACAAGAATAGAATCACAGGCCAGTTTCTCCTTTGAACATGCATGCAAAATGTGTAAAGAGAAGCACAAACTATATCCATGGTATGTAAAACAATCATATATCAGAATCAAAGTAGCTTTATTCTTCTGGCAATGCAAGGTTGCTTTAATGTCCAAACGTGAAACTGATCCCAGGAATGAATTAGAGTGGGAGAAAAGTCATTTAAAACAGAAATCTTGGGACTTCCCTGGTGGTCCAGTGTTTAGAACATGGCGCGTTCACTGCTGGGGCCCTGGGGTCCAATCCCAGGTCAGGGAACTAAGATCCTGCAAGACATGAGGCAGGGCCCCGAAAAAAAAAAAAAGGAAAGAAAGCAGTCTTAACCAGGAGAAGCACAAGATCGAATAAACATAACAGATAACACCTTATGAAAAGTAGGTGAAGATTATGGAATATTCTAAGATTTAAAACAAAAAGAAACTTTTAAAGATTCAAAAGGATGTGACAAATATTGTACATAGGCCAAAATAAAATGAAATAAAATATACAAATGATGGGAGCCCAAAATTCCAGATGCCCAAGTCCTGTCTCTGAAGATTCTCATTCAATGGGTTCAGGATTTCCTCCTTATTTAAAAACCTACAGGTGATTCTGGTACGATTCACAGACACAATGTAAAGCTTCTCTTTTACAGGAAAGAATACCAGATTATTTTGTTATCTTATAGTTATACTAACAGGTTGTACTATTGACGGATAAGTCTGCTGTGAAAATGCACCCCCACTAGGGATAAAAAAGGAACTAGTAGTCTCTACTGCTACTTGGTGGCAGCACGCATGTATTGCAAGGGCAATTATTGTAGCAATCCAAATTAGTGGAACATTTTAGAATTGGAAGACGACATACAGATCATCTAGTCAAGCTTCCAACTATTATAGTTGTGAAAACTAAGGCCCATATAAATGAAATGATTTATCTCCAAAGAGCATTAGTGAAAGTATGAAATAAAAAATATCTCTGAACTTTTAATTTAGTGCTGTTTTTATTAATCTCAAGTATTAGCTTAAACTTCAGTGTGACAGATTTGGGATTGAATTCCTGCTCACGTTTACTGATTGCGTGTCTTTTAGTAAGTTACTAAAACACTTTTTTTTTAAATAGACGTATTTAATTATTTATCTTTGGCTGCCTAGGCTCTTCGTTGCTGTGCACGGGCTTTCCCTAGTTGCGGTGGGCGGGGGCTACTCTTTGTTGCAGTACGCGGGCTTCTCATTGTGGTGGCTTCTCGTTGTTGCTGAGCACGGGGTCTAGGTGCGTGGGCTTCAGTAGTTGTGGTTCACGGGCTCTAGCACGCAGGCTCAGTAGTTGTGGCACATGGTCTTAGTTGCTCCGCGGCATGTGGGATCTTCCTGGACCCGGGCTCAAACGTGTGTCCCGTGCACTGGCAGGTGGATCCTTAACCAGTGCACCAACAGGGAAGCCCTACTAATACACTTTTAACTTTGCTTTTCACGTATGTAAAATGGTGAGCCTTGACTGATATAGAATATGAGATAACCTAGCACTGTTCTTAACACATATATATAGTTAAAACTTTTTGGCTCTCATCCATCTTAAACAGCCTCTATCCTCTTAATAATGAATGTGTCTTTCAGCTAGCAGAGCACCCCAGAGCTGACCACATTCTGGCAAGAGATATAGGATTCTTTTTCTTACTGGGGGTTCTTTATACCTGATAGTTGAAGTGCACTTAAACATGAACAACTCTTGTTTATACTGTAGTAATGGATTTGATGGACGAATTTTAGAAAGTAATATGCAGGAATTGAGCTGCCTTACCCTCAAGAAATATAATTCGATAGTGGTGGCTAGAACGATAAACAGTGTTTGGACAGGGAGTCCATATTGGATGTGAACTTCCTGTACTCCCATTCGTCTATTAAGAATAAAGAGAATCCTTTCAAAATGTGTTTTAAAGGGCAGTTATTTCTTTCTGCCTCATTTAAGTTACCTGCAAGAAAAAGACAATCTCCTGCATCCTTGTTTAATAGGCTTTTAATATAAAGCAGATAATTTTTTGCAACATTTCCCAAACTTTTCATTATCGAATTGGCTGAGGCTTCTCAACGATTATCATTTCACAACAATATCTCCATCTTCAGCTTCTTTCAATGAATTGGCCTAATAGATGTGCCATTAAAACAGAGCTTCACTCTCAACGTATTTTTAATTTTGTATTCAAACAGTCTGAAGGATTCAGCCATAACAGTGAGTGGATTTCTGATACATGCTACATGATGGATGCAACTAAGTGAAAGAAGGCTACATATTGTATGGTTCCATTTATATGAAATGTCCAGCAGTGGCAAATCCATACACACAGAAAAGATTCTACATTCGTGGTTGCCAGGGGTTTGGAAGAGAGGGAAATAGGGAATGACTCCTTAAAATGGGTGTAGGTTTCCTCTTGGTTGATGAAGATGTTTTGCAGCTCGGCAGTGGTGATAGTTGCACAACATTGTGACAGTAGTAAATTCCACTGAATGGTACAGTGAATTGTAAAATGATCCAAATGGTGAATTTTGTGTTATGTTCATTTTACTACAATAAAAAGGAGAAAGAATTTGGGAAAGACTTAGAGTTTGGGAAACTAAGGTGAACTGGTCAAGAAAAAGACAGCTCTATTGTTCAGTTTTCTCTCAGCTCTCCCAGTGCATTAATCCTCAGCAAAAAGTAGGCTGAACTTGTAGATGATAGTCATTCAACACAGTCCAGGGAAAAGTAAATAAAGTAAAACCCAACTCTTCTTCTTTAGCACATGTATGAAAGCTTAACTTGCTGCTCAGCCACGTGGACCTTCATGAAGACGTTTCACTTTAGGTGTCCTCTACTTCAGTACTTTACTCACAGCTCATTCACACATGTAGGCAACAGCATTCCTTAATTCGATGGAATCTGCAGCACTGGTTGTGATCAGTCTCATGAAAAGAAAAGGAAAGGTGGCGCGGAAGCCAAGGGAAGAGATTTTCAAGACAGAGACGTTGTTTAAGATCTAACTCGGCTTGGCGGTCACAAAGAGAAGGATTGAGAAGTAGTCCCCTGGACTTGTCAACGGAGAAATCTTTGGGGGCTTCAAGGAGATCAGTTTCACGAGAGTAGTGGGGCAGAAACCAGATCGCAGTGTAGATGGGAGGGGAGAAATGGGGGGCAAGTCAAGAAATTGATGGCAAAGGGAAAGAAGGGAGGGGTGGATAGGAGGACAGGAGAATGGAACGGAGGAGAGCATTTCCTTGTGGCTCTTTAATATGGCTGGGAGGGGCCAAAAGAGAAGGAGAGCGTGAAGATGTAGGAAGAGGGGGTGGCATCCCGAGCCCAAGGAGGACTGGCGCCTGTCTTCAGCTCCCACCAGCTGGATGGTCCCTCCCTCTAGCTTTCCACATAGGCTGTGGAAGTTGCCCCTTGCCTCCTTGGATCAGCTGCCCTGGATTCTTTTGTCCTTTTCTTATTTCTCAGCACATCTGGGTCATACGTTATGTGAAGACAAACAAATCACCACTGATGCTTAATTTTCTTGAAAAATCCCCCAGGCAGGTACCATTTTGGAGAACTACCTATTGTGCCTCAGCAAGCCAAAGTAGCCCATTTTTCCTCTCTCATTGGGAGAGATTGCTGTTTCTTGGAGAACCTGATGAAGAGGGTGACTTGCGCTTAGGAATAACGTTGCTTGAAAAGTGCAAAAGGTGAGGTAGTTTGGCTCTGAGGGGCCTCTGAGGCCTGAGACTTCCTGAGAGATGGCAGACTCACAGCTCCCATTTCCCTCTGACCCTGGGCTATGAGCTCATCAAATGAGATGGTAAATAAAGTCACTGACATGGTTTAAAGGATAATTTTGTTCTCTCTTGTTCACTCAGAGCAAATTGAATGGAATTTTCATACAACATATGGATGAACCATCCATACGATGGGGCTTGACCATATCCTCATGGTTCCCCTTCCCTTTTCTACATCTGGCCCCTTTAGCTCTGCAGACTTAACCCCACACCATCAGTCCACAGAGTCGGTCCACTGGACGTCTCTTCCTCTTTCGCATCTGGTCGTTGTCGTCACCTTGTTCTCCACTACCGCCTCCTGCAGTAGCTGTTAGGTCCAGAGAGGTTGGTTCACTGTGAGCAAGTAACTGTCAATTCCATGGACAGGTGGAAGTGACTTGGCAGCCGGGATGCGCCCACCCTGAGTTCATTATACCCATGAGGGTCAAGGAGAATGGGGATGCAGCTGGTCTGCAGAGCCCCGGCAGTTCTGAGACACATGTTCCTGGATCCACACGTTGCTCCATACCCAGCCTTGCCTTTCTTTTTTCTCTCTCTTGACTCCATCCAGGTTTCTGCTCTCCTTGTCCCTTTGGGGAGGGAGGCCAGTACCAGTCCAGGTGTAGTCCCCCAAAGCTTCCTACTTCCAAGCGTTACGTAGGCTTGTATATCCACTTGCTTGGGTTGCCCTGGCATTCGTGCCAACAAGTTGAGTGGTTTAAGCCCTAGGCTCTCTTTTCTGGCAAGAATGTGCCTAAAAATCTCCACCTCTGGTTTGGTGGCCCCTAAAAATTCCCAGTCAGTTTTGGTGAGGGGACACTTGGTGACAGTGTTGTCTTTCGAAATGAGTAGTTCCGTTACCGACGATACTTTGCTCCCCATACATTATTTATAAGGTTTCCCTGTTTGTATGTGCAAACTATTTGTGCGTATATTTTGAGAAATACATTGTACAGGCCTCTTTTTTATTTCTTCCACACACCCTAGAGATGTCATAGAGGCGGTAAATGTGTCCAACTTTTTGAGAAATTGGAACAATCAAGACTTACCTGTATGGAATGCTGTTAACGATGTCAATTCCCGCGACAGTACCTTTCATCTGACACACTTAGGGACTGTTAACAGATTAAAAGTAGTAAAAGACGCGGATAGAGAGAATTTTCATTATCTTGTGCACTGAAATCTTGGATTTTCATTGGTTTGAATGGGCCTGAAAATGTATTTTTTTTAGTAGGGACATAGAAGCCTCTAGCGGTATTCTTAATAAAGCAAGGTGAGTTATAAGCAATCATCTGATGGAGGGTAAATGTACCACAGTCCAGTTTAAGAAAAATACAATATAAAAGTCTTACCATGGAAGAAAATCTTTATATGATCTTTTGTAAAAAAAAAAAAAAAAGCTTCAAGAAACATAAAGACATGACACCATATTCAGTTTAAAGTCAGTGACTTGTAAGCAAGGCAAAGCAAAGACAGTCTGATTAAGGCCATTGCATTGTTGTGGCATTTTTAAGGTCTCACCCATTTCTGTGGCCTTTTTAGAACCTAAGCTTCTAGGGCACAGGGAACTTCATCTTGACGTAGGGCTGAGCAAATGCACGGAGCATTTCTCAATAAGTAGGCATTAAATTCTTAGTCCAGAAGGGGCCTTGAGATGCCCTCTCTTTACTCCTTGGTAGAACTGTTTTAACCATCCCCTGAAAACAGATTTTTTTCTTTAAATCTCAAAATTCAGAGATTCCACAATCAGAAGTTACTTCTCATATTGCCTTGTGGTCTGCTGTGAGCATCTGTTGAATGGTGTGAACTGTGCGTGGTAAGCCTAGCCTACCCTTGAGGCCCACGGTTTGGGCTGCAGTGGTGCCATGCTGTGCTCAGGGGCCTTCTTTTTTGGAAGTCTGGGCTCCAGTGAGCCTTGGCCATGCTCTTTTATGGAACCTTGGGTGCTAGAACACTCTGACCCTCAGTCTCATTTGCAGGTTCTGGTTAGGATTAAATGACCTCATGTGATATCCAAGTGACTGAGGCAGAGTCAGCTCGAGATGAATCTTTGCTTCGTTTTCATTAGCTGCGGAGAAGACGATGACAGCTTGGTGCCTCACCAACTTTAATATGGGTATGCCTCTCTTGGGGATCTTGTTAAATGCAGGCTGGTATTCAGTAGTTCTGGGTGGGGCCTGGATTCTGTGCTTCTAACAAGCTCCTAGGTGACGGTGACGCTGAGGGCAAGGGTTTGGCACCTGTGTTTCTCCCTTTCCGGAAGAGCAGGATGTCTGCCGCACCCCCACCCGAGAGGAGAAATCATCCGCAACGTGACTACTAGGAACCAGCTTCCCTCACAGGCAAGGGACCTGTACCACTGCTCCCAACCATTCTGTCTGAGGCGCAGCAAGCCAAAACACTGAAATGCTGAGGTTTGCAGCAAAGAGGAGGTTTATTCACAGGGCAGCCAAGTGAGGACGTGACGTGACAATAGGTCTCAAATCCGCCTCCCCAAAGGCAAGGGGCTTTGGGTATCTGTGGGATAAAGAGTAAAGAAGCAGGGCAGTATGAGGCATGGGGAGCGTGAGGAAAGGTGATTGGAAAAACGTGTGCTCATCATTGTTCTGAGCTGGTGTAACTAGGCTACAGGCCTCAGCACATTCTCAGGCTGGAGTTTTCGGCCCTCTGATGGCAGGAGGTCAAAAGGCACTTGCCCAAGTGGAAGATCGGTGGTCCTCTCCACTCTAAACCAGCTCAGCCTAACCAGGCACAGCTGATTCCAAGTTCCTGGACGATCACGGGGCAAACATCTTATTGCTTATGCTACATGCTACTTGGAGGACGTGCAGGTGTTCAAGCTACCTTGATGAGTGAAGACGGGATTTGATTAATCATGACACCTTGTTTCACCTCCAGGCGAGCAGAAGAGAGCTGTAGGCTGAGTCTGGCTCCAGGCACCTGGAATTGGAGGCAGGTGGTTTAAAAACGGGCTCTCCCACCCTCTGTGTGATATTAGGTAGATAGACTATTGAACCTTCCTGTGCCTGTTTCTCCACAAGCAGCATGGGGACACTCAGAGTCTCTCTCTTGGGGGCTGTTATGGGGGTTCAGTGAGATATAGATGCATGCACAGGCACACGGGAGACACCCAGTGTGTGTTCCCTTCGTGCTTATTTTTATTAGGACACCAGTATTGTTAGAAGATTTCTGGTTTGGACAACAAATTAGATAGGTGGTCATTGCTATAGTTTATGCGAGAGCAATTCACATTGCCATTTGCAAAAAAGTAGTTGGTTGTCCAATGGGGATTATAAACATCCGTTTAACATGAGCTACTGAACAGATAGTTTACACAGTAACTACTTTATTTAAAATCAATTCTCTTTGTTTTCTTAAGCAATTGTTAACCCCCAATTTCGTGAGTACTACCAAGTAAGTCACTTGAAAATCATCTAGAGCAATCTATTTCACTTAGCAAGCCTAAAGCTATAGTTCAACCATTTTATTTACTGTTCTATCACAAAAGTTACTCTAAACAGCTATTCCCTGGATAAGTAATCAGCTAAAGCTAGTTTGACTGACCAAATCGATTTACTGAGTTAATAAGCCAGTTGTTTTAGAATAGGTCGAATGCATATTTCTCATCCATTCTGCATTAAACTGTTTCCCATTCGTACATACCCACATTCCTACTTCTGTGCTGTAGGGCTTAGCTGAACTACACCTGCCTTCAGTGAAACTTTTCTCTCCTGCACAATTGGAGATAATTTTAGTCTCCTCGTGACTCCCACGGGGTTACCTCTGTTGTGACACTTGACTATTTGGTGGCATATTTTATTTGAAAAAGCCTTCCGTTACTCCGGGCACGTCAAACAGTAAATGCTTTCTCTTCGTAAACCTGCATGACAGTTTTCTGAACTCTTCTGCTCTGGGCAAGATTCATCAGTACACCAGGCAAACATAGTGAAAGAGGAGACAGTACTTGTGTTGTATTCAATTGGGTCTTGATACCTAAGTGTGACTCTTAACCAAGGATTATGCAGTAGTTAAGGACACAGATTAAAGTTGTTTAGGGTGTGTCCTAAAGTGTCAGTGGCAGAATTTAAGTCTCTACTCTGGAAATTGTAGACCTGAGACAAACTACTTCCCTAAACGTCATTTCCTACATCTGAGAAAGATAATAGTATCTACCTTGTAGTAGACTGAATAATACCATTGCCCCCAAATGTCCACATTCTAGTCTCCAGAACCTGTGAATGTCACCTTAAATGGCAGAAGGCACTTTGCCAGTGGGATGAAAGTAATGGTTCTCAGATGGGAAGATTCTCCTGGACTACCTGGATGGGCCCAAATATAACCACTGGTGTTCTCGTAAGAGAGAGGCAGAGGGAATTTGTACTCCAAAGAGAATGTGATGACGAAGTTGGGGTTGCATTGATGTGGCCAGAAGTGAAGGAATGCTGGCGAGGAAACAGATTCTCACTTAGAGCCTCTAGAAGGAGGATGGATGGCCCTGTCGACTTCTGGTTTCAGCCCAGGGAAACTGGTTTTGGACCTCTGTCTTCCAGAACCATAAGAAAATAAGTGTGTTTTGTTAGAAGCAAGCACATTTGTAGTCATTTGTTACAGCAGCCATAGGGAACTAATGCCTACCTCATAGGAAGTATTTCTCCAATTAAAATGTGTGACTGGAAACACACTTAGTGGCATGTGTGACACACACTAGTTATGCTACCGTAGGTCGTTCTTGGAAACTGAAGCCTTGGTTTTGAGAGATCATCAAAACCAGTACAATGGTTGCCATGTTTCTCCTTGTTCAGCCTGGTGACCAACCCGGTAGAGAGAGCTCCATCCTTTCCCACAGGACCCCACATGTGGGTACGTAGAGGGAAGCGGTTATGTCTCACTTAAGGCACCTTTTTCTTTTCCTTTCTACTTTTGTCTTCATTAATCTTCATCCAACTGACCTTTCTAAATCTTACAGAAAACAAAACCATTTCTCCATGGATTCAGATACTACCCCAAGTTAATATTCCAACCAAGTTCTTGTTCTTCCGGGTCTCATCACCAGAAATTCCTGAGCCTAAATCTTCTCTAGTTTCTAGGATCACTCATTTTCTCATTTCTCCCTTCTCCTTTTAGTTCAGAGTCTTGTCAATTTAGTTCCTTCCCTAACCACAACTTATAGTACGGTAACACAGCAAAGTGATGGAAGTCTAGACGGTCTGGTTTTAATCCCGGGTTTTGCCACCTACTTACTGTGTGGCATTAGGCAAGCTATTCAACGTCTCTGGGCCTCAGTTTCCCCCAAAAAAGTGAACATTATGAATATTCCCTACCTCTAGGGTTGCCATTATGAGGAATAAGTGAGTTAATATTTGGTAAGCCCTTAGAATAGTACTTGTTATAGTCTAAGTACTACAGTTGTGCTTGTTAATAATAATAAATGAAATTCCAAGCGTATAACTTACTCAACTTTCTGTCATAACTTTGAAGTGTTGGTCTATCTGTTGGCTCACGTTGCAGGTAAATGAGTCGAGGCATGGGCTGAGGCATTGCTATCACTGGGTGGTGTGTTCCCAGAACTTGGAACAGCAGTGTGAAATGGGTAGTGGTTCTACTTGGAGACAGGGCAGACTGGAAAATGACACCCTGGGAAGGAGGTGTGGTGTCCATAGCTTTGGTGTTAGAAGTGCTGCCTGCTGAAGCACCAGTGCCGGCCTAAGCCGTAAATGGGGTGCTGGGGTAAAGAGGAGCAGGATGGAAGATGACAGCCTGGAAAGGAGGTGTGGTGTCCATAGGTTCGGTGTCTGAGGTGCTGACTACTGAGGCACCGATACCCACCAAAGGCGTAAATGGGTTGCTGGAGAAAACAGGAGCAGAATAAAGATGACAGCGTGTGAAGGAGGTGTGGTGTCCATAGGTTCGGGGTCTGACATGCTTCCTGCTGAAGCATCGATGCCCGCCGGGGCCGTAAATGGGGTGCTGGGGAAAACAGGAGCAGAATGGAAGATGACAGCGTGTGAAGGAGGTGTGGTGTCCATACGTTCGGGGTCTGTCGTGCTTCCTGCTGAAGCACCAATGCCCACCAGGGCCGTAAATGGGGTGCTGGGGAAAACAGGAGCAGAATGGAAGATGATAGCGTGTGAAGGAGGTGTGGTGTCCATAGGTTCGGGGTCTGACGTGCTTCCTGCTGAAGCACCGATGCCCGCCAGGGCCGTAAATGGGGTGCAGGGGAAAACAGGAGCAGAATGGAAGAGGACAGCGTGTGAAGGAGGTGTGGTGTCCATAGCTTCCATATTAGAGGTACTGCCTGCCTGATCTGAGAGCAGAGAGTGAAAGTGGGAGAGCCTCTTCTTAGATTCCAACTCCTCTGAATTTATAGCACTGGCTCTGCCTGGCTTTATGACATATCCATTGTACGTGTCACAGAGAAAGAGCGGGCGGGGCAGGGGGTGAGGCAGGGGTCACATGCAAGCCCAGCTGGTGGCTTAACCCCGGCCCAAAGGCAAAGGGCGGGACCCCTTCTGGACTTTCTAGTGGCTGGGACGTCTGGCTGTGGGTGGCAGGTGTTTGGCACCAGATGGGCCACCATGCAGAGACTGTTGGGGACTGTGGAAGCCTCCTCCAGAGCTCACCCTGCCTGGGGACTGGCTCTGCAGGCCCCTCAGCACTGCGTATGTATCGGCCAGGCTTTCCCCACCACGGGGCCCAGAGGCCAGAGCCTGCTCAGACCTGAGGGCAGGAGGCAGCCAGAGCTTACCAGGGTGTGGGCCACCTCGTCCGGAGACCTCCCCAGCTCCTCTGCGAGACCTGGAGACAGGATCGCCTTCTCCAGGGCTGCTCAGCTGCCAGCATCACCATGAGCCAGGTGGCCAAGGTTTCTGAGCAGGAGATGCAGAGCCCTGATCTGACTGGATGCTGCCAGACCATGATGTCCCTTCCTGGCAGATAGGTTCTTTCTTCACTTCTTTTTTGAAATTTGGTAAAAGAACATTTAAACCTTGGCCTGTCCTTCAGGATATATAGATGGTAGTGGCTTAGCCGGGATTCGATCCAAGCCTGTGTGATTCCAGAGCTTGTGCTCTGGACTGTGGTGCCTCCTTATCTTATATGCTTCACGATTTACTTGTTTTTCTTTTTTTCTTGTAGTCCTTATGGTACTTAGCCCTAAGTGCCATACCTGTAACGAACAGCTACACTGCCCTGTAGGAGGTCTTCTTTTGTTCAACGCCTGAGTTGGTCATCCACCACACTGTGTTCTAATCTCAGAAGATACAGGTCAGGGACCACCAGTTGTCAGCATGGCACCATTCCATATTTCGAATTGAGGCTTGAAGCCCGTATTTTCCCTTTGTCTAGTTTGAAGGATCCAGATATGTAAAGATGATATTCTAGATAAATCATGGGCTATCCTGAAAGAAATTCACCAGTGAATTGTTCCGTATGGATTAGAAGCCAGCTTCTCTGGCCTTCCTGGAGTATATCCAGTAAGGCGTCTCATTCATGTCTAGAAAGCAAATATATCATTTATTGCAACTTCAGCGTGGAGCGATGTATTGGTATAAAGTACGATCAACACAATTTGGTCATTGTGAGTATGACGGCTGGGTCCACTCTTTACTACACATATGTAACTCTAGGGATTCTTATGCCCAAGAGAGGAGACGTACTCTTGGCTGTCTAGTACAAGGGAAGCATGTGTTGTTATTCAGGAGCTGGAAGCTTCAACATGACAGATAGGAATTGAACAATCCTGATCTACACATCACTTGACCTTGCTTAAAACTTGTTTCTTTGGCTTGCTTCATTGGAGTGTTTTCTCCATCCTGGGGCTGACATTGTCTGTTATGTATCACTCATGAGACATGTAGAAGTTTCAGAACCCAAAATCATATAGATCAGTAAAAATGTATATATAGATAGATAGATAGATAGATAGATAGATAGATAGATAGATAAACCTATTGAAACTCACACTGGGCATAATTCATATATTCCAAAATCAGTTTGACCCTCTGCTCATGAGATTCTTTTTATGGTATGTCCCAGCAAATCTGGGCTTCCATCCCCAATAAATTTTGGGGTTGGAGGACACAAAAGCTTTTGCTCAGACCTAAATTCTGTCTGAAAAAAAGGGAAATATTATAAGCCCTTTGTAACCTCTCCAAGAGCAGAAATGATTTACAGCTGTGGTATTGAACCATAATTCCTCGATCTCATTTGAGAAGAGTTCAGTTAGAAACAGTGTCTTGATTTTGTTTCTTTTGTTTCTTCCCTGTTTTCTTGTCTTGCTTGCCAAAAATCCATTGTAATTCATGAGTTAGAATGCCAGCAGGCTGAGTGTTCCCTGGAGCTCATTAAATGAAGTGTTTTTCCTAAAATGACGTTTGTCTCCTTGTTTTCAGCCACTCTTCTTTCCTCTGCCCTTGACTATAACCAGAGCTCAGCAAACGCTGAGTGACTTTGTGCAGACCTTACTTAGGCTCAGCCTTTTTTTCTTCATTATTTTATTCATGGCTCCTCCATTTCATTGTTTGCCTTCTCGAAATGTGTTGAAATCTTCCTGTGGTTGATGACTTCCAAAATATCTTGGCTTTTATTGGTTGATTAATTTTGGTATTTCTACAGTTTTATTTAGATATGGTTTCAGGAGGAACAGAAAGTAAATATATTTCCTAGTCTGCCATCTTGAGCTGAAAATCCCTGTGGATTTTAACTTCCAATGTTCCCATGGGAAAACAGCCAACCTTGGCCTTAATAGATGTACCACTCAAGATTTCAGCTTTTCTTGAGCAATCACTAAGGATTTCATATGTGGTCATTTCTAATGGGGAAATTATAACTATCTCATGACGTTGATTTGAGGATTAAATTAGATAATGAACATGAAAATGCTTTGTAAGATTTAAAAATCTGTAAAAATGTTTTTTGTTATTATTTGATTAGTTGCTATTTCAACTTCACTTGACAGTTGTTTATGACCTTGCCTATGTGAGAAAATGTCCTCTGGGTTATTTTTCAGAAAGCCAGAATGTATTTTTCAATAGCTCAATGGAACTGGCATCATTTGTGAAGGTTAAGGTTGAAGGGATAAATGTTTCTTGACACCTATCACTTTACATTGTTTTCAGGAACTAACTGACTCATGTATTCCTCTTCCAAATTTGGTTGAGGACCTCCTACCAGCCACATGCTTTACATCAGGTGTTGGAAAGCATTTTCTGGATTTTAAATATCTTAGGCTTTGTGGGCCATATACAGTTTCTGTAGCTTCTCCTCCTCTTTCCTCTTCAACAAGCTTTTTAAATGTGAGAACCATTATTAGCTCACAGTCCCACAGATCCAGGCTGAGAGCCTGATTTGATTCGTGGCCATTATTTGCCAATTCCTGCTCTGCGTCTTCACTGAGGAGGGGGACCATGTTTGAGTAATCCGTTCTTTGAATCAACTGTTGGTCTTCTGGGCCTTGTCCTTGCTCTCCTACAGTCTCTAATCAGCGTGGCATCCAGAGAGATCTTGTTAAAACATAAGTCAGATCATGTCACTCAAATTTCTTCAGTGGCTTCTTCACAGAAAATGCAAAGTCCTCAGAGTGCCTCCACAGACCTAGAAATCTGGGTGTCTGTTTCCTCTCTGACTGTTTCCTTCTCCTCTCCAATTTGCTCGCTCTGTTTTCCACACGCTGACATCCTTTCTTCTCCTTGGATACTCCAAACCTACTCTTGCCTCATTGACTTTCTGCCACACGCCAGCTGCAGAAAGAGGATTTCACCGCCCAGGGTCAGAAGGGAAGGGGTGAGGACCTGAAGTAGCATTGACGAATGGGGTCAGAAGCCCATGGGGTCAGAAGGCTGCAATGGGAATCCTACTCACCACAACAGAGGATAGACCCCCGCTTGCCGAAACTAGAGAAAGCTCGCATGCAGCAATGAAGACCCAATGCAGCCAAAAATAAATAAATAAAACATAAAGTATAGAATCTTAAAAAAGCAACCAAAATATCGATAAAGAATATTACGAGAATAGAATCACAGGCCAGTTTCTCCTTTGAACATGCATGCAAAATGTGTAAAGAGAAGCACAAACTGTATCCATGGTATGTAAAACAATCATATATCAGAATCAAAGTAGCTTTATTCTGGCAATGCAAGGTTGCTTTAATGTCCAAACATGAAACTGATCCCAGGAATGAATTAGAGTGGGGAAAGAAGTCATTTAAAACTGAAATCTTGGGACTTCCCTGGTGGTCCAGTATTTAGAACATGACGCTTTCACTGCTGGGGCCCTGGGGTCCAATCCCAGGTCAGGGAACTAAGATCCTGCAAGACATGAGGCAGGGCCCCGTAAAAAACAAAAAAAGGAAAGAAAGAAATCTTAACCAGGAGAAGCACAAGATCGAATAAACATAACAGATAACACCTTATGAAAAGTAGGTGAAGATTATGGAATATTCTAAAATTTAAAACAAAAAGAAACTTTTAAAGATTCAAAAGGATGTGACAAATATTGTACATAGGCCAAAATAAAATGAAATAAAATATACAAATGATGGGAGCCCAAAATTCCAGATGCCCAAGTCCTGTCTCTGAAGAGTCTCATTCAATGGGTTCAGGATTTCCTCTATATTTAAAAACCTACAGGTGATTCTGGTACGATTCACAGACACAATGTAAAGCTTCTCTTTTACAGGAAAGAATACCAGATTATTTTGTTATCTTATAGTTATACTAACAGGTTGTACTATTGACGGATAAGTCTGCTGTCAAAATGCACCCCCACTAAGAATAAAAAAGGAACTAGTAGTCTCTAGTGCTACTTGGTGGCAGCATGCATGTATTGCAAGGGCAATTATTGTAGCAATCCAAATTAGTGGAATATTTTAGAATTGGAAGACTACATACAGATCATCTAGTCAAGCTTCCAACTATTATAGTTGTGAAAACTAAGGCCCATATAAATGAAATGATTTATCTCCAAAGAGCATTAGTGAAAGTATGAAATAAAAAATATCTCTGAACTTCTAATTTAGTGCTGTTTTTATTAATCTCAAGTATTAGCTTAAACTTCAGTGTGACAGATTTGGGATTGAATTCTTGCTCACGTTTACTGATTGCATGCCTTTTCGTAAGTTACTAAAACACTTTCTTTTTAAATGGACGTATTTATTTATTTATCTTTGGCTGCCTAGGCTCTTCGTTGCTGTGCGCGGGCTTTCCCTAGTTGCGGTGGGCGGGGGCTACTCTTTGTTGCAGTACGCGGGCTTCTCATTGTGGTGGCTTCTTGTTGTTGCTGAGCACGGGGTCTAGGTGCATGGGCTTCAGTAGTTGTTGTTCATGGGCTCTAGCATGCAGGCTCAGTAGTTGTGGCACATGGTCTTAGTTGCTCCATCGCATGTGGGATCTTCCTGGAGCAGGGCTCAAACATGTGTCCCGTGCACTGGCAGGTGGATCCTTAACCACCACGCCAACAGGGAAGCCCTACTAATACACTTTTAACTTTGCTTTTCACGTATGTAAAATGGTGAGCCTTGACTGATATAGAATATGAGATAACCTAGCACTGTTCTTAACACATATATGTAGTTAAAAATTTGGCTCTCATCCCTCTTAAACAGCCTCTATCCTCTTAATAATGAATGTGTCTTTCAGCTAGCAGAGCACCCCAGAGCTGACCACATTCTGGCAAGAGATATAGGATTCTTTTTCTTACTGGGGGTTCTTTATGCCTGATATTTGAAGTGACCTTAAACATGAACAACTCTTGTTTATATTGTATGAACGGATTTGATGGATGAATTTTAGAAAGTAATATGCAGGAATTGAGCTGCCTTATGCTCAAGAAATATAATTCGATAGTGGTGGCTAGAACGATAAACAGTGTTTGGACAGGGAGTCCATATTGGATGTGAACTTCCTGTACTCCCATTCGTCTATTAAGAATAAAGAGAATCCTTTCAAAATGTGTTTTAAAGGGCAGTTATTTCTTTCTGCCTCATTTAAGTTACCTGCAAGAAAAAGACAATCTCCTGCATCCTTGTTTAATAGGCTTTTAATATAAAGCAGATAATTTTTTGCAACATTGCCCAAACTTTTCGTTATCCAATTGGCTGAGGCTTCTCAACGATTATCATTTCACAACAATATCTCCATCTTCAGCTTCTTTCAATAAATTGGCTTAATAGATGTGCCATTAAAACAGAGCTTCACTCTCAATGTATTTTTAATTTTGTATTCAAACAGTATGAAGGATTCAGCCATAACAGTGTGTGGATTTCTGATACATGCTACATGATGGATGCAACTAAGTGAAAGAAGTGAGGCATGAAAGGCTGCATATTGTATGGTTCCATTTATATGAAATGTCCAGCAGTGGAAATCCATACACACAGAAAAGATTCTACATTCGTGGTTGCCAGGGGTTTGGAAGAGAGGGAAATAGGGAATGACTCCTTAAAATGGGTGTAGGTTTCCTCTTGGTTGATGAAGATGTTTTGCAGCTCGGCAGTGGTGATAGTTGCACAACATTGTGACAGTAGTAAATTCCACTGAATGGTACAGTGAATTGTAAAATGATCCAAATGGTGGAGTTTGTGTTATGTTCATTTTACTACAATAAAAAGGAGAAAGAATTCAGGAAAGACTTAGAGTTTGGGAAACTAAGGTGAACTGATGAAGAAAAAGACAGCTTTATTGTTAAGTTTTCCTCAGGTTTCCCAGTGCATTAATCCTCAGCAAAAAGTAGGCTGAACTTGTAGTGATAGTCATTCAGCAGAGCCCAGGGAAAATAAATAACATAAAACCCAACTCTTCTTCTTTAGTACATGTATGAAAGTTAAACTTGCTGCTCAGTCATGTGGACATTCATGATGACGTTTCACTTTAGGTGTCCTCTACTTCAGTACTTTACTCACAGCTCATTCACACATGTAGGCAACAGCATTCCTTAATTCGATGGAATCTGCAGCACTGGTTGTGATCTGTGTCATGAAAAGTAAAGGAAAGGTGGCGCGGAAGCCAAGGGAAGAGATTTTCAAGACAGAGACGTTGTTTAAGATCTAACTCGGCTTGGCGGTCACAAAGAGAAGGATTGAGAAGTAGTCCCCTGGACTTGTCAACGGAGAAATCATTGGGGGCTTCAAGGAGATCAGTTTCACGAGAGTAGTGGGGCAGAAACCAGATCGCAGTGTAGATGGGAGGGGAGAAATGGGGGGCAAGTCAAGAAATTG
The DNA here is from genome assembly GCF_937001465.1 of Orcinus orca. Taxonomy (NCBI): domain Eukaryota; kingdom Metazoa; phylum Chordata; class Mammalia; order Artiodactyla; family Delphinidae; genus Orcinus; species Orcinus orca. The sequence continues at coordinate 345,352 of NW_026044075.1, read as the reverse complement.
ATAGCAAAGGGAAAGAAGGTCTGGATTGATAGAAGGACAGGAGAGTAGAATGGAGGAGGACATTTCCTTTTGGCTCTTTAATCTGGCTTGGAGGGGCCAACAGAGAAGGAGAGCGTGAATGAGAGGGTGGCATCCTGAGCCCAAGGAGTACTGAGCCCTGTCTTCAACTCCCACCAGCTTGATGTTCCCTTCCTCTATCTTTCCACATAGGCTGTGGAAGTTGCCCCTTGCCTCCTTGGATCAGCTGCCCTGGATTCGTTCGTCCTTTTCTTATTTCTCAGCACATCTGGGTCATACGTTATGTGAAGACAAACAAATCACCACTGATGCTTAATTTTCTTGAAAAATCCCCCAGGCAGGTACCATTTTGGAGAACTACCTATTGTGCCTCAGCAAGCCAAAGTAGCCCATTTTTCCTCTCTCATTGGGAGAGATTGCTGTTTCTTGGAGAACCTGATGAAGAGGATGACTCGCACTTAGGAATAACATTGCTTGAAATGTGCAAAAGGTGAGGTAATTTAGCTATGAGGGAACTCTGAGGCCTGAGACTTCCTGAGAGATGGCCGACTCACAGCTCCCATTTCCCTCTGACCCTGGGCTATGAGCTCATCAAATGAGATGGTAAATAAAGTCACTGACATGGTTTAAAGGATAATTTTGTTCTCTCTTGTTCACTCAGAGCAAATTGAATGGAATTTGCATACAACATATGGATGAAATATCCATACGATGGGGCTTGACTGTATCTTCCGGCTTCCCCTTCTCTTTTCTACATCTGGCCTCTTTAGCTTTGCAGACTTAATCCCACACCATCAATCCACCGAGTCGGTTTGCTGTGCATCTCTTCCTCCTTCGCATCTTGTTATTGTCGTCACCTTGTTCTCCACTACCACCTCCTGCAGTAGCTGTTAGGTCCAGAGAGGTTGTTTCACTGTGAGCAAGTAACCGTCAATTCTATGGACAGTTTGAAGAGACTTGGGAGCCACGATTCGCCCACCCTTGTTTTGTTATACCAATGAGGGTCAAGGAGAATGGTGATGCAGCTGGTGTGCAGAGCCCAGGCAGTTCTGAAACACATGCTCCTGGATCCACATGTTGCTCCATATCCTGTCTTGCCTTTTTTGTTCTCTCTCTTGACTCCATCCAGATTTCTGCTCTCCTTGTCTCTTTGGGGAGGGAGTCAGTACCATGCCCAGGTGTAGTCCCCAAATGCTTCCCACTTCCAGGTCCTATGTAGGCTTGTATAGCCACTTTCTTGGGTTGCCCTGCCATTCGTGATAACCTGTTGAGTGTTTTCTGCCGTAGGCTGTTTTTTCTGGTATCCTTCCTTCCTGAAATGTCAGAGGAAACCATTGAGATGGCATAACCGCCAGTTGACGCGAGAGCTGGACCTGGGCAATCATAGACTCCTCACCCCTTCCCCTGACTTTGGAATATACATTCTGCCTGCCATTCCCACAGTGGGAACCATTTTTAAGAACTCAGCGTTGAGAGAGTAATGTGTTCTTGAGACCATGTAGAGAGTACACGTGAGTGAACCCTGTTAAGGTCTCTGTGTAAACTCAAGATCCTTGTGTATGGGTGCTGAGATCTATTCATCTTTCAGCTGACAACAGCAAGCCTTGCAAGCAGGTTCCCTTGCTTGTTAAAACTGCCACTGACTAGTCTGGAGTGGGCTGCCTCTTTCTTCTGTCTCTCGTTGCCCTCTGTGTATAGGGGCCAGTTTTCACACCAGCAGATAATCTTAATGCTTTGTTTTCTTCGAAGTATGTACAAGTCAAATAATGCTTTTGTGAGGAAAATTATACAGCATTATACAGAGAACGAAACATACACTTTCCATTACATGTTTGATGTACTATTTGGTGTTAAATTGCCATGTTTCTTCACCCGTGTTCTTTGGTCTGTTTTTTTCATTCGTGTCTGTTTTTCTTCAGATGATTTTCTAGTAATTTATACAAATATGTGAATCTGGATAAACTAATATATTTTACTCTCAATTTCAGGTTGCATCCTTTCCTCTCCAACAATCCTTGGAGTGCTGTTTTCAATATGTCCACACAGGAATTCAAAATAACAAAAATGTTTTTGAAAAATAATGTCGTAGGTTGACAGAGTGATTTATAAATTATAGCATACACTTATGCTCTTAATTTTTCATCACAACCCTGCTTATCATGGCTGGAATTGCTGCTACACCTGTGGGGTCAGCTGGGGACTGGCTGTAGTCAGGCCGGGGGCCTGACTGGGCCACATGTCTCTTATGCCCCAGGTAGTAACTGGGGCTTGTGCTCATGGGGGTAGCAGGGCTCTGAGAGGGAGAGTAGAAGCATCGTGGGGCCTAGCTCTGAGCTGGCACACCATCGTTTCTGCTGCCTTCTATTGGCCGTGACAAGTCACCTAACTTCAAGGGAGGGGAAATCAACTCTGCTTCTTGATGAGAGAAGTTGGAATGTCACATTGCAACGAGTGAGGACACAAGGAGTCAACCTGGAGCCATTATTGCAGTTTGGGATGGCGCTTGGTGCGTTCCTCGAGGAGATCGTCGAAAACCATTTTTCAAACATCCCAGGTTCCTATAAATCTCCACCTCTGCTTTGGCAGCCCCTAAAAATTCCCACTCAGTTTTGCTGAGAGGACACTAGGTGACAGTGTTGTCTTTCCAAATGAGTAGTTCCGTTACCGACATTACATTGCTCCCTGTACATTATTTATAAGGTTTCTGTTTTTATGTGCAAAATAATTCTATTTTGAAAAATACATTGTACAGGCCTCTTTTTTTTTTCTTTCACACACCCAAGACATGTCATAGAGGCAGTAAATTGTCCAAATTTTTGAGAAATTGGAACAATCAAGACTTACCTGTATGGAATACTGTTAACGATGTCAATTCCCGCTACAGTACTTTTCATCTGAGACACTTAGTGTCTGTTAACAGATTAAAGGTAGCAAAAGATGTGGATCGAGAAAATTTTCATTACCTTGTGCTCTGAAAACTTGGATTTTCATTGGTTTGAATGGGCCTGAAAATGTATTTTTTTAAGTAGCGGCATAGGAGTAGAGGAATATCTCTACCTAGAGATAGAAGAGTATACACCTAGAGATAGAAAAGTATACATCTAGAGCTAGAAGAGTATACACATAGAGATAGAAGAGTATACACCTAGAGTTAGAAGAGTATACTCTTAGAGAAGAGTATACGCCTAGAGATAGAAGACTATACACCTAGTGAAAGAAGAGTATACTCCTAGATATAGAAGAGTATACTTCTAGAGATAGAAGAGTATAATCCTAGAGATAGAAGAGTATACACTTAGTGATAGAAGAATATACACTTAGAGATAGAAGAGTATACACACAGCGATAGAAGAGTATGCTCTTATAGATAGAAGAGTATACACCTAGAGATAGAAGAGCATACACCTAGAGATAGAAGAGTATACATCTAGGGATAGAAGAATATACTCCTAGAGATAGAAGAGTATACACCTAAGGATAGAAGAGTATACTCCTAGAGATAGAAAAGTATACACCTAGAGATAGAAGAGTATACACCTAGAGATAGAAGAGTATACTACTAGAGATAGAAGAATATACACTTAGAGATAGAAGAGTATACAACTAGAGAGAGAAGAGTATACACCAATAGATAGAAGAGTATACTCCTAGAGATACAAGAGTATACACCTAGAGATAGAAGAGTGCACACCTAGAGATAGAAGACTATACACCTAGAGATAGAAGAGTATACTCCTAGAGATAGAAGAGTATACACTTAGAGATAGAAGAGTATACACCTAGGGATAGAAGAGTATACTCCTAGAGATAGAAAAGTATACACCTAGAGATAGAAGAGTATACACCTAGGGATAGAAGAGTATACTCCTAGAGATAGAAGAGCATACACCTAGAGATAGAAGAGTATACATCTAGGGATAGAAGAATATACTCCTAGAGATAGAAGAGTATACACCTAAGGATAGAAGAGTATACTCCTAGAGATAGAAAAGTATACACCTAGAGATAGAAGAGTATACACCTAGAGATAGAAGAGTATACTACTAGAGATAGAAGAATATACACTTAGAGATAGAAGAGTATACACCTAGAGAGAGAAGAGTATACACCAATAGATAGAAGAGTATACTCCTAGAGATACAAGAGTATACACCTAGAGATAGAAGAGTGTACACCTAGAGATAGAAGACTATACACCTAGAGATAGAAGAGTATACTCCTAGAGATAGAAGACTATACACCTAGAGATAGAAGAGTATACTCCTAGAGATAGAAGAGTATACACTTAGAGATAGAAGAGTATACACCTAGAGATAGAAGAGTATACACCTAGAGATAGAAGACTATACACCTAGTGAAAGAAGAGTATACTCCTAGATATAGAAAAGTATACTTCTAGAGATAGAAGAGTATACTCCTAGATATAGAAGGGTATACACCTAGAGACAGAAGAGAATACTCCTAGAGATAGAAGAGTATACACCTAGAGATAGAAGAGTGTGCACTTAGAGATAGAAGAGTATACACCTAGAGAGAGAAAAGTATACACCTAGAGATAGAATAGTATACACCTTGAGATAGAAGAGTATGAACCTAGAGATAGAGCAGTATACACCTAGAGATAGAAGAGTATACTCCTAGAGATAGAAGGGTATACACCCAAAGATAGAAGAGTATACACTTCGAGTATGGACACTCTCCCTTACTAAGGCCATGAAACTACTCCTAACTCATGAAGTGACAATCTATCTAAATCAGGTCTTGACATACTCTTAAGTGAGGCACCGACACTGTCCCTAACTACAACCCTGACACTACCTCTCATTCAGGCACTGAAACTGTCCCTAAAAAAGGTCAACGCATTACTCCTAACTCTGGCCATAACTACTCTTTTTTTTTCTTTGCATTTTGTGGGCCCTCAGTGTTGTGGCCTCTGCCGTTGTGGAGCACAGGCTCCGGACACACAGGCTCAGTGGCCATGGCTCACAGCCCGAAATGCTCCGCGACATGTGGGATCCTCCTGGACCAGGGCACAAACCCGTGTGCTCTGCTTTGGCAGGTGGACTCCCAACCACTGCGCCACCAGGGAAACCCCATAATTCTACTCTTAAATCATGTGCTGACACTGTGTGTAACTAAGGCCCTGAATATACTCCTATCTCAGGCACTGACTCTGTCACTAAGACCAGGACACTACTCCCAACTCGGGAACGGACACTGTCCCTAACTAAAGCTGTGACACTAATCCTAAATCAGGCACTGGCACTCTGCCTAAATAAGGTCTTGACAATACTCTTAACTGAGGCACTGACACTGATCCTAAGACCTTCACACTATTGCTAATTCAGGCCATAACACTACTCCTAACTCAGGAACTCATTATCTCTCTAACAAATGCCCTGATACTACTCCTAACTCAGGCACTGACACTCTACCTAATTAAGGCCTTGAAATACTCTTAACTAAGGCACTGACACTGTCCCTAACTTAGGCCATCACAATAATCCTAACTCATGCACTGGCACTGTCCCTCAAAAAGGTCCTTACTCTACTCCTAACTCAGGCCATGACACTATTCCTAACTCAGGCAAGGACACTCTCCCTTACTAACGCCATGAAACTACTCCTAACTCAGGAACTGACACTATACCTAACTGAGGCCTTGACATACTCTTAATTCTGGCAGTGACACTGTCCCTAACTAAGTCCCTGACACGACACCGAACTCAGCCCGTGACAATACTCCAAAATCAGGCAATGACAGTTTCCCTAACTAAGACCATGACACTACTCTTAACTCATGGAATGACACTCTACCTAACTAAGGCGCTGTTACTACTCCTAAATAAGGCACTGACACTCTCCCTAACTAAGTGTCTGAAACTACTCGCAACTCAGGCACTGAAATTGTCCCTACCTGTAGCCGTGACACTTATCCTAACTCAAGAATTGACACTGTCCCTAAGTAAGGACCTGATACTACTCCCAACATAGGCCATGACATGGTCGGTAACTTAGGCCCTGTTTCTACTCCTAAATCAGGGGCTGACACAATACCTAATGAAGGCACTGATGCTATTCATAACTCCGGCTTTGACACTGTCCCTAACTAAGGCCGTCACACTACTCCTAACACAGGCCCAACACTACTGGTAACTCAGGCACTGACTCTGTCCCAAACTAAGGCTCTAACCTTACTCCCAACTCAGGCACTGACACTGTCCCTAACTAAGGCCCTGACTCTACTCCTAAATAAGACACTGACACTTTCCCTAACTAAGGCCCCGACACTACTCCTAGTTCACGCACTGAATCTGTCCCTAAAAATGGCCCTCATATTACTCCTAACTCTGGCTCTATCTCTACTCCTAACACACGTACTGACACTGTGCCTAACAAAGGTCCTGACACTACTCCTAACTGAGGCACCGACACTGTCCCTAACTAAGACCAGGATGCTACTCCCAACTCAGGAACGGACACTGTCCCTTACTGAAGCTGTGACACTAACCTAAACTCGGGCACTCACACTCTGCCTAACTAAGGCCTTGACAATACTCTAAACTGAGGCACTGACACTGTCCCTAAGGCCCTCACACTACACATAACTCAGGCCATAACAGTACTCCTAACTCAGGAAGTGACTTTCTCCCTAACAACGGCCCTGACACTACTGCTAATTCAGGCACTGACACTCAACCTAACTAAGGCCTTCACATAATCTTAACTGAGGCACTGACACTGTCCCTAAGGCCCTCACATTACTCCTAACTCAGGCCATAACACTACTCCTAACTCAGGCATTAACATTGTCCCTAACTAAAGCCATGAACTTACTCCAAACTCAGGGACTGACACTATCCCTAAATAGGCTCTGACACTACTACTAACTCAGGCCATGACAGTACTCCTAATTCAGGCTCTGACACTCTCCCTGAAAATGGCATAGAGTATACTCTTAGCCTAGGCACTGACTATGTCCATAACTAAAGCTCTAACACTACTACTAACTCAGGCAGTGACAACGTCCCTAATTGAGACCCTGGCAAAACTACACTCTCAGGGACTGGCACTGTCCCTAACTAAGGCCCTTACGCTGCTCCCAACTCAGCCAGTGACACTACTCCTAACTTAGGCAAAGACAGTTTCCCTTACAAAGGCCATGAAACTACTCCTAACTCAGGAACTGACACTTAGTACCTAAGGCGTTGACATACTCTTAACTGAGGCACTGACACTGTAACTAACTAAGGCCCTGGCACTACTCCTAACTCAGCACGTGACACTACTTCTAACTCAGGCAATGACAGTGTCCTTAGCTAAGGCCATGACACTACTCCTAACTCAAGCCATAACACTACTCCTAACTCAGGAACTGACTTTCTTCCTAACAAAGGCCCTGATATTACTCCTAACTCAGGCACTGACAGTCTACCTAACTAAGGCCTTGACAATACTCTTAACTGAGGCACTGACACTGTCCCTAACTAAGGCCTTCAAACTACTCCTAACTCAGGCCATAACACTACTCCTAACTCAGGAACTGACTTTCTCCCTAACAAAGGGCCTGATATTACTCCTAAATCAGGCACTGACACTCTCCCTAACTAAGGCCTGGACACTATTATTAAATCAGCAGTGACACTTTCCCTAACTAAGTCTGTGACACTACTCGCAACTCAGGCACTGACGCTCTCCTTATCTAAAGCCGTGACACTACTCCTATCTCTGGCATTGACACTGTCCTTAACTAATGGCCTGAAACTACTCAAAACTCAGTCACTGACACTGTCCCTAACTAAAGCCGTGACACTACTCCTATCTCAAGAATTGACACTATCTCTAAGTAAGGGCCTGAAAATTCTCCCAACACAGGGACTGACACTGTCCTTAACTAAGGACCTGATACTACTCCCAATGTAGGAAGTGACATGGTCTGTAACTTAGGCCCTGTTTCTATTCCTAAATCAGGCCCTGATAATATATCTTATGAAGGCACCAATGATACTCAGAACTCAGCCCGTGACACTAATCCTAACTCAGGTATTGACACTGTCCCTAACTAAGGGACTGAAACTACTCACAACTCAGGCACTAACATTGTCCTTAACTAAGGACCTGACATTAATCTCATCTCAGGCCCTCATACTCTGACTAACCAAAGCCTTGATAATACTCTAAACTGAGGTACTGACACTGTCCCTAACTAAGGCCTTCACAGTACTCCTAATTCAGGCCATAACACTACTCCTAACTCAGGAACTGACATTCTCCCTAACAAAGGATCTGATACTACTCTTAACACAGGCACTGGTACAATACTTAACTAAGGCCTTGACATACTCTTAACTGAGGCACTGAAACTGTCGCTAAAGGCCTCACACTACTCCAAATTCAGGCCATAACACTACATCTATCTCAAGCACTCACACTGTTTCTAACTAAGGGCCTGACACTACTACTAACTAAGACACAAACATTGTCCCTAAGAAAGACCCTCAAAATACTCCTAACTCAGTTCTTAATGCTACTACTAACTCAGGCACTCATACTCTGCCAATCTAAGGCCTTGACAATAATCTTAACTGAGGCAATGACACTGCCCCTAACTAAGGCCTTCACACAACTCCAAACGGAGGCCATAACACTACACCTATCGCAAGCACTGACATTGTCCCTAACTAAGTGCCTGACACTACTACTAACTAAGGCACAGACAGTGTCCCTATGACCGGGAAGCTACTCACAACTCAGGAACGGACACTATCGCTAAGTAAAGCCGTGACATTAATCCTAACTCACACACTCACACTCTGCCTCACTAATGCCTTGACAATACTCTTAACGGCGACACTGACACTGTCCCTAACAAAGGCCTTCACACTACTCCTAACTCAGGCCATAACACTACTCCTAAGTCCGGTCTTAACACTACTACTAACTCAGGAACTGACTTTCTCCCTAAGAAGGCCCTGATACTACTCCTAACTTAGGAACAGACACTCTAATTAATTAAGGTCCTGACATACTCTTAACTGAGGCACTGACACTGTTCGTAAGGCACTCATACTACTCCTAACTCAGGCCATAACACTACTCCTGACTCAGGCACTGACAATGTCCCTAGCTAAGGCCCTGACACTACTATTAACTAAGGCACAGAGATTGTCCCTAACTAAGACCAGCACGCTATTCAGAATTCGAGAACAGACACTGTGCCTAACTAAACCCGTTACACTAATCCTAACACAGGCACTCACACTCTGCCTCACTAAAGCTTTGAAAATATTCTTAACTGAGGCACTGAAACTCTCCCTATCTAAGGCCTTCACATTACTCCTAACTCAGGCCATAACACTATTCCTAACTCAGAACTGACTTTCTCCCTAAAAAGGAATGGATACTACCCCTCATTCAGGCACTGACACTGTCCCTAAATAAGGCCCTGACACTACTATTAACTGAGGCACTGACACTGTTCGTAAGGCATTCACACTTCTCCGAACTCAGGCCATAACACTACTCCTAACTTAGGCACTGACAATGTTGATAACTAAGGCCCTGACACAACTATAAACTAAGGCACAGAGATTGTCCCTAACTAAGAACAAGGTGCTATTCACAACTCTGGAACGAACATTGTCCCTAATGAAACCCGTGAAACTAATCCTAACTCAGGCACTCAACTTCTGTGTAATTAAGGCCTTGGCAACATCCTTATGGACGCACTGACACTGCTCCTAACTAAGACCTTTACAGTACTCCTAACTCAGGCCTTAACACTACTCCGAACTCAGGTCAGTGACCATGTCCCTAACTAAGACCAGTATGCTACTTACAACTCGAGAACAGACACTGTCCCTAACTAAACCCGTTACACTAATCCTAGCACAGGCACTCACACTCTGCCTCACTAAGGCCTTGAAAATACTCTTAACTGAGGCACTGACACTTTCCCTAAGGCCTTCAAACTAATCTTAACTCAGACCATAATGCTACTCCTAAATAAGGAAAACATTTTCTCCCTAACAAAGGACCTGATACTACGCCTAACTCAGGCACTGACACTCTACCTAATTGAGGCCTTGACATACTCTTAACTGAGGCACTGACACTCTCCCTGACTAAGGCCTTCACACTACTCCTAACTCAGGCCATAACACTACTCCTATCTCAGGCACTGACACTGGCACTAACTAAGGCCTTGACCCTACTACTGAAGAAGGCACAGACACTGTCCTTAATAAAGACCCTCACACTACTCCTAATTCAGGTCTTAATGATACGCATAACACAGGCACTGACACTATCCCTAAATAAGGCCGTGACACTACTGCTAACTCAAGTCGTGATTCTACCCCAACTCACATCATAACACAATTCCTAACTAAGGGACTGACACTGTCCCTAACTCAGGCCATGACACTACTCCTAACTCAGGCACTGACACTGACCCTCATAAGACCAGGACGCTACCCTCAGCTCGTGAACAGATACTGTCCCTAACTAAAGCCATGACACTAATCCTAACTGACGCACTGACACTCTGCCTAACTAAGGCCCGGACACTATTCCTAACTCAGCACTGAAACTGTCCTTAATTAAGTCCGTAGTACTACTACCAACTTAGGCACTGACACTCTCCTTAACTAAATCCATGACACTACTGTAAACACAGGAATTGACAATGTCCTTAAATTAGGATCTGAAACTACTTGCAACTCAGGCACTGACACAGTCCTTATCTAAGGACCTGACATTACTCCCATCTCAGGCACTCACACTCTGCCAGTCTACGGCCTTGACAATACTCTTAACTGAGGCACTGACACTATCCTTAACTAAGGCCTTGACACTACTCCAAACTCAGGCCATAAAATTAATGTAACATCAGGAACTCACTTTCTCCCTAAAAAAGGCCCAGATACTACTCCTAACGCAGGCATAGACACTCTACCTAACAAAGGCCTTGACATACTCTTAACTAAGGCACTGACAATGTCCCTAAGGCCCTCACAAAACTCTTAGGCCATAACACTACACCTATTGCAAGCACTGACATTGTCCCTAACTAAGGCCCTGACACTACTAATAATTAAGGCACAGGCAGAGTCCCTAATTAAGACCGCGATGCTACTCATAACTCGGGAATGGACACTGTCCCTAACTAAAGCCATGACACTAATCCTAACTCAGGCATTCACACTCAGCCTCCCTAAGACCTTGACAATACACTTAACTGAGGCACTCACACTGTCCCTAACTAAGGCCTTCACACTACTCCTAAATCAGGCCATAAAACTACTCCTAATTCAGTAACTGACTTTCTCCCTAAAAAGGCCCTGATACTACTTCTAACTCAGGCACAGACACTCTACCTAATTAAGGCACTGACATACTCTTAACTGAGGCACTGACACTGTTCGTAAGGCACTCACACTACTCCTAACTCAGGCCATAACACTACTCCTGACTCAGGCACTGACAATGTCCCTAGCTAAGGCCCTGACACTACTATTAACTAAGGCACAGAGATTGTCCCTAACTAAGACCAGAATGCTATTCACAACTCGGGAATGAACATTGTCCCTAACGAAACACGTGGAAATAATCCTAACATAGGCACTCACCCTCTGCGTGATTAAGGCCATGAAAATACTCTTAACGGAGGCACTGACACTGTTCCTAACTAAGACTTTTACACTACTCCTAACACAGGCCATAACACTACTCCTAACTCAGGAACTGACCATGTCCCTAACTAAGACAAGGACACTACTCACAACTCGATTACAGACACTGTCTCTAACTAAACCTTTTACACAAATCCAAACACAGGCACTCACATTCTGCCTCACTAAGGTCTTGAAAATACTCTTAACTGAGGCACTGACACTGTCCCTCACTAAGGTCTTCACACTACTCTTAACTCAGGCCATAACAGTATTCCTAAATTAGGAACACACTTTCTCCATATCCAAGGCCCTGATACTACACCTAACTCAGGCACTGACACTCTACCTAATTGAGACCTTGACATACTCTTAATTGAGGCACTGACACTCTCCCTAACTAAGGCCTTCACACTACTGCTAACTCAGGCCATAACACTACTCCTAACTCAGGCACTGACACTGTCCCTCACAAAGGCCCTGAGACTACTAAAAACTGAGGCACAGACACTGTCCCTAAATAAGACCAGGACATTACTCCCAATTCGGGAACGGTCACTGTCCCTAACTTAACACGTTACACTAATCCTAACATAGGCACTCACACTCTGCCTCACTAAGATGTTGAAAATTCTCTTAACTGAGGCACTGACACTGTCCCTAATTAAGCCCTTCACACTACTCTTAACTCAGGACATAACACTACTCTTAAATAAGGAAAACACTTTCTCCCTAACAAAGGTCCTGATACTACTCCTCACTCAGGGACTGACACTCTACCTAATTGAGGCCTTGACATACTCTTAACTGACGCTCTGACAATGTCCCTAAGGCCCTCACATTACTCTTAACTCAGGGCATAACACTCCATCTATCGCAAACACTGATATATTCCCTAACTATGGCCCTGGCACTACTGCTAACTAAGGCACAGACAGTGTCACTAACTAAGACCGCGACACTACTCACAACCCGGGAAAGGACAGTGTCCCTAACTAAAGCCGTGACACTAATCCTAACTGAGGCACACACACTCTGCCTCACTAAGGCCTTGACAATACTCGGAACTGTGACACTGACACTGTCCCTAACTAAGGCCTTCACACTACTCCTAAACCTGGCCATAACACTACTCCTAACTCAGAACTGACTTTCTCCCTAAAAAGGTCCTGATACTACTCCTCACTCAGGCACTGACACTGTCCCTAACTAAGGCCCTGAGACTACTGAAAACTGAGGCACTGATACTGTCCTTAACTAAGACCAGGACACTACTCACAACTCGAGAGCAGACACTGTCCCTAACTAAACCCGTTACACTAATCCTAACACAGGCACTTACACTCTGCCTCACTACGGCCTTGAAAATACTCTTAACTGAGGCATTGACACTCTCCCTAACTAAGGCCCTCCTAGTACTCCTAATATTGGCCATAACACTACACCTAGCTCAGGCACTGACACTGGCCCTGACTAAGACCTGGACACTACTACTAAGTAAGGCACAGATACTGGCCCTAAGAAAGGCCCTCACACTATTCCTAACTCCGGTCTTAACACTACTCCTAACTCAGACACCGACACTGTCCCTAACTAAGGCCCAGAGACTATTAACAACTGAGGCACAGACCCTGTCCCTAACTAAGACCAGGATGCTTTCACAATTCGAGAATGGACACTGTCCCTAACTAAACCCATTACACTAATCCTAACACAGGCACTCACACTCTGCCTCACTAAAGCTTTGAAAATACTCTTAACTGAGGCACTGAAACCATCCCTAACTAAGGCCTTCACATTACTCCTAAATCAGGCCATAACACTATTCCTAACTCAGAACTGACTTTCTCCCTAAAAAGGAACGGATACTACCCCTCATTCAGGCACTGACACTGTCCCTAACTAAGGCCCTGACACTACTATTAACTGAGGCACTGACACTGTTCGTAAGGCATTCACACTTCTCCGAACTCAGGCCATAACACTACTCCTAACTCAGGCACTGACAATGTTGGTAGCTAAGGCCCTGACACTACTATTAACTAAGGCACAGAGATTGTCCCTAACTAAGACCAAGATGCTATTCACAACTCCGGAACGAACATTGTCCCTAACGAAACCTGTGAAACTAATCCTAACTCAGGCACTCACACTCAGCCTCCCTAAGGCCTTGACACTACTCCAAACTCAGGCCATAACATTAATGCAACAACAGGAACTGACTTTCTCCCTACAAAAGGCCCAGATACTACTCCTAACTCAGGCATAGACACTCTACCTAACAAAGACCTTGACGTACTCTTAACTGAGGCACTGACAATGTCCCTAAGGCCTTCACAAAACTCTTAACTCAGGCCATAACACTACACCTATTGCAAGCACTGACATTGTCCCTAACTAAGGCCCTGGCACTACTAATAATTAAGGCACAGGCAGAGTCCCTAATTAAGACCGCGACGCTACTCACAACTCGGGCATGGACACTGTCCCTAACTAAAGCTGTGACACTAATCTTAACTCAGGCAAACACACTCTGCCTTACTAAGGCCTTGGCAATACTCTTAACCGTCGAACTGACACTGTCCCTAAATAACGCCTTCACACTACTCCTAACTCAGGCAATAACATTGCTCCTAACTCAGAACTGACTTTCTCCCTAAAAAGGCCCTGATACTACTCCTCGCACAGGCACTGACACTGTCCCTAACTATGACCAGGACGCTACTCACAACTCGGGAATGGACACTGTCCCTAACTAAAGCCGTGACACTAATCCTAACTCAGGCACTCACACTCAGCCTCCCTAAGACCTTGACAATACTCTTAACAGAGGCACTGACACTGTCCCTAACTAAGGCCTTCACACTACTCCTAAATCAGGCCATAAAACTACTCCTAATTCAGTAACTGACTTTCTCCCTAAAAAGGCCCTGATACTACTTCTAACTCAGGCACAGACACTCTACCTAATTAAGGCACTGACGTACTCTTAACTGAGGCACTGACACTGTTCGTAAGGCACTCATACTACTCCTAACTCAGGCCATAACACTACTCCTGACTCAGGCACTGACAATGTCCCTAGCTAAGGCCCTGACACTACTATTAACTAAGGCACAGAGATTGTCCCTAACTAAGACCAGCACGCTATTCAGAATTCGAGAACAGACACTGTGCCTAACTAAACCCGTTACACTAATCCTAACACAGGCACTCACACTCTGCCTCACTAAAGCTTTGAAAATATTCTTAACTGAGGCACTGAAACTCTCCCTATCTAAGGCCTTCACATTACTCCTAACTCAGGCCATAACACTATTCCTAACTCAGAACTGACTTTCTCCCTAAAAAGGAACGGATACTACCCCTCATTCAGGCACTGACACTGTCCCTAAATAAGGCCCTGACACTACTATTAACTGAGGCACTGACACTGTTCGTAAGGCATTCACACTTCTCCGAACTCAGGCCATAACACTACTCCTAACTTAGGCACTGACAATGTTGATAACTAAGGCCCTGACACAACTATAAACTAAGGCACAGAGATTGTCCCTAACTAAGAACAAGGTGCTATTCACAACTCTGGAACGAACATTGTCCCTAATGAAACCCGTGAAACTAATCCTAACTCAGGCACTCAACTTCTGTGTAATTAAGGCCTTGGCAATATCCTTATGGACGCACTGACACTGCTCCTAACTAAGACCTTTACAGTACTCCTAACTCAGGCCTTAACACTACTCCGAACTCAGGTCAGTGACCATGTCCCTAACTAAGACCAGTATGCTACTTACAACTCGAGAACAGACACTGTCCCTAACTAAACCCGTTACACTAATCCTAGCACAGGCACTCACACTCTGCCTCACTAAGGCCTTGAAAATACTCTTAACTGAGGCACTGACACTTTCCCTAAGGCCTTCAAACTAATCTTAACTCAGACCATAATGCTACTCCTAAATAAGGAAAACATTTTCTCCCTAACAAAGGACCTGATACTACGCCTAACTCAGGCACTGACACTCTACCTAATTGAGGCCTTGACATACTCTTAACTGAGGCACTGACACTCTCCCTGACTAAGGCCTTCACACTACTCCTAACTCAGGCCATAACACTACTCCTATCTCAGGCACTGACACTGGCACTAACTAAGGCCTTGACCCTACTACTGAAGAAGGCACAGACACTGTCCTTAATAAAGACCCTCACACTACTCCTAATTCAGGTCTTAATGATACGCATAACACAGGCACTGACACTATCCCTAAATAAGGCCGTGACACTACTGCTAACTCAAGTCGTGATTCTACCCCAACTCACATCATAACACAATTCCTAACTAAGGGACTGACACTGTCCCTAACTCAGGCCATGACACTACTCCTAACTCAGGCACTGACACTGACCCTCATAAGACCAGGACGCTACCCTCAGCTCGTGAACAGATACTGTCCCTAACTAAAGCCATGACACTAATCCTAACTGACGCACTGACACTCTGCCTAACTAAGGCCCGGACACTATTCCTAACTCAGCACTGAAACTGTCCTTAATTAAGTCCGTAGTACTACTACCAACTTAGGCACTGACACTCTCCTTAACTAAATCCATGACACTACTGTAAACACAGGAATTGACAATGTCCTTAAATTAGGATCTGAAACTACTTGCAACTCAGGCACTGACACAGTCCTTATCTAAGGACCTGACATTACTCCCATCTCAGGCACTCACACTCTGCCAGTCTACGGCCTTGACAATACTCTTAACTGAGGCACTGACACTATCCTTAACTAAGGCCTTGACACTACTCCAAACTCAGGCCATAAAATTAATGTAACATCAGGAACTCACTTTCTCCCTAAAAAAGGCCCAGATACTACTCCTAACGCAGGCATAGACACTCTACCTAACAAAGGCCTTGACATACTCTTAACTAAGGCACTGACAATGTCCCTAAGGCCCTCACAAAACTCTTAGGCCATAACACTACACCTATTGCAAGCACTGACATTGTCCCTAACTAAGGCCCTGACACTACTAATAATTAAGGCACAGGCAGAGTCCCTAATTAAGACCGCGATGCTACTCATAACTCGGGAATGGACACTGTCCCTAACTAAAGCCATGACACTAATCCTAACTCAGGCATTCACACTCAGCCTCCCTAAGACCTTGACAATACACTTAACTGAGGCACTCACACTGTCCCTAACTAAGGCCTTCACACTACTCCTAAATCAGGCCATAAAACTACTCCTAATTCAGTAACTGACTTTCTCCCTAAAAAGGCCCTGATACTACTTCTAACTCAGGCACAGACACTCTACCTAATTAAGGCACTGACATACTCTTAACTGAGGCACTGACACTGTTCGTAAGGCACTCACACTACTCCTAACTCAGGCCATAACACTACTCCTGACTCAGGCACTGACAATGTCCCTAGCTAAGGCCCTGACACTACTATTAACTAAGGCACAGAGATTGTCCCTAACTAAGACCAGAATGCTATTCACAACTCGGGAATGAACATTGTCCCTAACGAAACACGTGGAAATAATCCTAACATAGGCACTCACCCTCTGCGTGATTAAGGCCATGAAAATACTCTTAACGGAGGCACTGAC
Source organism: Orcinus orca (assembly GCF_937001465.1). Taxonomy (NCBI): domain Eukaryota; kingdom Metazoa; phylum Chordata; class Mammalia; order Artiodactyla; family Delphinidae; genus Orcinus; species Orcinus orca. The sequence continues at coordinate 328,026 of NW_026044075.1, read as the reverse complement.
ACTGTTCCTAACTAAGACTTTTACACTACTCCTAACACAGGCCATAACACTACTCCTAACTCAGGAACTGACCATGTCCCTAACTAAGACAAGGACACTACTCACAACTCGATTACAGACACTGTCTCTAACTAAACCTTTTACACAAATCCGAACACAGGCACTCACATTCTGCCTCACTAAGGTCTTGAAAATACTCTTAACTGAGGCACTGACACTGTCCCTCACTAAGGTTTTCACACTACTCTTAACTCAGGCCATAACAGTATTCCTAAATTAGGAACACACTTTCTCCATATCCAAGGCCCTGATACTACACCTAACTCAGGCACTGACACTCTACCTAATTGAGACCTTGACATACTCTTAATTGAGGCACTGACACTCTCCCTAACTAAGGCCTTCACACTACTGCTAACTCAGGCCATAACACTACTCCTAACTCAGGCACTGACACTGTCCCTCACAAAGGCCCTGAGACTACTAAAAACTGAGGCACAGACACTGTCCCTAAATAAGACCAGGACATTACTCCCAATTCGGGAACGGTCACTGTCCCTAACTTAACACGTTACACTAATCCTAACATAGGCACTCACACTCTGCCTCACTAAGATGTTGAAAATTCTCTTAACTGAGGCACTGACACTGTCCCTAATTAAGCCCTTCACACTACTCTTAACTCAGGACATAACACTACTCTTAAATAAGGAAAACACTTTCTCCCTAACAAAGGTCCTGATACTACTCCTCACTCAGGGACTGACACTCTACCTAATTGAGGCCTTGACATACTCTTAACTGACGCTCTGACAATGTCCCTAAGGCCCTCACATTACTCTTAACTCAGGGCATAACACTCCATCTATCGCAAACACTGATATATTCCCTAACTATGGCCCTGGCACTACTGCTAACTAAGGCACAGACAGTGTCACTAACTAAGACCGCGACACTACTCACAACCCGGGAAAGGACAGTGTCCCTAACTAAAGCCGTGACACTAATCCTAACTGAGGCACACACACTCTGCCTCACTAAGGCCTTGACAATACTCGGAACTGTGACACTGACACTGTCCCTAACTAAGGCCTTCACACTACTCCTAAACCTGGCCATAACACTACTCCTAACTCAGAACTGACTTTCTCCCTAAAAAGGTCCTGATACTACTCCTCACTCAGGCACTGACACTGTCCCTAACTAAGGCCCTGAGACTACTGAAAACTGAGGCACTGATACTGTCCTTAACTAAGACCAGGACACTACTCACAACTCGAGAGCAGACACTGTCCCTAACTAAACCCGTTACACTAATCCTAACACAGGCACTTACACTCTGCCTCACTACGGCCTTGAAAATACTCTTAACTGAGGCATTGACACTCTCCCTAACTAAGGCCCTCCTAGTACTCCTAATATTGGCCATAACACTACACCTAGCTCAGGCACTGACACTGGCCCTGACTAAGACCTGGACACTACTACTAAGTAAGGCACAGATACTGGCCCTAAGAAAGGCCCTCACACTATTCCTAACTCCGGTCTTAACACTACTCCTAACTCAGACACCGACACTGTCCCTAACTAAGGCCCAGAGACTATTAACAACTGAGGCACAGACCCTGTCCCTAACTAAGACCAGGATGCTTTCACAATTCGAGAATGGACACTGTCCCTAACTAAACCCATTACACTAATCCTAACACAGGCACTCACACTCTGCCTCACTAAAGCTTTGAAAATACTCTTAACTGAGGCACTGAAACCATCCCTAACTAAGGCCTTCACATTACTCCTAAATCAGGCCATAACACTATTCCTAACTCAGAACTGACTTTCTCCCTAAAAAGGAACGGATACTACCCCTCATTCAGGCACTGACACTGTCCCTAACTAAGGCCCTGACACTACTATTAACTGAGGCACTGACACTGTTCGTAAGGCATTCACACTTCTCCGAACTCAGGCCATAACACTACTCCTAACTCAGGCACTGACAATGTTGGTAGCTAAGGCCCTGACACTACTATTAACTAAGGCACAGAGATTGTCCCTAACTAAGACCAAGATGCTATTCACAACTCTGGAACGAACATTGTCCCTAACGAAACCTGTGAAACTAATCCTAACTCAGGCACTCACACTCAGCCTCCCTAAGGCCTTGACACTACTCCAAACTCAGGCCATAACATTAATGCAACAACAGGAACTGACTTTCTCCCTACAAAAGGCCCAGATACTACTCCTAACTCAGGCATAGACACTCTACCTAACAAAGACCTTGACATACTCTTAACTGAGGCACTGACAATGTCCCTAAGGCCTTCACAAAACTCTTAACTCAGGCCATAACACTACACCTATTGCAAGCACTGACATTGTCCCTAACTAAGGCCCTGGCACTACTAATAATTAAGGCACAGGCAGAGTCCCTAATTAAGACCGCGACGCTACTCACAACTCGGGCATGGACACTGTCCCTAACTAAAGCTGTGACACTAATCTTAACTCAGGCAAACACACTCTGCCTTACTAAGGCCTTGGCAATACTCTTAACCGTCGAACTGACACTGTCCCTAAATAACGCCTTCACACTACTCCTAACTCAGGCAATAACATTGCTCCTAACTCAGAACTGACTTTCTCCCTAAAAAGGCCCTGATACTACTCCTCGCACAGGCACTGACACTGTCCCTAACTATGACCAGGACGCTACTCACAACTCGGGAATGGACACTGTCCCTAACTAAAGCCGTGACACTAATCCTAACTCAGGCACTCACACTCAGCCTCCCTAAGACCTTGACAATACTCTTAACAGAGGCACTGACACTGTCCCTAACTAAGGCCTTCACACTACTCCTAAATCAGGCCATAAAACTACTCCTAATTCAGTAACTGACTTTCTCCCTAAAAAGGCCCTGATACTACTTCTAACTCAGGCACAGACACTCTACCTAATTAAGGCACTGACGTACTCTTAACTGAGGCACTGACACTGTTTGTAAGGCACTCACACTACTCCTAACTCAGGCCATAACACTACTCCTGACTCAGGCACTGACAATGTCCCTAGCTAAGGCCCTGACACTACTATTAACTAAGGCACAGAGATTGTCCCTAACTAAGACCAGCACACTATTCAGAATTCGAGAACAGACACTGTGCCTAACTAAACCCGTTACACTAATCCTAACACAGGCACTCACACTCTGCCTCACTAAAGCTTTGAAAATATTCTTAACTGAGGCACTGAAACTATTCCTATCTAAGGCCTTCACATTACTCCTAACTCAGGCCATAACACTATTCCTAACTCAGAACTGACTTTCTCCCTAAAAAGGAACTGATACTACCCCTCATTCAGGCACTGACACTGTCCCTAAATAAGGCCCTGACACTACTATTAACTGAGGCACTGACACTGTTCGTAAGGCATTCACACTTCTCCGAACTCAGGCCATAACACTACTCCTAACTTAGGCACTGACAATGTTGATAACTAAGGCCCTGACACAACTATAAACTAAGGCACAGAGATTGTCCCTAACTAAGAACAAGGTGCTATTCACAACTCTGGAACGAACATTGTCCCTAACGAAACCCGTGAAACTAATCCTAACTCAGGCACTCAACTTCTGTGTAATTAAGGCCTTGGCAATATCCTTATGGACGCACTGACACTGCTCCTAACTAAGACCTTTACAGTACTCCTAACTCAGGCCTTAACACTACTCCGAACTCAGGTCAGTGACCATGTCCCTAACTAAGACCAGTATGCTACTTACAACTCGAGAACAGACACTGTCCCTAACTAAACCTGTTACACTAATCCTAGCACAGGCACTCACACTCTGCCTCACTAAGGCCTTGAAAATACTCTTAACTGAGGCACTGACACTTTCCCTAAGGCCTTCAAACTAATCTTAACTCAGACCATAACGCTACTCCTAAATAAGGAAAACATTTTCTCCCTAACAAAGGACCTGATACTACGCCTAACTCAGGCACTGACACTCTACCTAATTGAGGCCTTGACATACTCTTAACTGAGGCACTGACACTCTCCCTGACTAAGGCCTTCACACTACTCCTAACTCAGGCCATAACACTACTCCTATCTCAGGCACTGACACTGGCACTAACTAAGGCCTTGACCCTACTACTGAAGAAGGCACAGACACTGTCCTTAATAAAGACCCTCACACTACTCCTAATTCAGGTCTTAATGATACGCATAACACAGGCACTGACACTATCCCTAAATAAGGCCGTGACACTACTGCTAACTCAAGTCGTGATTCTACCCCAACTCACATCATAACACAATTCCTAACTAAGGGACTGACACTGTCCCTAACTCAGGCCATGACACTACTCCTAACTCAGGCACTGACACTGACCCTCATAAGACCAGGACGCTACCCTCAGCTCGTGAACGGATACTGTCCCTAACTAAAGCCATGACACTAATCCTAACTGATGCACTGACACTCTGCCTAACTAAGGCCCGGACACTATTCCTAACTCAGCACTGAAACTGTCCTTAATTAAGTCCGTAGTACTACTACCAACTTAGACACTGACACTCTCCTTAACTAAATCCATGACACTACTGTAAACACAGGAATTGACAATGTCCTTAAATTAGGATCTGAAACTACTTGCAACTCAGGCACTGACACAGTCCTTATCTAAGGACCTGACATTACTCCCATCTCAGGCACTCACACTCTGCCAGTCTATGGCCTTGACAATACTCTTAACTGAGGCACTGACACTATCCCTAACTAAGGCCTTGACACTACTCCAAACTCAGGCCATAACATTAATGCAACATCAGGAACTGTGTTTCTCCCTAAAAAAGTCCCAGATACTACTCCTAACACAGGCATAGACACTCTACCTAACAAAGGCCTTGACGTACTCTAACTAAGGCACTGACAATGTCCCTAAGGCCCACACATTACTCTTAACTCAGGGCATAACACTCCATCTATCGCAAGCACTGATATATTCCCTAACTATGGCCCTGGCACTACTACTAACTAAGGCACAGACAGTGTCACTAACTAAGACTGCGACGCTACTCACAACTCGGGAATGGACACTGTCCCTAACTAAAGCCGTGACACTAATCCTAACTCAGGCACACACAATCTGCCTCACTAAGGCCTCGACAATACTCTGAACTGTGGAACTGACACTGTCCCTAACGTCTTCACACTACTCCTAACTCAGGCAATAACACTGCTCCTAACTCAGAACTGACCTTCTCCCTAAAAAGGCACTGATACTACTCCACACTCAGGCACTGACACTGTCCCTAACTAACACCAGGACGCTACTCACAATTCGGGAATGGACACTGTCCCTAACTGAGGCCGTGACACTAATCTTAACTCAGGCACTCACACTCAGCGACCATAAGACCTTGACAATTCTCTTAACTGAGGCACTCACACTGTCCCTAACTGAGGCACTCACACTACTTCTAACTCAGGCCATAAAACTACTCCTAATTCAGTAACTGACTTTCTCCCTAAAAAGGCCCTGATACTACTTCTAACTCAGGCACAGACACTCTACCTACTTAAGACACTGACATACTCTTAACTGAAGCACTGACACTGTTTGTAAGGCACTCACACTACTCCTAACTCAGGCCATAACATTACTCCTAACTCAGGCACTGACAATTTCCCTAGCTAAGGCCCTGACACTACTATTAACTAAGGCACAGAGATTGTCCCTAAGACCAGAACGCTATTCACAACTCGGGAATGAACATTGTCCCTAACGAAACCCGTGGAAATAATCCTAACACAGGCACTCACCCTCTGCGTGATTAGGGCCTTGAAAATACTCTCAGCAGAGGCACTGACACTGCTCCTAACTAAGACTTTTACACTACTCCTAACACAGGCCATAACACTACTCCTAACTCAGGAACTGACCATGTCCCTAACTAAGACAAGGACGCTACTCACAACTCGATTACAGACACTGTCCCTAACTAAAACCGTTACACTAATCCTAGCACAGGCACTCACACTCTGCCTCACTAAGGTCTTGAAAATACTCTTAACTGAGGCACTGACACTGTCCCTAACTAAGGCCTTCACACTACTCTTAACTCAGGACATAACACTACTCCTAAATAAGGAACACACTTTCTCCCTAACCAAGGCACTGATACTACTCCTAACTCAGACACTGACACTCTACCTAATTGAGACCTTGACATACTCTTAACTGAGACACTGACACTTTCCCTAACTAAGGCCTTCCCACTACTGCTAACTCAGACCATAACACTACTCCTAACTCAGGCACTGACACTGTCCCTCACTAAGGCCCTGAGACTACTAAAAACTGAGGCACAGACACTGTCCCTAAATAAGACCAGGATGCTACTCACAATTCGGGAACGGACACTGTCCCTAACTAAACACGTTACACTAATCCTAACATGGGCAGTCACACTCTGCGTCACTAAGGTGTTGAAAATTCTCTTAACTGAGGCACTGACACTGTCCCTAATTAAGCCCTTCACACTACTCTTAACTCAGGACATAACACTACTCCTAAATAAGGAAAACACTTTCTCCCTAACAAAGGTCCTGATACTACTCCTCACTCAGGCACTGACACTCTACCTAACTAGGGCCTTGACATACTCTTAACTGAGGCACTGACAATGTCCCTAAAGCCCTCACATTACTCCTAACTCAGGGCTTAACACTCCATCTATCGCAAGCACTGATATATTCCCTAACTATTGCCCTGGCACTACTACTAACTAAGGCACAGACAGTGTCACTAACTAAGACCGTGACGCTACTCACAACTCGGGAAAGGACAGTGTCCCTAACTAAAGCCGTGACACTAATCCTCACTGAGGCACACACACTCTGCCTCACTAAGGCCTTGACAATACTCGGAACTGTGACACTGACACTGTCCCTAACTAAGGCCTTCACACTACTCCTAAACCTGGCCATAACACTACTCCTAACTCAGAACTGACTTTCTCCCTAAAAAGGTCCTGATACTACTCCTCACTCAGGCACTGACACTGTCCCTAACTAAGGCCATAGCACTACTCCTAACACAGGCACTGACACTATCCCTAAATAAGGCCCTGACACTTATCCTAACTCAGGCAGTCAAACTCAGCTTCCCTAAGGCCTTGACAAAACTCTTAAAAGAGTCACTGACACTGTTCCTAACTAAGACCTTTACACTATTCCTAACTGAGGCCATAACACTCGTCCTAACTCAAGCACTGACACTGTCCCTAACTAAGGCCCTGAGACTACTGGAAACTGAGGCATTGACACTGTCCTTAACTAAGACCAGGACACTACTCACAACTCGAGAACAGACACTGTCCCTAACTAAACCCGTTACACTAATCCTAACATAGGCACTCACACTCTGCCTCACTACGGCCTTGAAAATACTCTTAACTGAGGCACAGACACTGTCCCTAACTAAGGTCTTCACTCTACGCTTAACTCAGGACATAACACAACTCCTAAATAAGGAATACACTTTCTCCCTAACAAAGGCCCTGATAGTGCTCCTAACTCAGGCACTGACACTGTACCTAATTGAGTCCTTGTCATACTCTTAAGTGAGGCAGTGATACTCTCCCTGACTAAGGCCTTCACACTACTCCTAACTCAGACCATAACACTACTCCTAACTCAGGCACTGACACTGGCCCTAACTAAGGCCCTGACACTATTACTAAATGAGGCATAGATACTGTCCCTAAGAAAGGCCCTCACACTACTCCTAACTCAGGTCTTAAAACTACTACTAACTCAGGCACCGACACTGTCCCCAACTAAGGCCGTGTCACTACTCCTAACACAGGGACTGACACTATCCCTAAATAAGGCTTTGACACTACTAATAATTCAGGCCGTGACACTACTCCAACTCAGGCCATAACACTACTCCTAACTCAGGCACTGACACTGTCCCTCATAAGACCCAGTACGCTACTCCCAACTCGTGAACAGACACTGAACCTAACTAAAGCCATGACACTAATCCAAACTCTCACACTGACATTATGCCTAACTAAGCCCCGGACACTATTCCTAACACAGAACTGAAACTGTCCCTAACTAATCCGTGATACTACTACCAACTCAAACACTGACACTCTCCTTAACTAAAGCCGTGAAACTACTCTTAACTCAGGCATTGACAGTGTCCCTAAATTAGGGCCTGAAACTGTTCACAACTCAGGCACTGACACTGTCCTTAACTAAGGATCTGAAATTACTCTCATCTCAGGCACACACACTCTGCCAATCTAAGGCTTTGACAATACTCTTAACTGAGGCACTGACACTATCCCTAACTACACCCTTCACACTACTGCGAACACAGGCCATAACACTACTCCTACCTTAGGAACTGAGTTTCTCCCTAAAAAAGCCCTGGTACTACTCCTAACTCAGGCACTGACACTCTACCTAACTAAGGCCTTGACATACTCTTAACTAAGGCACTGAGAATGTCCCGAAGGCCCTCACATTACTCTTAACACAGGCCATAACACTACACCTATTGCAAGCACTGACATTTTCCCTGACTAAGGCCCTAAATATACTCCTAACTCAGACACAGACACTCTACCTAATTAAGTCCCTGACATACTCTTAACTGAGGCACTGACACTGTTCCTTAGGCACTCACACTACTCCTAACTCAGGCCATTACACTACTACTAACTCAGGCACTGAAACTGTCCCTAAGTAAGGCCCTGACACTACTCTTACCAACGGCACAGAGTCTGTCCCTCACTAAAACAAGGATGTTATTCACAAGTCGGTAACCAACACTGTGCCTAATGAACCCCGTGAAATTAATCCTACTTCAGGCACTCACGCTCTGCCTAAGACCTTGACAATACACTTAACAGAGGCACTTACACTGTTCCTAACTAAGACCTTTAAACTACTTCTAACTCAGGCCATAACACTACTCTTAACTCAGACACTGACACTGTCCCTAACTAAGGCCATAGCACTACTCCTAACACAGGCACTGACACTATCCCTAAATAAGGCCCTGACACTTGTACTACCTCAGGTCATGAAACGACCCCAACACACGTCATAACACAATTCCTAATTCAGGTACTGACACTGTCCCTAACTAAGGCCATGACACTACTCCTATCACAGGCACTGACACTGTCCTCATAAGACCAGGATGCTACTCCCAAGTCGTGAACGGACACTGTACCTAACTAAAGCCATGACACTAATCCTAACTCACGCACTGACATTCTGCCTAACTAAGGCCCAGACACTATTCCTAACTCAGCACTGAAACTGTCCCTAACTAAGTCTCTGATACTGCTACCATCTCAGGCACTGAACCTCTCCTTAACTAAATCCGTGACCCTACTGTTAACTCAGGCATGACACTGTCCCTAACTTAGGTCCTGAAACTCCTTGCAACTCTGCTCTGACACAGTCCTTAACTAAAGACCTGACATTACTCCCATCTCAGGCACTCACCCTCTGCCTCACTAAGGCCTTGACAGTACTCTTAACTGAGGCACTGACACTGTCCCTAACTAAGGCCTTCACACTACTCCAAACTCAGGCCATAACACTACTGCTATCTCAGGAACTGACTTTCTCTCTAAAAAAGGCCCTGATACTACTCCTAAATCAGGCACTGACACTCTGCCTAACTAAGGCCTTGACATACTCTTAACTGAGGCACTGGCAATGTCCCTAAGTCCCTAACATTATTCTTAACTCAGGCCATAACACTACACCTATCACAAGCACTGACACTGTCCCTACTTAAGGCCCTGACACTACTACTAACTGAGGCACAGACACTCTCCCTAGCTAAGACCAGGACACTACTCACAACTCGGGAAATATCATTGTGCCTAACTAAAGCCGTGACACTAATCCTAACACAGGCACTCACACTCTGCATCACTGTGGCCTTGAAAATACTCTTAACTGAGGCACTGACACTGTCTCTAACTAAGGCCTTTACACTACTCTTAACTCAGGCTATAACACTACTCCTAAATAAGGAAAACGCTTTCTCCCTAACAAAGGCCCTGATACTACTCCTAACTGGTGCACTGACACTCTACCAAATTGAGGCCTTGACATACTCTTAACTGAGGCACTGACACTCTCCCTAACTAAGGCCTTCACACTACTCCTAACCCAGGCCACAACACTACTCCTAACTCAGGCACTGACACTGGCACTAAGTACGGCCCTGACACTATTAATAAATAAGGCACAGACACTGTCCTTAAGAAAGGCCCTCACACTACTCCTAACTCAAGTCTTAATGCTACTCCTAACTCAGGCACTGACACTGTCCCTAACTAAGGCCATGGCACTACTCCTAACACAGGCACTGACACTATCCCTAAATAAGGCCCTGACACTTCTACTAACTCAGGTGGTGACACTACCCCAACTCAGGTCATAATACTATTCCTAACTCAGCTACTGACACTGTCTCTAACTCAGGCCATGACACTACTCCTAACTCAGGCACTGACACTGTCCCTCATAAGACCAGGACGCTACTCCCAGCTCATGAATGCACACTGTACCTAACTAAAGCTGTGACACTAATCCTAACTCACACATTGACACTCTGCTTAACTAAGGTCCGGACACTATTCCTAACTCAGCACTGAAACTGTCCCTAACTAAGTCCGTGATACTACTACCAACTTAGGCACTGACACTCTCCGTAACTAAATCCCTGACATTACTGTTAACTCAGGCATTGACACTGTCCCTAAGACCTTCACACTACTCCTACCTGAGGCCATAACACTACTTCTAACTCATTTATTGACACTTTCCCTAAGTAAGACCCTGACACTACAAGTAAATACGGCACAGACACTGTCCTTAAGAAAGGCCTTCACACTACTCCTAACTCAGGTCTTAGCACTACTCCTAACTCAGGCACTTACACTGTCCCTATCTAAGTCCAGGATGCTACTCTCAGCTCGTTAATGGACCCTCTCCCTAACTAAAGCCATGACGGTAATCCTAACTCACGGCCTGACACTCTGCCTATGACCCGGACAGTATTTCAAACTCAGCACTGAGACTGTCCCTAACTAACTCCGTGATACTACTACCAACCCAGGCATGGACACTCTCCTTAACTAAAGCCGTGACACTACATTTAACTCAGGCATTGACACTGTCTATAAATAAGGGCCTGAAACTTCTCGCAACTCTGGCATTGACACTGTCCTTAACTAAGGACCTGACATTACTCCAATCTCAGGCATTCACATGCTTCCTAACTAAGGTCTTGACAGTACTTTTAACTCAGGCACTGAGACTGTACTTAAGACCCTCACACTACTCCTAACACAGGCTATATAACTACTCCTAACCCAGGCACTGAATCTGTCCCTAACTAATGCCCTGACACTACTACAAACTAAGGCACAGACAATATCCTTAGCTAAGACCTGGATGCTACTCACAATCCGGGAATGTACACTGTCCCTAACTAAATCCGTGACACTAACACTATCTCAGGCACTCACCCTCTGCCTCACTAAGGCCTTGACAGTACTCTTAACTGAGGCACTGACACTTGTCCCTAAGGCCCTCACACCACACCTAACTCAGGCAATGACAATGTCCTTAAATAAGGTGATGACCCTACTTCTAACTCAAGCCTGAACACTACTCCTAACTCAGGAACTGGTTTCTCCCTAATAAAGGCCCTGATACTAGTAACTCAGGCACTGACATTCTACCTAACTGAGGACTTGACATACTCTTAACTGAGGAACTGACACTGTCCCTAATGCCCTCACACTACTCCTCACTCAGGCCATAACACTACTACTAACTCAGGAAATGACACTTGCCCTAACTAAGGCCCTGACACTATTACTTAATAAGGCACAGACACTGTCCCTAAGAAAGGCCCTCACACTACTCCTAACTCAGGTGTTAACACTACTCCTAACTCAGGCACTGACACTGTCCCTATTTAAGGCCATGGCACTACTCCAAATTCAGGGACTGACACTATACCTAAATAAGGCCCTGACACTACTACTAACTCAGGCTGTGACACTACTCCAACTCAGGCCATAATATTATTCCTACCTCAGGTACTGACACTGTCCCTATCTAAGGCCCTTACACTAGTCCCAACTCCGGCCATGACACTACTCCTAACTCAGGCATTGACACTGTCCCTACATAAGACCAGGATGCTACTGCCAACTTGTGAACGGACACTGTAGCTAACTAAAGTCGTGACACTAAGCCTAACTCACACACTGACACTCTGCCTAACTAAGGCCCGGACAATATTCCTAACTCAGCAATGATACTGTCCCTAACTAAGTCCATGATATTTCTACCAAGGTAGGCACTGACACTCACCTTAACAATAGTAGTAGTAGCAGTAGTAGCAGCAGCAGTAGTAGTGGTAGCAGCAGTAGCAGTAATAGCAGTAGTACTTGCCATGCACTGGGATAATAGTAGTACTAGTAGCAGGGGTAGTAGTAGTGGCATTAGTAGTAGTATTAGCAGCAGTATTAGTAGTAGCAGTCGTGGTAATAGTAGTTTTATTTGGCATGCAGTGGGACAGTAGTAGTACTAGTAGCGGCAGCAGTAGTAGTAGCAGCAGTAGTAGTAGTAGCAGAAGTAATGGTAATATTAGAAGTTTTTGCCATGCACTGGGGTAGTAGTAGAAGCTGTAGTAGTAGTGGTAGAAGCAGCAGTAGAAGTGGCAGCAGCAGCAGAAGTAGTAGCAGCAGATTTGTCCTGCAGTGGGCCATAAGTAGTAGTAGCAGTAGCAGCAATAACAGTAGTAGTAGTAATAGTAGTAGTATTTGCCATGCACTGGACTACTAGAAGTAGCAGTAGTAGTAGCAGTAGTAGCAGCAGCAGCACTAGTAGTAATAGTAGTAGCACGACTATGAGTAGTAGCAGTAGTAGTAGCAGTATTAGCAGCAGCAGGAGCAATGGAAGTAATAGTAGTAGTATTTGCCATGCACAGGACTACTAGTAGTAGCAGTAGTAGCATCAGTAATAGTAGCAGCAACAGCAGTAGTAGTTATAGTAGCAGTATTTGCCATGCACTGGACTACTAGTAGTAGCATTAGTAGTAGCAGTAAAAGCAAAATCAGTAGTATCAGTAAATTTGCCATGCACTGGGCTATTAGTATTGATAGTAGTAGTAGCAGTAGTAGCAGCAACAGCAGTAGAAGTAGCAGCAGCAACATTTGTACTAGTAGCAGTTGTAGTAGCAATAGTAGCAGCAGCAGTAGTAGTAATAGTAGTAGTATTTGCCATACACTGGTCTAGTAGTAGTAGTAGTAGCCGCAGCAGCAGTAGAAGAAGCAGCAGAAGTAGTAGGAGCAGCAGCAGTAGGAGGAGCAGAAGTAGTGGTAATAGTAGTAGTATTTGCCATGCACTAGGCTAGTAGTAGTAGTAGCAGTAGCAGCAAGAGCAGTAGTACTAGTAGATTTGCCAGGCACTGGGCTAGTACAATAGATAGTAGTTGTAGCAGGAGTGGCAGCTTCCGAAGTAGTAGTAATAGTCGTAGTGTTTACAATGCACTTGACTACTAGTAGTAGCAGTACTAGCAGCAGCAGGTGTAGTAGTAATAGTAGTAGAATTTGCCATGCACTGGGCTAGTAGTAGTAGTAGTAGCAGCAGCAGTAGAAGTAGCATCAGCTGTAGTAATAGTAGCTGCAGTAGTGGTAATAGTAATAAAATTTACCATGCACTGGGCTAGTAGTAGTATTAGTAGTGGTAGCAGAAGCAGTAGAAGTGACAGCAGCATCACTAGTATTAGCAGCAGATTTGCCCTGCAGTGGGCCACTCGTAGTAGTAGAAATAGCAGCAATAGCAGTAGTAGAAGAATATTTGCCATGCACTGGGCTAGTAGTTTTGATAGTAGTAGAAGCAGTAGTAGCAACAGCAGCAGTAGTAGTAATTGTGGTAGTATTTGCCATGCACTGGGCTACTAGTAGTAGCAGTATTAGCAGCAGCAGCAGCAATGGTAAATGTAGTAGTGTTTGCTATGCACAGGACTACTAGTTGTAGTAGTAGAAGTAACAGCAATAGCAGCAGCAGCAGGAGTAGTAGTAATACTAGTAGTATTTGCCATGCACAGGACTCATAGTAGTAGTATTAGTAGCATCAGCATTAGAAGTAGCAGCAGCAGAAGTAGAAGTAGCAGCAGCACTACTAGTAGTAATAACAGTAGTAGTAGCACTACTAGCAGCAGCAGCAGTAGTAGTTATTGTAGTAATATTTGCCATGCACAGCATTACTAGTACTAGCAGTAGTAATAGTAGCAGCAGCAGAAGCAGTAGTAGTAACAGTAGTAGTATTAGTCATGCCCTGGGCTAGAAGTAGTAGTAGTAGTAGCAGCAGCAATAGAATTAGCAGCAAAAGCAGTAGTAGTAGCAAAAGTATTGGTAATAGTTATACCAGTTTGCCATGCACTGGGATAGTAGTTATAGCTGTAGTAGTGGTATCAGCAGCAGTAGTAGTGGCAGTAGCAGCAGAAGCAGTAGCAGCATTAGTAGTAATAGTAGTAGTATTTGCCATGAACTGGACTACAAGAAGTAGCAGTAGTAGAAGCTTCAACAGCAGTACTTGTTATAGTAGTAGTATTTGCCATGCACTGGTCTAGTAGTAGTACTACTAGCAGCAGTACTAATATTAGCAGCAGTAGTTGTAGTAGCAGCAGTACTAGTAAAAGTAGTAGTATTTGCCATGTACTGCGCTAGTAGTAAATCTAGTAGAAGCAGCAGCAGTAGTAGCAGCAGTAGTAGTAGTAGCAGCAGTTGTAATACTAGTAGTACTTGCCATACACTAGGCTAGTAGTAGTTGTAGTCATAGTGGTAGCAGCAGCAGTAGAAGTGGCAGCACTGTCAGTAGAAGTAGCAGAAGATTTGACCTGCAGCAGCCCAGTAGTAGCATAAGCATTAGCAGTAATAGGTGTATTACTAGTAAAGTTGCCATACACTGGGCTAGTTGTATTGATACTAGTAGTGGCAGTAGTAGCAGCATCAGCAGTAGTAGTAATAATAGTAATATTTGCCATGCACTGGACTACTAGTCGTAGCAGTAGTAGTAGCAGAAGTAGCAGCAGTAGTAGCAGAAGTAGCAGCAGCAGCAGTAGTGGTAATAGTAGTCGTATTTTCCATACACTGGGATAGTAGTAGTAGTAGTAGCACCAGGAGCGATAGAAGTAGCAGCAGCAGTAGTAGTAACAGCAGTAGTAGTAGTAGAAGCAGTATTGGTAATAGTAGTAGTATTTGCCATGCACTAGGCTAGTAGTAGTAGTAGCAGTAACAGCAAGAGCAGTAGTAGTAGTAGATTTTCCAAGCACAGGGCTACTACAATTCATAGTAGTAGTAGCAGTAATAGCAGCAGTAGCAGCAGCAGCAGCAGTTGTAATAGTAGTAGTATTTGCAATGCACTGGACTACTAGTAGTAGCAGTAGTAGCAGAAGCAGGTGTAGTAGTAATGGTAGTAGTATTTGCCATGCACTGGGGTAGTAGTAGTAGTAGCACCAGCGGCAGTAGAAGAAGCAGAAGCAGTAGTAATAACAGCAGTAGTAGTTGTAGAAGCAATATTGGTAATAGTAGTAGTATTTGCCATGCACTAGGCTTGTAGTAGTAGTAGCAGTAGCAGCAAGAGCAGTGGTACTAGTAGATTTACCAGGCACTGGGCTAGTAAAATTGATAGTAGTAGTAGCAGTAGTAGCAACAGCAGCAGCAGTAGTAGTAATAGTAGAATTTGAAATATGCTGGACTACTAGTAGTAGCAGTAGCAGGTGTAGTAGTAATGGTAGTAGTATTTGCCATGCACTGGGCTAGTAGTAGTAGTAGCAGCAGCAGTAGAAGTAGCAGCAGCAGTAGCAATAGTAGCTGTAGTAGTGGTACTACTAGTAGTATTTGCCATTCACTGGGCTTGTAGTAGTATTAGTAGTAACAGCAGAGGCAGTAGAAGTAGCAGAAGCAGCAGTAGTAGTGGCAAAATAT
The DNA here is from genome assembly GCF_937001465.1 of Orcinus orca. Lineage (NCBI taxonomy): Eukaryota > Metazoa > Chordata > Mammalia > Artiodactyla > Delphinidae > Orcinus > Orcinus orca. The sequence goes on along the minus strand of NW_026044075.1, from coordinate 311,954 downwards.
TATCCCAGCAGTGGGCCAGTAGTAGTAGTACAAATAGCAGCAATAGCAGTAGTATTAGTAGATTTGTCAAGAGTGGGCTAGAAGTATTGATTGTAGTACTAGCAGTAGTAGCAGTAGCAGCAGTAGTAGTAATAGAAGTAGTATTTACCATGCACTGGACTACTACTAGTAGAAGTAGTTGTATCAGTAGTAGCAGCAACAGCAGCAGTATTAGTGATAGTAGTAGTATTTTCCATGCACTGGGCTAGTAGTAGTAGTAGTAGTAGCAGCAGCAGTAGAAGTACCAACAGCAGCAGTAGTAGTAGCAGTAATAGTGGTAATAGTACTAGTATTTGCCATGCACTGGGCTAGTAGTAGTAGTAGTAGTAGTAGTAGCAGCAGCAGTAGAAGTGGCAGCAGCAGCAGTAGTAGTAGCAGCAGATATGCCCAGCAGTGGGCCAGTAGTAGTAGTAGCAGTAGCAGCAATAGCAGTAGTAGTAGTATATTTGCCATGCACTGGGCTACTAGTACTGATAGTAGTATTAGCATTAGTAGCAGCAGCATCAGGAGTAGTAATATTAATATTTGCCATGAACTGGACTACCATTAGTAACAGTAGTAGCAGCAGCAGCAGCAATAGTAGAAATATTATTTGCCATGCACAGGACTAATAGTAGTAGCAGTAGTAGCAGCAGCAGCAGTAGTAGTAGTAGAAGCTGTAACAGTAATAGTAGTAGTATTGGCCATGCACTAGGCTAGTAGTAGTAGTAGCAATAGCAGCAAGAGTAGTAGTAATAGTAGATTTGCCAGGCACTGGGCTAGTAGAATTGATAATAGTAGAAGCAGTAGTAGCACCATCCGAAGTAGTAGTAATAGTAGTAGTATTGCATTGCACTGGACTACTAGTAGTAGCAGTAGTAAGAGCAGCAGGTGTAGTAGCAATAGTAGTAGTTTTTGCCATACAATGGGCTAGTAGTAATAGTAGTAGCAGCAGCAGTAGAAGTAGCAGCAGCAGTAGTAATAGTAGCTGCAATAGTGGTAATAGTAGTAGTATTTCCCATGCACTGGGTTAGTAGTAGTATTAGTAGTGGTAGCAGAAGCATTAGAAGTGGGAGCAGAATCAGTAGTAGTAGCAGCAGATTTGCCCTGCAGTGGGCCAGTCGTAGTAGTACCAATAGAAGCAATAGCAGGAGTAGAAGTATATTTGCCATGCAATGGGCTAGTAGTTTTGATAGTAGTAGAAGCAGTAGTAGTAGCAGCAGCAGTAGTAGTAAGTGTGGTAGTGTTTGCCATGCACTGGACTACTAGTAGTAGCAGTAGTAGTAGCAGTAGTAGCAGCAGTAGCAGTAGTAGGAATATTAGTAATATTTGCCATGCACTGGACTGTTAGTTGTAGCAGTAGATGTAACAGTAGTAGCAGCAGCAGTAGTAATAATAGTAGTAGTATTTGCCATGCACTGGACTACTAGTAGTAGTAGTACTAGCAGCAGCAGTAGAATTAGCAGTAGTAGAAGTAGCAGCAGTGGTACTAGTAGTAGCAGCAGTAGTAGAAGCAGTGGTAGCAGCCACAGCAGTAGTAGTAATTGTGGTAGTATTTGCCATGCACTGGACTACTAGTAGCAGCAGTAGTGTTAGCAATTGTAGCAGCAGCAGCAGTAGGAGGAATAGTAGTTGTATTTGCCATGCACTGGACTACTAGTAGTAGCAGTAGAAGTAACAGTACTAGAAGCAGCAGCAGCAGTATTACTAATAGTAGTAGTATTGTCAATGCACTGGTCTAGTAGTGGTAGTAGTAGTAGTGGTAGCAGAAGCAGTAGAAGTGGCAGGAGCAGCAGTAGTAGTAGCAGCAGATTTGCCCATCAGTGGGCCAGTAGTAGTAGTAGAAGTAGCAGCAATAGCAGTAGAAGTAGTAGATTTGCCTGCACTGGGGTAGTCGTATTGATAGTAGTAGTAGCAATAGAAGCAGCCTCAGCAGTAGTAGTAATATTAGTTGTATTTGCCATGCACTGGACTATTAGTAGTAACAGTAGTAGTAGAAGTAGTAGTAGCAGCAGCAGCAATAGTAGTAATAGCACTACTATTTGCCATGCACTGGGCTAGCAGTAATAGTAGTAATAACAGCAGTAGTAGAAGTTGCTGCAGCAGTAGTATAGAATCAGCAGTTGTGGTAATAGTAGTAGTATTTTCCATGCACTGGACTAGTAGTAATAGTATTTGTAGTACTAGCAGCAGCAGTAGAACTAGCAGCAGTAGTGGTAACAGAAGTATTTGCCATGTACTGGGCTAGTAGCAGTAGTAGTGGTAGTAGCAACAGTAGAAGTGGCCACAGCAGCCATAGTAGTAGCACCTGATTTGCCCTGCAGTGGGCCAGTGGTAGTAGTAGCAGTAGCAGCATACAAGAATTAGTAGAAGATTTGCCATGCACTGGGCTAGTAGTATTGATAGTAGTAGCAGCAACAGTAGTAGTAATAATAGTAGTATTTGCCATGCAGAGGACTAAGAGTAGTAGCAGTAGTAGTAGCAGTAGTAGAGCAGCAGCAGCAGTAGTAGTTATAGTAGTAGTGTTTGCCATGAACTGGACTACTAGTAGTAACAGTAGTAGTAGCAGTATTAGCCACAGCAGCAGCAGTAGTAGTAATAGTATTTGCCAGGCACTGGACTACTAGTAGGACCAGTAGTAGGAGCAGTAATAGCAGCAGCAGCAGTATTAGTTATACTATTTGCCATACACTGAACTACTAGTAATAGCAGTAGTAGCAGCAGCAGCAGCAGTAGTAATAGTAGTAGTATTTGTCATGCACTGGACTAGCAGTAGTAGTAGTGGTAGCAGCAGCAATAGAAGTGGCAGCAGCAGCAGTAGAAGTAGCAGCACATTTGCCCAGCAGTGGGTCAGTAGTAATAGTAGTAGTTGTAGCAGACGTAGCACTAGTACTAGCAGATTTACCATGCACAGGGCTAGTAGTATTGATAGTAATAGTAGCAGTAGTAGCAGCATCAGAAATAGTAGTAGTATTAGTAGCATACACAATACACTGGACTAGTAGCAGTAGTGTAGCAGTAGTAAAATCATCAGCATTAGTAGTAATACCAGTAGTATTTGCCATGCACTGGGCTACTAGTAGTAGTAGTACTAGCAGCAGCAGTAGAAGTAGAAGCAGCACTAGTAGTAGTAGCAGCACTAGTAGTAATAGTAGTAGTATTTACCATGCACTGAGCTTGTAGTAGTAGTAGTTGTAGCAGCAGTAGTAGAAGTGGCAGCAGCAGCATTAGTACTAGCAGAAGATTTGCCCTGTAATGGACGAGTAGTAATAGTAAAACTAGCAACAACAGCAGTAGGAGTAGTAGATTTGCCATGCACAGGGCTATTAACATTGATAGTAATAGTAGCAGTAGTAGCAGCAGCAGCAGAAGTAGTAGTAATAAAGTAGCATTTTCCATGCACTGGATTACTAGTAGTACTGGTAGTAGTCACAGTAGTAGCAGCAGCAGCAGCAGTAGTAATAGTAGTAGTATTTGCCATGCACTGGAATACTAGTAGTATTGGTAGTAGTAGCAGATGTAGCAGCAGCAGCAGTAGTGGTAATAGTAGTAGTATTTGCCATGCACTGGACTACTGGTAGTAGTACAATTAGCAGAAGCAGTAGAAGTAGCAGTAGCAGCAGCTGTAGTACTAATAGTACCAATAGTGGTAATACTAGTTGTATTTGCCATGAACCGTGCTACAAGTAGTAGTAGTAGTAGCAGCAGCAGCAGTACTACTTATTGTAGTAGTATTTGCCATGCACTGGGCTAGTAGTGGTACTAGTAGCAGCAGTAGTAATAGTAGCAGCATTAGTAGTAGTAGCAGCAGTAGTGGTAATAGTAGTAGTATTTGCATGAAATAAACTTGTAGTAGTAGTAGTTGTAGTGGTAGCAGCAGCAATACAAGTGGCAGCAGCAGCAGTAGTAGTAGCAGCAGATATGCCCTGCAGTGGGCCAGTAGTAGTATTAGTAGTAACAGCAATAGCAATAGTATATTTCCCATGCACTGGGTTAGTAGTATTGATAGTAGTATTAGCAGTAGTAGCAGCAGCATCAGAAATAGTGATATTAATATTTGCCATGCACTGGACTACCAGTGGTAGCAGTAGTAGCAGCAGAAGCATCAATAGTAATATTATTTGCTATGCACAGGACTACTACTAATAGCAATAGTAGTAGCAGTAGTAGCAGCAGCAGCAGTAGTAGTAATAGTAGTAGTATTTGTCATGCAATGAACTAGTTGTAGTTGTAGCAGCAGCAGTAGTAGTAGTAGCAGTAGTAGTGATAATATTAGTAGTAGTGGACATGCACTGGGCTACTAATACTAGTAGTGGTAGCAGCAGCAGTAGAAGTGGCAGCAGCAGCAGAAGTAGTAGCAGCAGATTTGCCCTGCACTGGGCCATAAGTAGTAGTAGCAGTAGCAACATAGCTGTAGTAGTTGTAGTAATAGTAGTAGTATTTGGAATGCACAGGACTGCTAGTAGTAGCAGTAGTAGTAGCAGTATTAGCAGCAGCAGCAGTAGTAGTAATAGTAGTAGTATTTGCCGTGCACTGGACTACTAGTAGTAGCAGTAGTAGTAGCAGTATTAGCAGCAGCAGCAGTAGAAGAAATAGTAGTAGTATTTACCATGCACTGGGCTAGTAGTAGTAGTAATAGTAGCAGAAGCAGTAGAATTAGCAGCTGCAATGTTAGTAGTAGAAACAGTAGTGGTTATAATAGTAGTATTTGCCATGCACTGGACTGGTAGTAGTAGCATTAGTAGTAGCAGTATTAGCAGCAGCAGCAGTAGTAATAGTAGAAGTATTTGCAATGCACTGGACTACTAGTAATAGCAATAGTAGTAGCAGTAGTAGCAGCAACAGCAGCAGTAGTGGTAATAGTAGTAGTATCTGCCATGCACTGGGTTAGTAGTTGTAGTAGAAGAACAGAAATAGCAATAGTAATAGTAGGTTTGCCATGCACTGGGCTAGTAGTATTGATATTAGTAGTAGCAATAGCAGCATCAGCAGAAGTAGTAACAGCATTAATATTTGCAATGCACTGGACTACTAGTAGTAGCAGTAGTAGTAGCAATAGTAGCAGCAGCTGCAGCAGAAGTACAAATAGTAGTAGAATTTGCCATGCACTGAACAACTAGTAGATGTCGTAGTGGTAGCAACAGCAAGAGAAGTGGCAGCAGCAACAGAAGTAGTAGCAGAAGATTTGCTCTGCAGTTGGCCAGTAGTAGTAGTAGTAGCGGTAGCAGAAATAGCAGTAGTAGTCGTAGATTTGCCATGTACTGAGCTAGTAGTATTGATAGTAGTAATAGCAGAAGCAGCAGCAGCAGCAGTTGTAGTAATACTAGTAATATTTGCCATGCAGTGCACTACTAGTAGTAGCAGTAGTAGTAGTAGTAGCAGCAGCAGCAGTAGTAGTAATAGTAGCAGTATTTACCAGGCACTGGTCTAGTAGTAGTTGTAGTAGCACCAGCAGCAGTAGAAATAGCTGCAGCAGCAGTAGTAGTAGCATCAGTAGAGGTAATAGTAGTAGTATTTGCCATGCACGGGGCTAGTAGTAGTGGTAGCAGCAGGAGTAGAAGTGGCAGCAGCAGCAACAGTGGTAGCAGCAGATTTTTCCAGCAGTAGGCCAGTAGTAGTGGTATCAGTAGAAGCAAAAGGAGTAGTAGTAGTAGATTTACCATGCACAGGGATAGTAGAATTGATACTATTAGTAGCAGTAGTAGAAGCAACAGCAGTTGTAGTAATAGTTGTAGTGTTTACCATGCACTGTACTACTAGTAGTAGCAGTAGTAGTAGCAGTAGTAACAGCAGCAGCAGCAGTACTAGTAATTGTAGTATTATTTGTCATGCACTATGCTAACAGTAGTGGCAGTAGTAGCAGCAGCAGAAGTAGTAATTATAGTAGTAGTTGCAATGTCCTGGACTACTAGTAGTAGCAGTAGTAGTACCACTACTACCAGCAGCAGCAGTGGTAGTAGTAGTTGTATTTACCATGAACTGGGCTAGTAGTAGTACTAGTATTAGCAGCAGCAGTAGAAGTAGCAGCAACAGTAGTAGTAGCAGTAGTAGTAGTGATACTAGTAGAATTTGATATACACTGGACTTCTAGTAGTAGTAGTTGTAGTAGCAATAGTAGCAGCAGAAGCAGTACTAATAATAGTAGTAGTATTTGCCATGCACTGGACTAGTAGTAGTAGCAGCAGCAGTAGATGTAGCACCAGCAGCAGTAGAAGTAGCAGCAACAGTACTAGTAGTAGTAGCAGTAGTAGCAGCCACAGATGTAGTAATAGTATTTGCCATGCACTGCATTACTTGTAGTACCAGTAGTAGTAGCAGAAGTAGCAGCAGCAGCGGTAGTAGTAATAGTAGATTTGCCATGCACTGAACTAATAGTAGTAGTAGTAGTAGCAGCAGCAATAGAAGTAGCAGCAGCAGTAGTAGTAGTAGCATCAGTAGTGGTAATAATAGTAGTATTTGCCATGAACTGGGCTAGTAGTAGAAGTTGTAGTAGTAGTGGGAGCAGCAGGAGAAGAAGTGGCAGCAGCAGCAGTAAGAGTAGCACCAGATTTGCCCTGCAGTGGGCCAGTAGTAGTAGTAGCAATAGCAGCAATAGCAGTAGTAGTATATTTGTCATGCACTGTGCTAGTATTATTGATAGTAGTAGTAGCAGCAACAGCAGTAGTAGTATTAATAGTATTTGAAATGCACTGGATTACTAGTAGCGGTATTAGTAGAAGTAGTAACAGTAGCAGCAGCAGTAGTAGGAATACTAGTAGTATTTGCCATGCACTGGACTACTAGTAGTAGCAGTAGAAGGAGCAATAATAGTAGCATAAGCAGCAGAAATAGTAATAGTAGTAGTATGTGCAATGCACGGGACTACCAGTACTAGCAGTAGTAGTAGCTGCAGAAGCAGTAATAGTAATAGTAGTAGTATTTACTATGCACGAAGCTAGTAATAGTAGTGGTAGTAGTAGCAGTAGCAGTAGAACTAGCAGCTGCAGTAGTAGTAGTAGAAACAGTAGTGGTAATAGTAGTAGTGTTTGCCATGCACTGGGCTAGTAATAGTAGTAGTAGTAGTAGTGGTATCAGCATCAGTAGAAGTGGCAGCAGCAGCAGTAGTAGTAGCAGCAGATTTGCCCTGCAGTTGCCAGTAGTAATAGTACAAGAAGCAGCAATAGCAGCAGTAGTAGTAGATTTTCCATGCACCAGGCTAGTAATATTGATAGTAGTAGTAGCTGTAGTAGCAGCATCAGCAGTTGTAGTAAGAGTAGTAATATTTGCAAGGCACTGGACTACTAGTACTAGCAGTAGTAGTAGCAGGAGTAGCAGCAGAATCAGCAGTAGTAGTCATAGTAGTAGTATTGTCGATGCACTGATCTAGGAGTTGTAGTAGTAGTGGTAGCAGCAGCAGAAGAAGTGGCAGGAGCAGCAGTAGTAGTAGAAGCAGATCTTCCCTGCAGTGGGCCAATAGTAGTAGTAGAAGTAGCAGCAATAGCAGTAGAAGTAGTAGATTTGCCTTTCACTAGGCTAGTAGTATTGATAGTAGTAGTAGAAGTAGTAGCAGCAGCAGCAGTAGTAGTAATAGTAGTTGTATTTGCCATGCACTGGACTACGAGTAGTAGAATTAGTAGTAGTAGCAGAAGCAGCAGAAGTAGTAATTGTAGTAGTATTCGTCATCCACTGGACTACTACTAGTAGAAATAATAGTAGCAGTTTTAGCAGCAGAAGCAGTAGTAGTAATGGTAGTATTTGCCATACACTGCACTAGAAGTAGTAGTAGTAGTAGCAGCAGCAGTAGAAGTAGTAGCAGCAGCAGTAGTAGTAGTAGCAGTAGTAGTAATAGTAGTAGTATTTGCCATGCATAGGACTACAAGTACTAGCAGTAGTAGTAGCAGCAGCAGGAGCACTAGTAGTAATAATAGTAGTATTTGCCATGCCCTGGGCTAGAAGTGGTAGGAATAGTAGCAGCAGCAGTAGAATTAGCAGCAGCAGCAGTAATAGTAGCAACAGTATTGGTAATAGTAGTAGTAGTTTGCCATGCAATGGGATAGTAGTAGTAGTTGAAGTAATTCTATCAGCCGCATTAGTAGTAGCAGCAGCAGCAGCAGCAATAGCAGCATTAGTAGTAATAGGAGTAGTATTTGCCATGCACAGGACTACAAGTAGTAGCAGTAGTAGCAGCTTCAGCAGCAGTACTAGTTATAGTAGTAGTATTTGCCATGCACTGGGCGAGTGGAAATAATAGTAGCAGCAGTAGTAATATTAACAGCAGTAGTAGTTGTAGCAGCAGTACTGGTAATACTAGTAGAATTTGCCATGCACTGTGTTAGTAGTAGTTCTAGTAGCAGCAGCAGTAGTAGCAGCAGTAGTAGTTGTAGCAACAGTAGTGGTAATACTAGTAGTATTTGCCATGCACTGGGCTAATACTAGTAGTAGTAGTGGTACCAACAGCTGTAGAAGTGGCAGCAGCCCCAGTAGTAGTAGCAGAAAATTGACCTGCAATGAGCCAGTAGTATTATTAGCATTAGCAGTAATAGGTGTAGTACTAGTAGATTTGCCATACACTCTGCTCATAGTGTTGATACTAGTAGTAGCAACAGCAGCAGTAATAGTAATAGTAGTAGTATTTGCCATGCATTGGACTACTATTCGTAGCAGTAGTAGTAGCACTAGTTGCAGCAGCAGCAGCAGTAGTAGTAATAGTAGTAGTATTTGCAATGCACTGTGCTAGTAGTAGTACTAGTAGCAGCAACAGAAGTAAAAGTAGCAACAAAAGTAGTTGTAGCAGCAGTACCAGTGGTAGCAACAGTAGGGGGAATAGCATTAGCACTTGCCATGCACTGAGCTATTAATAGTAGCAGCAGTAGTACTAGCAGCAGCAGTAGTAGTAGTAGCAACAGTAGTAGTAGTAGCAGCAGTAGTGGTAATACTTGTAGTGTTTGCCATGAACTGGGGTAGTAGTAGTAGTTGTTGTATTGGTAGCAGCAGCAGTACAAGTGGCAGCAACATCAGTAGAAGTAGCAGCATATTCGCTCTGCAGTGTGCCAGTAGAATTATTAGCATTAGCAGTAAAAGGTGTAGTACTAGTGGAGTTGCCATGCACTGGTTAGTAGTATTGATACTAGTAGTAGAAGTAGTAGCAGCAGCAGCAGTAGGAGTAACATTAGTAGCATTTGCCATGCACTGGACTATTAGTAACAGTAGTAGTAGCAGCAGTAGCAGCAGCAGCAGTAGTGGTAATAGTAGTAGCATCTGCCATGCACTGGGTTAGTAGTAGTAGTAGCAGTAGCAGCAATAGCAATATTAGTAGTAGATTTGCCATGCACTGGGCTAGTAGTATTTATATTAGTAGTAGCAGTAGTAGCAGCATCAGCAGTAATACTAGTAGCAGTAGTATTTTTCGTACACTGGACTACTAGTAGTAGCAGCAGTAGTAGTGGTAGCAACAGAAATAGAAGTGGCAGCAGCAAAAGAAGTAGTAGCAGATTTGCTCTGCAGTTGGCCGGTAGTAGTAGTAGTAGTGGTACAGAAATAGCAGTAGTATTAGTAGATTTGGCATGCCCTGAGTTAGTAGTATTGACAGTAGTAGTAGCAGTAGTAGCAGCAGCAGCAGTTGTAGTAAGAGTAGTAGTAATTGCCATGCACTTCACTACCAGTAGTAGCAGTAATCGTAACTTTACTAGCAGTAGCAGGAAGAGTACTAATAGTAGTAGTATTTACCAGGCACATGGCTAGTACTAGTTGTTGTAGCATGAGCAGATGTAGAACTAGCATAAGCAGCAGTAGTAGTAGCATCAGTAGAGGTAATAGTAGTAGTATTTGCCATGCACTGTGTTAGAAGTAGTGGTAGCAACAGGAGAAAAAGTGGTGGCAGCAGCAATAGTAGTAGCAGCAGATTTGTCCTGCAGTGGGCCAGTACTACTGGTATCAGTAGAAGCAATAGGAATAGTAGTAGTAGTTTTCCTGTGCACTGGGCTAGTAGTATTGATACTTGCAGTAGCAGTAGTAGCAGCAGCAGCACTTGTAGTAATAGTAGTAGTATTTGCCATGCACTATACTACTAGTAGTAGCAGTAGTAGCAGCAGCAGCAGTAGTAGTAATCGTAGTAGTGTTTGCCATGCACTGTACTACTAGTAGTAGCAGTAATAGCAGCAGCAGAAGTAGTAATTATAGTAGTATTTGCAATGCACTGGACTACTACTAGTAGCAGTAGTAGTAGCATTAGCAGCAGCAGCAGCAGTGATAGTAATACTAGTAGTATTTACCATGCACTGGGCTAGTAGTAGTAGTAGGAGCAGTACAAGTGGCGGCAGCAGTAGAAGTAGTAGCAGCGGGAGTAGTGATACTAGTAGTATTTGATATACACTTGACTACTAGTAGTAGCAGTAGTAGTAGCAATAGTAGCAGCAGAAGCAGTAGTAGCAATAGTAGTAGTATTTGCCAGGCACTGGACTAGTAGTAGTAGTAGCAGCAGCAGTAGATGTAGCAGCAGCAGTAGTAGAAGTAGCAGCAACAGTACTACTAGTAGTAGCAGTAGTAGCTGCAGCAGTATTAGTAATAGTATCTGCCATTCACTGCACTACTCGTAGTAGCAGTAGTAGTAGCAGAAGTAGCAGCAGCAGTGGTAGTAGTAATTGTAGTAGTAGTTGCCATCCACTGAAATAATAGTAGTAGTAGTAACAGCAGCAATAGAAGTAGCTGCAGTGGTGGTAGTAGTAGCAGCAGTAGTGGTAATAGTAGTAGTATTTGCAATGGACTGGGCAAGTAGTAGAAGTTGTAGTAGTAATGGTAGCAGCAGCAGTAGAAGTGGCAGCAGCAGCAGTTATAGCAGCAGCAGATTTTCCCTGCAGTGGGCAAGTAGTAGCAGTAGCAGTAGCAGCAGCAGCAATAGCAGTAGTAGTAGTATATTTGACATGCACTGGGCTAGTATTATTGATAGTAGTAGTAGCAGCAGCAGTAGTATTAATAGTATTTGCCATGCACCGGATTACTAGTAGTAGCCATAGTAGTAGAAGTAGCAGAAGCAGCATCAGTAGTAGTAATACTAGTAGTATTTGCAATGCACTGTGCTAGTGTACTACTATTAGCAGCAACAGCAGTAAAAGTAGCAACAGCAATAGTAGTAGAAGCAGTAGAAGTGGTAGGAGCAGTAGTGGTAATAGCAGTAGAACTTGCCATGTACGGGGCTAGTAGTAGTACAAGTATCAGCAGTAGTAGTAGTAGCAGCCATAGTAGTAGTAGCAGCAATAGTGGTAATAGTAGTTGCATTTGGCATGCACTGGGTTGGTAGTAGTACTATTAGCAGCAGCAGTAGTAGTAGCAGCAGCAGTAGTAGTAACAGCAGTAGTGGTAACATTAGTAGTGTTTGCCATGCACTGGGGTAGTAGCAGTAGTAGTTATATTGGTAGCAGCAGCAGTAGAAGTGGCAGAAACATCAGTAGTAGTGGCAGCAGATTTGCCCTGCAGTGTGCCAGTAGTAGTATTAGAATTAGCAGTAATAGGTGTAGTACTAGTAGATTTGCCATGCACTGGGTTAGTAGTATTGATACTAGTAGTAGCAGCAGCAGTAGTAGTAGTAAGAGTAGTAGTATTTTCCATGCAATGGACTAGTATTAGTAGCAGTAGTAATAGCAGTAGTAGTAGTAGCAGCAGCAGTAGTGGAAATAGTATTAGTATCTGCCATGCACTGGGTTAGTAGTACTAGTAGCAGTAGCAGCAATAGCAATAGTAGTAGTAGATTTAACATGCACTGGGCTAGTAGTATTGATATTAGTAGTAGCAGTAGGAGGAGCATCATCAGTAGTAGTAATAGTATTAATATTTGCAATTCACTGGTCTACTAGTAGTAGCAGTAGTGGTAGCAATAGTAGCAGCAGCAGCAGCAGTAGTACTAATAGTAGTAGTATTTGCCATACACTGGACTACAAGTAGTAGCAGTAGTACTAGTGGTAGTAACAGCAATAGTAGTGACGGCAGCAACAGAAATAGTAGCAGAAGATTTGCCCTGCAGTTGGCCAGTAGTAGTAGTATTAGTGGTAGCAGAAATAGCAGTAGTAGTAGTAGATTTGCCATGCACTGAGCTAGTGGTATTGATAGTAGTAGTAGCAGTATTAACAGCAGCAGCAGTTGTAGTAATAGTAGTAGTATTTGCCATGAACTGCACTACAAGTAGTAGCAATAGTAGTAGCAGTAGTAGAAGCAGCAGGAGTAGTAATAATAGTAGTAGTATTTACCAGGCACTGGGCTAGAAGTAGTTGTAATAGCACCAGCAGCAGTAGAAGAACCTGCAGCAGCAGTAGTATCAGTAGAGGTAATAGTAGTAGTATTTGCCATGCACTGGGATAGTAGTAGTGGTAGCAGCAGGAGTAGAAGTGGCAGCAGCAGTAATAGTAGTAGCAGCATATTTGTCCTGCAGTGGGCCAGTAAGAGTAGTACCAGTAGAAGCAATAAGAGGAGTAGTAGTAGATTTACCATGCACTGGGCTATTAGTATTTATACTAGTAGTAGCAGTAGTAGCAGCAGCAGCAGTTTTAGTAATAGTTGTTGTATTTGCCATGCATTTTACTACTAGAAGTAGCAGTAGTAGTAGCAGTAGTAGCAGCAGCAGCAGCAGTAGTAGTAATTGTGGTTGTATTTCCCATGCATGGTACTACTAGTAGTAGCAGTAGTAGCAGCAGAAGTAGTAATTATAGTAGTATTTGCAATGCAATGCACTACTAGTAGTAGCAGTAGTAGCAGCAGCAGTAGTAATTATAGTAGTGTTTGCAATGCTCTGGGCTACTAGTAGTAGCAGTGGTAGTAGCACTAGTAGCTGCAGCAGCAGCAGTGGTAGTAATAGTAGTAGTATTTACCAAGCACTGGGCCAGTAGTAGCAGTAGTAATACCAGCAGCAGGAGAAGTAGCAGCTGCAGTAGAAGTAGTAGCAGCAGTAGTAGTGATACTAGTAGTATTTGATATACACTGGACTACTAATAGTAGCAGTAGTAGCAGCAGTAGTAGCAGCGGAAGTAGTAGTATTAATAGTAGTATTATTTGCCATGCACTATTAGTAGTAGTAGCAGCAGCAGTAGATGTAGCAGCAGCAGAAGTAGAAGTAGCAGCAACAGTACTAATAGTAGTAGCAGTAATAGCAGCAGCATCAGCAGTAGTATTAATAGTATTTGCTGTGCACAGCAGTACTTGTAGTAGCAGAAGTAGCAGCAGCTGTGGTAGTAGTGACAGTACCAGTATTTGACATACACTGAACTAATAGTAGTAGTATCAGCAGCAATAAAAGTAGCATCAGCAGTAGTAGTAGTAGCAGCAGTACTGGTAATAGTAGTAGTATTTGCCAAGCACTGGGCTACTAGTAGAACTTGTAGTTGTAGTGGTAGCAGCAGCAGTAGAAGTGGTACCAGCAGCAGTAGTAGTAGCAGCAGATTTGCCCTGCAGTGGGCGAGTAGTAGTAGTAACAGTAGCAGCAATAGCAGCATTAGTAGTTTATTTGCCATGCACTGGGCTAGTAGTACTATTCATAGTAGTGGTAGCAGCAGCAGGAGAAGTGGCAGCAGCATGAGTAGAAGTAGCAGTAAATTTGTCCTGCAGTGGGCCAGTAGTCATATTACCATTAGCAGTAATAGGTGTAGTACTAGTAGATTTGTCATACACTGTGCTAGTAGTATTGATACTAGCAGTAGCAGTAGTAGCAGCAGCAGCAGTAGTAGTAATAATAGTAATATTTGCCATGCACTGGACTACTATTCGTAGCAGTAGTAGTAGCAGTAGCAGCAGCAGCAGTACTAGTAATAGTAGTCATATTTGCAATGCACTGTGCTAGTAGTAGTACTAGTAGCAGCAACAGCAGTAATTGTAGCAGCAGCAGTAGTAGTAGCAGCATTAGTAGTGGAAGCAGCAGTAGTGGTAATAGCAGTAGTACATGCACTGGGCTACTAGTAGTAATAGTAGCAGCAGTAGTAGATGTAGCAGCAGTAGTAGACATAGCAGCAGTAGTAGTAGTAGCAGCAGCAGTAGTGGTAAAAGCATTTGTATTTGGCATGCACTGGGCTAGTAGTAGTACTAGTACCAACAGCAGTAGTAGTAGCAGCAATAGTAGTACTAGCAGCAGTAGTGGTAATATTAGTAGTGTTTGCCATGCACTTGGGTAGTAGTAGTACTAGTTGTATTGCTGGCTGCAGCAGTAGAAGTGGCAGAAACATCAGTAGTAGTAGCAGGAGATTTGCCCTGCAATGTGCCAGTAGTAGTATAACATTCGCATTAATAGGCATAGTACTATTAGATTTGCAATGCACTGGGTTAGTAGTATTGATACTAGTAGTAGCAGTAGTAGCAGCAGAAGTAGCAGTAATATTAGTAATGTTTGCCATGCATTGGAGTACTATTACTAGCAGTAGTAGCCACAGCAGCAGCAGTAGTAGTAATACTAGTAGTATCTGCCATGCACTGGGTTAGTAGTAGTAGTAGCAGTAGCAGCAATAGCAATAGAATTAGTAGATTTGCCATGCACAGTGCTAGTAGTATTGATATTAGTAGTAGCACTAATAGCAGCATCAGCAGTAGTAGTAATAGTATTAATATTTGCAATACACTGGACTAGTAGTAGTAGCAGTAGTAGCAGCAATACTAGCAGCTGCATCAGCAGTAGTACTAGTAGTATTAGTATTTGCCATGCACTAGACTACTACTAGTAGCAGTAGTAGTAGTGGTAGCAACAGCAATAGAAGTGACAGCAGCAACAGAAGTAGTAGCAGAAGATTTGCCCAGCAGTGGGCCAGTAGTAGTAGAGGAAGTAGCAGCAATAGCATTAGTAGTAGTATATTTAACATGCACTGGCTAGTAGTATTGATAGTATTATTAGCAGTAGTAGAAGTAACAGCAGTAGAAGTAATATTTGTTGTATTTGACATGCACTGGACTACTAGTAGTAGCAGTATTAGTAGCAGTAGTAGCAGCAGCAGCAGTAGTAGTAATAGTCATATTATTTGCCTTGCACTGGACTAGTAGTGGTAGTAGTAGTAGCAGCAGCAGGAGAAGTAGCAGCAGTAGCAGTAGTATCAGTAGTAGCAGCAGCAGCAGTAGCAGTAATAGTTGTAATATTTGCAATTCACTGGACTACAAGTAGTAGCAGTAGTAGTAGCAGTAGCAACAATGGCAGCAGTAGTAGTAACAGAAGAAGTATTTGCCATACACTGGAGTACTAGTAGTAGCAGTAGTTGTAGTGGTAGTGGCAGCAATAAATGTGGCAGCAGCAGCAGTAACAGTAGTAGTACATGCCATGCACTACACTACTATCAGTAGCAGTAGCAGTAGTAGCAGCAGCAGCAGCAGTAGTAGTTATAGTAGAAGTATTTGCCATGCATGGAGATAGTAGTAGTAGCAGCAGCAACAGCAGAAGTAGCAGCAGCACTACTAGTTGCTGCAGTAGTAATAGCAGCAGCAATGGTGGTAATAGTAGTAGTATTTGCCACTCACTGGGCTACTAGTAGTAGTAGCAGTAGCAGCATTAGCAATAATAGTACTAGATTTGCCTTGCACTGGTCTAGTAGTATTGATATTAGTAGTTGCAGTAGTAGCAGCATCAGCAGTAGTAGTAATAGCAGTAGTATTTTCCACGAACAGGGCTAGTATGAGTAGTAGCAGCAGCAGCAGCAGTAGAGGTAGCAGCAGCAGTAGTAGAAGCAGCTGTACTAGTAGTAGAAGCAATAGTGGTAATAGTAGTAGTATTGGCCATGCACTGGTCTAGTAGTAGTAGTAGCAGTAGCAGCAATAGAAGTAGTAGTAGTAGATTTGTCATGCACTGGGCTGGTACTATAGATAATAGTAGTAGCAGTACTAGCAGCAGTAGTAGTAATAGTAGTAGTATTTGCAATGTACTGGACTGCTAGTAGTAGCAGTAGTAGTAGAAGTAGGAGCAGCAGCAGCAGCAGTAGTAGTGATAGTACTAGTGCTTGCCATGCACTGGACTAGTAGTAGTAATAGCAGTAGCAGTAGAAGTAGCAGCAGCAGTAGTAGTAGCAGCAGTTGTGGTAATAGTAGTAGTATTTGCCAGGCACTGGACTACTAGTAGCAGTAGTAATAGTGGGAGCAACAGGAGTAGAAGCAGCCACAGCAGCAGTAGTAGTAGCACCAGGGTTGCCCTGCAGTGGGACAGTAGTAGTAGTAGCAGTAGCAGCAATAGAAGAACTAGTAGTAGATTTGCCATGCACTGGGAGAGTAGGATTGATAGTAGTAGCAGTAGCAGCACTAGTAGTAATAGTAGTAGTATTTGCCATGCACTGGAATATTATTGCTAGCAGAAGTAGTAGAAGTAGTATCAGCAGCAGCAGAAGTAGTAATAGTAGTAGTATTTGCCATGCACTGGTCTACTAGTAGTAGCAGTAGTAGTAGCAGTAATAAAAACAGCAGACATAGGAGTAGTTATATATATGTAGTATTTTCCATGCACTGGGCTACTAAGAGAGCAAGTGGCAGCAGTAGTAGTAGTAGCAGCAGTAGTAGGAGTAGCAGCAGTAGTGTTAATAGTAGTAGTATTTGCTATGCAATGGGCTAGTATTTGTAGTAGTACTAGTGGTCACAGCAGCAGTAGAAGTGGTAGAAGATTTGCCTGGCAGTGGGCCAGTAGTAGGAGTGGAAGTAGCAGCAATAGCAGTAGTAGTAGTAGATTTGCCATGCACTGGCTAGTAGCATATATAGTAGAATTAGCAGTAGTAGAATCAGCAGCAGTAGTAGTAATAGTAGTTGTATTTGCAATATACAGAACTACTATTAGTAGCAGTAATAGGAGCAGTAGTAGCAGAAGCAGCAGCAGTAGTAGTAATAGTAGTAGTATTGCCAATGCCCTGGTCTAGTAGTTGTAGTAGTAGTGGTGGTAGCAGCAGCAAAAGAAGTGGCAGGAGCAGCAGTAGTAGTAGCAGCAGATATTCCCCTCAGTGGGCCAATAGTAGTAGTAGAAGTAGCAGCAATAGCAGTAGAAGTAGTAGATTAGCCTTTCACTGGGCTAGTAGTATTGATAGTAGTAGTAGAAGTAGTAGCAGAAGCAGTAGTAGAAGTAGCAGCAATAGTGGTAATAGAAGTAGTATTTGCCATGCACTGTGCTAGTAGTAATAGTACTGGTAGTAGCAGCAGTAGAAGTGGCTGCAGCAGCAGTAGTAGTAGCACCAGATTTGCCCTGTAGTGGACCAGTAGTAGTAGTAGAAATAGCAGCAATAGAAGTACTATAAGTAGATTTGCCATGCACTGGGCTTGTAGTATTTATAATTGTAGCAGCAGCAGCAGTAGTAGTAATAGTAGTAGTATTCGCCATGCACGGGACTACTAGTAGTAGCAGTAGTAGAACAGTAGTAGAAACAGCAGACATAGGAGTAGTTATAGTAGTTGTATATTCCATGCACTGGGCTAGTAATAGTACAAGTAGCAGCAGTAGTAGTATTCGTTACAGTAGTAGGAGTAGCAGCAGTAGTGGTAATAGTAGTAGTATTTGCCATGCAATGAGCTAGTATTAGTAGTGGTAACAGCAACAGTAGAAGTGGCAGATTTCCCCGGCAGTGGACCAGTAGTAGTAGTGGGAGTAGCAGCAATAGCAGTAGTAGTAGTAGATTGTCCATGCACTAGTCTACTAGTATTGATAGTAGTATTAGCAGTATTAGAAGCAGCAGCAGTAGTAGTAATAGTATTTGTATTTGCCATGAACTGGACTATGAGTAGAAAGTAATAGTTGGAGTGGTAGCAGCAGCAGCAGTAGTAGTAATAGTATTTTCCATGCTCTGGACTACTTGTAGTAGCAGTAGTAGTATCAGAAGTAGCAGCAGCAGTTGTAGTAGTGATAGTAGTAGTATTTGTCATGCACTGGACTACTATTAGTAGCAGTAGTAGTAGCAGTAGTAGAAACAGCAGACATAGGAGTAGTTATAGTAGTACTATATTCCATGCACTGCGCTAGTAATAGTACAAGTAGCAGCAACAGTAGTAGTAGCAGCAGTAGAAGGAGTAGCAGCACTAGTGATAACAGAAGTAGTATCTCCCATGCAATGGGCTAGTAGTAGTAGTAGTAGTAGTAGTAGAGGTAACAGCCACAGTAGAAGTGGCAGAAGATTTGCCCAGCAGTGGGCCAGTAGTAGTAGTAGCATGAGCAGCAATAGCAGTAGTAGTAGTAGATTTACCATGCACTGAGCCAGTAGTATTGATAGTATTAGTGGCAGTAGTAGCAGCAGCAGGAGTTGTAGTAATATTAGTAGTATTGCTAAGCACTGCACTATTAGTAGCAGCAGTTGTAGTAGCAGTAGTAGCAGCAGCAGGAGTAGTAGTAATAGTAGAAGTATTTACCAGGCACTGGGCTAGTAGTACAAGCAGTAGTAGTATCAGTAGGAGCAGAATCAGCAGTAGTAGTAATTGTAGTAGTATTTGCCATGCACTGGGCTGGTTGTTGAAGAAGTAGTAGAGGTAGCAGCAGAAGTCAAAGTGGCAGCAGAAGCAGGAGTAGTTGCAGCAGATTTGCCAGGCAGAGGGCCAGTAGTAATAGTAGCAGTAGGAGCAATAGGAGTAGTAGTAGTAGATTTACTATTCATTGAGTTAGTAGTATTGATACTAGTAGTAGCAGTAGTAGCAGCAGAAGCAGCAGTAGTAATAGTAGTAGTAATTGCCATGCACTTGACTACTAGATTTAGCAGTACTAGTAGCAGTAGTAGCAACAGCAGCAGCAGTAATAGGAATAGTTGTAGTATTTGCAATGCACTGTGATAGTAGTAATACTAGTAGCAGCAAGAGCAGCAAAAGTAGAAGCAGCAGTAGTAATAGCAGCAGTAGTAGTGGTAGAAGCAGTAGTGGTAATAACAGTAATACTTGCCATGCACTGGGCTAGTAGTAGTCCTAATAGCAGCAGTAGTAGTAGTAGCACCCATAGTAGTAATAGCAGCAGTAGCAGTAGTAGCAGCAGTAGTGATAATAGTAGTAGCACTTGGAATGGACTGGGCTAGTAGTAGTACTAGTAGCAGCAGCAGTATTAGTAGAAGCAGTAGTAGTAGTAGCAGCAGTAGTGGTAATATTTGTAGTGTTTGAAATACATTGGGGTAGTAGTAGTAGTAGTTGCATTGGTAACAGTTGCAGTAGAATTGGCAAAAACATCAGTACTAGTAGCAGCAGATTTGCCCTGCAATGTGCAAGTAGTACTATTAGCCTTAGCACTAATAGGATTAGTACTAGTAGATATGCATGCACTGGGTTAGTAGTATTGATAATAGTAGTAGCAGTAGTATCAGCAGCAGTAGTAGTAACATTAGTAATATTTGCCATGCACTGGACTACTATTAGTAACAGTAGTAGTAGCAGTAGTAGCAGCAGCAGCAGCAGTAGTGGTAATAAGTAGTAGTATTGGCCATGCACTGGGTTAGTAGTAGTAGTAGCAGTAGCAGAAATAGCAATAGTGGTAGTAGATTTGCCATGCACTGGGCTAGTAGTATTGATATTAGTAGTAGCAGTAGGAGAAGCATCAGCAGTAGTAGTAATAATATTAATATTTGCAATGCACTGGACTACTAGTAGTAGCAGCAGTAGTAGAACTAGTAGCAGCAGCAGCATTATTTGCCATGCCACGGGCTAGTAGTAGTAGTAATAGTAGTAGCAGCAGGAGTAGAATTAGAAGCAGTAGCATTAGTAGTAGCAGCAGTAATAGTAATAGCAGCAGTAATAGTAGTAGCAGCAGCAGGGGTAATAGTAGTAGTATTTGGCATGGACTGGGCTAGTAGTAGTACTAGTAGCAGCAGCAGTAGCAGTAGCAGCATTAGTAGTATTAGCAGCAGTAGTAGTAGTAGCAGATGTACTGGTAATATTTGTAGTGTTTGAAATGCACCTGGGTAGTAGTACTAGTAGTTGTATTGGTAGCAGCAGCAGTAGAATTGGCAGCAACATCGGTAGTTGTAGCAGCAGATTTGCCCTGCAGTGTGCAAGTAGTAGTATTAGCATTAGCACTAATAGGTGTAGTACTAGTAGATTTGCCATGCACTGGGCTAGTAGTATTGATAGTAGTAGTAGCAGTAGTAGCAGCAGCAGCAGTAGTAGTAATAGTTGTAGTATTTGCTATGCACAGTACTACTAGCAGTTACAGTAGTAGCAGCAGCAGCAGTAGTAGTAAGTATAGTAGTATATTCAATGCAATGGACCACTAGAAGTAGCACTAGTAAGAGCAGCAGAAATAACAATTATACTAGTAGTACTATGGCTATTAGTAGCAGTAGTAGTAGCAGCAGCAGCAGAGTGGTGGTAATAGTAGTAGTATCTGCCATGCACTGGGTAAGTAGTAGTAGTTGCAGTAGCAGCAACAGCAATAGTAGTAGTAGATTTGCCATGCACTGGGCTAGTAGTATTCATATTAGTAGTAGCAGTATTAGCAGCATCAGCAGTAGTAGTAATAGTATTAATATTTGCAATGCACTGCACTACTATCAGTAGCAGTAGTAGTAGCAATAGTAGCAGCAGTGGTACTAATAGTAGTAGTATTTGTCATGCACTAGACTACTAGTAGTAGCAGTAGTAGTAGTGGTAGCAACAGCAAAACAACTGGCAGCAGCAACAGAAATAGTAGCAGCAGATTTGCATTGCAGTTGGCCAGTAGTAGTAGTAATAGCGGTAGCAGAAATAGGAGCAGTAGTAGTAGATTTGCCCTGCACTGAGCTAGTAGTATTGATAATAGTAGTAGCAGTAGTAGCAGCAGCAGTTGTAGAAATAGTAGTAGTATTTGCCATGAACTGCACTACTAGTAGTAGCAGTAGTAGCAGCAGAAGGAGTAGAAGTAATTGTAATAGTATTTACCAGGTACTGGGCTAGTAGTAGTTGTAGCAGCACCAGCAGCAGTAGAAGTAGCATTAGCCCCGGTAGTAGTAGCATCAGTAGAGGTAATAGTAGTAGTATTTGCCATGCACAGGGCTAGTAGTGGTAGCAGCAGGAGTAGAAGTGGCAGCATCAGCAGTAGTGGTAGCAGCACATTTTTCCTGCAGTGTGCCAGTAGTAGTAGTATCAGTAGAGGCAATAGGAGGAATAGTAGTAGATTTCAATGTACTGGGATAGTAGTATTGATACTAGTAGTAGCAGAGGTAGCAGTGGTAGTAATTGTCATAGTATTTGCCATGCACCATACTACTAGTATCTCCAGTAGTAGTAGCAGTAGTAGCAGCAGCAGCAGCAGTAGTAATAATTATAGAAGTATTTGTAATGCATAGGACCACTAGTGGTAGCAGTAGTAGCAACAGTATAAGTAGTAATTATAGTAGTATTTGCAATGCACTGGACTACGAGTAGTAGCACTACTAGTAGTACTAGTAGCAGCAGCAGCAGCAGTGGTAGTAATAGTAGTAGTATTTACCATGCATTGGGCTAGTAGTAGTAGTAGAAGTAGCAGGAGCTGTAGAAGTAGCTGCAGCATTAGAAGTAGTAGCATCAGTAGTAGTGATACTTGTAGTATTTGGTATACACTTGACAACTAGTAGTAGCACTAGTAATAACAATAGTAGCAGCCAAAGCAGTAGTAGTAATAGTAGTAGTATTAGCCATGCACTGGACTAGTAGTAGTAGTAGCAGCAGCAGTAGGTGTAGCAGCAGTAGAATTAGCAGCAAGAGTACTAGTAGTAGTAGCAGTAGTAGTAGCAGCAGCAGTAGTAGTAATAGTATTTGCCATGCACTGCACTACTTTTAGTAGCAGTAGTAGTAGCAGAAGTAGAAGCATCAGCAGTAGTAGTAATATTAGTAGTATTTGCCATGCACTGAAAGAATGGTAGTAGTAGTAGTAGCAGTAGACTTAGCAGAAGCAGTAGTAGTATTGCAACAGTAGTGGTAAAATTAGTAGTATTTGCCATTCACTGGGCTAGTAGTAGAAGTTATAATAGTAGTGGTAGCAGCAGCCATAAAAGTGGCAGCAGCAGCAGTAGTAGTAGCAGCAGATTTGCCCTGCAGTGGGCCAATTGTAGTAGTAGCATTAGCAGCAATAGCAGTAGTAATAGTAGTAGTATTTGCCAGGCACTGGACTACTAGTAGTAGCAGTAGTAGTAGAGGTAACAACAGTAATAGATGTTGCAGCATCAACAGAAATAGTAGCAGCAGATTTGCCCTGCAGTTGGCCAGTAGTAGTAGTAATAGTGGTAGCAGAAATAGCAGTAGTAGTAGTAGATTTGCCATGCAGTGAGCTAATATTATTGATAGTAGTAGTAGCAGTAGTAGCAGCAGCAGCAGTAGTAGTAATAGTTGTAGTATTTGCTATGCACAGTACTACTAGCAGTTACAGTAGTAGCAGCAGCAGCAGTAGTAGTAAGTATAGTAGTATATTCAATGCAATGGACCACTAGAAGTAGCACTAGTAACAGCAGCAGAAATAACAATTATACTAGTATTTGCAATGCACTGCACTACTAGTATTAGCAGTAGTCTTTGCACTAGTAGCAGCAGCAGTAGCAGTGGTAGTAATAGTAGTAGTATTTACCATGCATTGGGTTAGTAGCAGTTGTTGAAGTAACAGCAGCTGTAGAAGTAGCAGCAGCAGTAGAAGTAGTAGCAGCACTAGAAGTGATACTAGTAGTATTTGATATACACTGGACTACTAGTAGTAGCACTAGTAGTAGCAAAAGTAGCAACCGAAGCACTAGTAGTAATTGTAGTAGTATTACCCATGCACTGGACTAGTAGTAGTAGTAGCAGCAGCAGTAGCTGTAGCAGCAACAGCAGTAGAATTAGCAGCAACAGGACTTGTAGTAGCAGCGGTAGTAGCAGTAGTAACAGTGGCAGTAATAGTAATAGTATTTGCCATGCACTGCACTACAGGAAGTAGCAGTAGAAGTAGCAGCAGCGGCAGCAGTAGTAATAGTAGTAGTATTTGCCATGCACTGAAGTAATATTAGTAGTAGTAGTAGTAGCAGGAGCAATAGAAGTAACAGCAGTAGTAGTAGTAGCAGCAGTAGTGGTAAATTTAGTAGCATTTGGAATGCATTGGGCTAGTAGTAGAAGTTATAGTAGTAGTGGTAGCAGCAGCAGTAGAAGTGGCAGCAGCAGCAGTAGTAGTAGCAGCAGATTTGCCCTGCACTGGGCCAGTAGTAGTAGTAGCAGTAGTAGCAATAGCAGTAGTAGTAGTATATTTGCCATGCACTGGGCTAGTAGTATTGATAGTAGTAGTAGCAGCAGCAGCAGCAGTAGTATTAATAGTATTTGCGATGCACTTGGTTACTAGTAGTAGCAGTAATAGTAGAAGTAATAGCAGCAGCAGAAGTAGTAGTAATACTAGTACTATTTGCCATGCACTGGGCTAGTAGTAGTAATAGCAGCAGCAGAAGAAGTAACAGCAGCAGTAGTAGTAGTAGCAGCAGTTGTGGTAATAGTAGTAGTATTTGCCATGCACTAGGCTCATGGAAGTAGTAGGAATAGTAGTACTAGCAGCAGCAGTAAATGTAGCAGCAGCAGCAGTAGAAGTAGCAGCAGTAGTGGTAATAGAAGTAGTATTTGCCATGCACTGGGCTAGTAGTTATAGTAGTGGTTGTAGCAGCAGTAAAAGTGGCCGCAGCAGCTGTAGTAGTAGCACCAGATTTGCCATGCATTGGGCAAGTAGTAGTATTAGCAGTAGCAGCAATAGAAGTAGTAGTAGTAGATTTGCCATGCACTGGACTACTAGTAGTACCAGTAGTAGTAGAGGTAGCACCATAAATAGAAGTGGCATCAGCAGCAGTAATAGTAGCAGCAGATTTGTCGTGCAGTGGGCCAGTAGTACTAGTAGCAGTAGCAGCCATAGCAGTACTAGTAGATTTGCCATACACAAGGATAGTAGTATTGATAGTAGTAATAGCAGTACTAGCAGCATCAGGAGTGGCAGTAGTATTTGCAATGTACTGGACTACTAATAGTAGCAGTAGTAGTAGCATTAGTACAAGCAGCAGCAGTAGTAGTAATAGTAGTAGTATTTGCCATGCACTGGGCGAGTAGTATTAGTAGTGGTAGCAGCAGCAGTAGAAGTGACAGCAGCAGCAGTAGTAGTTGTAGCAGATTTTCCCTGCAAGGGGCGAGTAGTAGTAGTAGAATTAGCAGCAATAACAGCACTAGTAGTACATTTGCCATGCACAGGGCTATTAGTATTGATAGTAGTAGAAGCCGTAGTAGCAGCAGCAGCAGAAGCAATAGTAGTAATATGGTAGCATTTGTCATGGACTGGATTAGTAGTAGTAGCAGTAGGATCAGTAGCATCAGTAGTAGTAATAGTAGTAGTATTCACCAAGAACTGGACTACTAGTAGTAGCAGTAGAAGGAGCAGTAGTAGTCGCAGCAGCAGCAGTAGTAGTAATACTAGTAGTATTTGCCATTCCCTGGACTACTAGTAGTAGCAGTAGTAGTTGCAGAAGTAGCAGCGGCAGCAGTAGAGGTAACAGTAGTAGTATTTGCCATGCACTGGACTAGTAGTAGTAGTAGAATTAGAAGCAGCAGTAGAAGTAGCTGCAGCAGAAGTAGTAGCAGCAGCAGTAGTAGTAGTATTAGCAGTTGTGGTAATAGTAGTAGTATTTGCCATGCACTGTACTACATGTAGTAGCAGCAGCAGCACTACTAGTTACACTACTCTATTTGCCATGCACTGGGCTACTGGTGGTACTAGTAGCAGCAGTAGTAGTAGTAGCAGCATTAGTAGTAGTCGCAGCAGTAGTGGTAATAGTAGTAGCATTTGCCATGAACTGGGCTAGTAGTAGTAGTAGTAGTAGTACTGGGAGCAGCATCTGTAGAAGTGGCAGCAGCAATACTAGAGGCAGCACATTTGCCCTGCAGTGGGCCAGTGGTAGTAGTAGCAGTAGCAGAAATAGCAGTAGTAGTAGTAGATTTGTGATGCACTGGGCTAGTGTTATTAATACTAGTACTTGCAGTATTAGCAGCAGCAGCGGTAGTAGTAATAGAGGTAGTATTTGCCATACACTGGACTACAAGTAGTAGCACTACAAGTAGAAGTAGTAGCAGCAGCAGCAGTAGTAATAATAGTAGTAGTATTTGCCATGCCCTGGGCTAGTAGTAGTAGTAGTAATAACAGCAGCAGTAGAATTAGAAGCAGTAGAAGTAATATTAGCAGCAGTAGTCTTAATAGAAGCAGTAGCAGTAGTAGTAGCAGCAGTAGTAGTCATAGTAGTAGTATTTGGCATGGACTGGGCAGTAGTAGTACTAGTAGCAGCAGCAGTAATAGTAGCACCAGTAGTAGTAGTAGCAGCAGTAGTGGTAATATTGGTAGTGTTTGAAATGCACTGGGGTAGTAGTAATAGTACTTGTATTGGTAGCAGCAGCAGTAGAATTGGCAGCAATATCAGTAGTAGTAGCAGCAGATTTGCCCTGCAATGTGCAAGTAGTAGCATTAGCACTAATAGGTGTAGTACCACTAGATTGGCCATGAACTGGGTTTGTAGTATTGATACTAGTAGTAGCAGTAGTATCAACAGCAGCAGTAGTAGGAACACTAGGAGTATTTGCCATGCACTGGAGTAGCAGTAGTAGTAGTAGATTTAGCAGCAGCAGTAGAAGTAGCTGCAGCAGCAGTAGTAATAGCAGCAGCAGTAGTAGTAGCAGTTCTGTTTATTGTAGTAGTATTTGCCATGCACCGTACAAAAAGTAGTAGCAGTAGTAGGACCAGCAGCACTACTAGTTACACTACTAGTACTTGTCATGCACTGGGATAGTAGTGGTACTAGTAGCAGCAGTAGTAGTAGTAGCAGAATTAGTAGTAGTTGCAGCAGTAGTGGTAATAGTAGTAGCATTTGCCATGAACTGGGCTAGTAGTAGTAGTAATAGTAGTAGTGGTAGTAGCAGCAGTAGAAGTGGAAGCAGCAGTACTAGTGGCAGCAGATTTCCCTGCAGTGGGCCAGTAATAGTAGTAGCAGTATCAGAAATATCAGTAGTAGTAGTAGATTTGACATGCACTGGGCTAGTAGTATTAATACTAGTACTAGAAGTATTAGCAGCAGTAGCAGTAGTAATAATAGAAGTAGTATTTGCCATGCACTGGACTACAAGTAATAGCAGTACTATTAGAATTAGTAGCAGCAGGAGAAGTAATAATAATAGTAGTATTATTTGACATGCCCTGGGCTAGTAATAGTAGTAGTAGCAACAGCAGTAGAATTAGAAGCAGTAACAGTAGTAGTATCAGCAGTAGTAGTAATAGCAGCAGTAGTAATAGTAGCAGCAATAGTGGTAATAGTAATAGTATTTGGTATGGACTGGGCTAGTAGTAGTACTAGTAGCAGCAGCAGTAGTAGTAGCAGCAGTAGTGGTAATATTTGTAGTGTTTGAAATGCACTGGGGTAGTAGTTGTAGTAGACATTGTATTGGTAGCAGCAGCAGTAGAATTGTCAGCAACATCAGTAGTAGTAGCAGCAGATTTGCCCTGCAGTGTGCAAGTAGTAGTATGAGCATTAGCACTAATAGGTATAGTAGTAGTACTTGGTTAGTAGTATTGATACTAGTAGTAGCAGTAGCAGCAGCAGCAGCAGTAGTAGTAATATTAGTAGTATTTTCCATGCACTGGACTACTATTAGTAGCAGTACTAGTAGCAGTAGTAGCAGCAGCAGCAGCAATAGTGGTAATAGTACTAGTATCTGCCATGCACTGGGTTACCTGTAGTAGTAGCAGTAGCAGCAATAGCAATAGTAGTAGTAGATTTTCCATCACTGGGCTAGTAGTATTGATATTAGTAGTAGCAGTAGAAGCAGCATCAGCAGTAGTAGTAGTAGTAGTAGTATTAATATTTGCAATGCACTGGACTACTAGTAGTATCAGTAGTAGTAGCAATAGTAGCAGCAGCATCAGCAGTACTACTAATAGTAGTAGTGTTGGCCATGCAGTAAACTACTAGTAGTAGCAGTACTATGAGTGGTAGCAACATCAATAGAAGTGGCAGCAGCAACAGAAGATTTAGCAGCAGATTTGCCCTGAAGTTGGCCAGTAGTAGTAGTAGTAACGGTCGCAGAAATAGCAGTAGTAGTAATTGATTTGCCATGCACTGAGCTAGTAGTATTGATAGTAGTATTAGAAGTAGTAGCAGCAGCAACAGTAGTAGTAATTGTAGTGTTTGCCATACACTGACCCACTAGTAGTAGCAGTAGTAGCAGCAGCAGCAGCAGTCGTAGTAATTATAGTAGTATTTGCAATGCACTGGACCACTAATAGTAGCAGTAGTAGCAGCAGGAGAAGTAGTAAATATAGTAGAATTTGCCATGAACTGGACTACTAATAGTAGCAGTAGTAGTAGCACTAGTAGAAGCAGCAGTCGTAGTAATAGTAGCAGTATTTACTATGCATTGGACTAGTAGTAGAATTAGCAGCAGCTGTAGAAGTAACAGCAGCAGTAGAAGTAGTAGCAGCATTAGTAGTGATACTAGTAGTATTTGATATACACTGGGCTACAAGTAGTTGCACTACTTGTAGCAATAGTAGTAGCCAAAGCAGTAGTAGTAATAGTAGTAGTATTAGTCATGTATTGAACTAGTAGTAGTAGTAACAGCAGCAGTAGATGTAGCAGCAGCAGCAGTAGAATTAGCAGCAAGAGTACTAGTAGTAGTAGCAGTAGTAGTAGCAGCAGCAGTAGTAGTAATAGTATTTGCCCTGCACTGCACTACATATAGTAGCAAAAGTAGCAGCAGCAGTAGTAGTAATACTAGTAGTATTTGCCACACACTGAACTAACAGTAGTAGTAGCAACAGCAATAGATGTAGCAGCAGCAGTAGTGATAAAATTAGAAGTATTGGCCATGAAATGGGCTAGTAGTAGAAGTTATAGTAGTAGTGGTAGCAGCAAAAGTAGAAGTGGCAGTGGCAGCAGTAGTAGTAGCAGCAGATTTGCCCTGCAGTGGGCCAGTAGTAGTAGTAGCAGCAGGAACAATGGCAGTAGTAGTAGTATATTTGCCATGCACTGGGCCAGTAGTATTGATAGTAGTAGTAGCAGCAGCAGCAGAAGTAGTATTAATAGTATGTGCCATGCACTGGATTACTAGAAGTAGCGGTAGTAGTAGAAGTAATAGCAGCAGCAGCAGTAGTAATACTAGTACTATTTGCTATGCACTGGGCTAGTAGTATTAGTAGTAGAAGTAATAGCAGCAGCAGTAGAAGTAGCAGCAGAAGTAGTAGTAGTAGCAGCAGTTGTGGTAATAGTAGTAGTATTTGCCATGCACTAGACTAGTAGTAATAGTAGTAATAGTAGTACTGGCAGCAGCAGTAGATGTAGTAGCATCAGCAGTAGAAGTAGTATTTGCCATGCACTGGTCTAGTAGTAATAGTAGTGGTAGTAGCAGCAGTAGAAGTGGCCGCAGCAGCTGTAGTAGTAGCACCATATTTGCCCTGCAGTGGGCCAGTTGTAGTAGTAGCAGTAGTAGCAATAGAAGTAGTAGTAGTAGATTTGCCATGCACTGGACTACTATTAGTAGCAGTAGTAGTAGAGGTAGCACCAGCAATAGAATTGGCATCAGAAGCAGTAATAGTAGCAGCAGATTTGTCCTGCAGTGGGCCAGTAGTAGTAGTAGCAGTAGCAGCCATAGCAGTAGTAGTAGTAGATTTGCCATACACAGGGCTAGTAGTATTGATAGTAGTAATAGCAGTAGTAGCAGCAGCAGCAGGAGTAGTAGTAATTATACTAGTATTTGCAATGCACTGGACTACTAGTAGTAGCAGTAGTAGTAGCATAAGTACAAGCAGCAGCACTAGTAGTAATACTAGTACTATTTGCCATGCACTGAGCTAGTAGTAGTCATAGTAGTAGTAGTAGTGGGAGCAGGAGCAGATGAAGTGGCAGCAGCAGCAGTAGTAGTAGCAGCAGATTTGCCCTGCCATGGGCGAGTTGTAGTAGTAGAATTAGCATCAATAACAGTACTAGCAGTAGACTTGCCATGCACAGCGCTCTTAGTATTGATAGTAGTAGTAGCAGTAGTAACAGCAGCAGCAGTAGTAGTAATATAGTAGCATTTGCCATGGACTGGATTACTAGTAGTAGCAGTAATAGCAGCAGCAGTAGTAATAATAGTAGTAGCATTTGCCATTCCCTGGACTACTAGTAGTAGCAGAAGTATTTGCAGAAGTAGCAGCAGCAGCAGTAGTGTTAATAGTAGAAGTATTTGCTGTGCACTGGACTAGTAGTAGTAGTACAATTATCACCAACAGTAGAAGTAGCTGCAGAAGCAGTAGTAGTAGCAGCAGCAGTAGTAGTAGTAGTAGCAGTTGTGGTAATAGTAGTAGTATTTGCCATGCACTGTACTACAAGAAATAGAAGTAGTAGCAGCAGCACTACTAGTCACACTACTAGTATTTGCCAGTCACTGGGCTAGTAGTGGTACCAATAGCAGCAGTAGTAGTAGTAGCATCATTATTAGTAGTTGCAGCAGTAGTGATAATATTAGTAGCATTTTCCATGAACTGGGTTAGCAGTAGTAGTAGTAGTAGATTTGCCATGCACTCCGCTAGTAGTATTGATATTAGAAGTAGCAGTAGTAGCAGCATCAGCAGTAGTAGTAATAGTATTAATATTTGCAATGCACTGGACTACTAGTAGTAGCAGTAGTAGTAGCAAGAGTAGCAGCAGCAGCAGCAGTAGTACTAATAGTAGTAATATTTGCCATGCAATAAACTACAAGTAGTAGCAGTACTAGTAGTGGTAGCAACAGCAATAGACTTGGCAGCAGCAACAGAAGAAATAACAGCAGATTTGCCCCGCAGTTGGCCAGTAGTAGTAGCAGTAGAGGTAGCAGAAATAGTAGTAGTAGATTTGCCATGCACTGAGCTACTAGTATTGATAGTAGTATTAGCAGTAGTAGCAGCAGCAGCAACAGTAGTAGTAATTATAGTAGTATTTGCCATGCACTGGTCTACTAGTAGTAGCAGTAGTAGTAGCACTAGTAGCAGCAGCAGCAGCAGTGGTAGTAATAGTAGTAGTATTTACCAAGCATTGGGCTAGTAGTAGTACTAAAAGTAGCAACAGCTGTAGAAGTAGCAGCAGCAGTAGATGTAGCAGCAGCAGTAGTAGTGATACTAGTAGTATTTGATATACACTGGACTACAAGTAGTAGCACTAGTAGTAGCAATAGTAGCAGGCAAAGCAGTAGTAGTAATAAGAGTAGTATTAGCCATGCACTGGACTAGTAGTAGTAGTAGCAGCAGCAGTAGATGTAGCAGCAGAAGCAGCAGAATTAGCAGCAACAGTACTAGTAGTAGTAGCAGTAGTAGTAGCAGTACTAGGAGCAGCAGTAGAAGTAATATTATTTGCCATGCACTGCACTACGTGTAGTAGCAGTAGTAATAGCAAAAGTAGCAGCATCAGTAGTAGTAATAGTAGTAGTATTTGCCATGAACTGAACTAATAGTAGTAGTAATAGTAGCAGGAGAAATAGAAATAGCAGCAGCAATAGTAATAGTAGCAGCAGTAGTGATAAAATTAGTAGTATTTGCCATGCACTGGGCCAGTAGTAGAAATTATAGTGGTAGCAGAAAAAGTAGAAGTGGCAGCAGCAGCAGTAGTAGTAGCAGCAGATTTGCCCTGCAGTGGGCCAGTAGTAATAGTAGCAGCAGCAAAAATAGCAGTAGTAGTAGTATATTTGCCATGTACTAGGCTAGTCATATTGATAGTAGTAGTAGCAGCAGCAGCAGTAGAAGTATTATTAGTATGTGCCATGCACTGGATTAATAGAAGTAGTGGTAGTAGTAGAAGTAATAGTAGCAGCAGAAGAAGTAGTAGTATTTGCCATGCACTGGGCTAGTAGTAGTAGTATTAGAGGTAATAGCAGAAGCAGTAGAAGTAGCAGCAGAAGTAGTAGTAGTAGCAGCAGTTGTGGTAATAGTAGTAGTATTTGCCATGCAATGGGCTAGTAGTAGTAGTAGTAATAGTACTGGCAGCAGCAGTAGAAGTAGCAGCAGTAGAAGTAATATAAGTAGTATTTGCCATGCACTGGGCTAGTAGTAATAGTAGTGGTAGTAGCAGCTGTAGAAGTGGCCGCAGCAGCTGTAGTAGTAGCACCATATTTGCCCTGCAGTGGGCCAGTAGTAGTAGTAGCAGTACTAGGAGAAGCAGTAGTAGTAATAGTATTTCCATGCACTGCACTACATGTGGTAGCAGTAGTAGTAGCAAAAGTAGCAGCAGAAGTAGTAATAGTAGTAGTATTTGCCATGCACTGAACTAATAGTAGTAGTAGTAGTAGCAGGAGCAATAGAAGTAGCAGCAGCAGTAGTAGTAGTAGCAGCAGTAGTGACAAAATTACTAGTATTTGCCATGCACTGGGCTAGTAGTAGAAGTTATAGTAGTAGTGGTAGCAGCAAAAGTAGAAGTGGCAGCGGCAGCAGTAGTAGTAGCAGCAGATTTGCCCTGCAGTGGGCCAGTAGTAGTAGTAGCAGCAGCAAAAATAGCAGTAGTAATCGTATATTTGCCATGCACTGGGCTAGTAGTATTGATAGTAGTATTAGCAGCAGCATTAGTAGTATTAATAGTATGTGGCATACACTGCATTACTAGAAGTAGCGGTAGTAGTAGAAGTAATAGCAGCAGTAGTAGTAATACTAGTACTATTTGCTATACACTGGGCTAGTAGTAGTAGTAGTAGAGGTAATAGCAGCAGCAGAAGTAGCAGCAGCAGTAGTAGTAGTAGCAGCAGTTGTGGTAATAGTAGTAGTATTTGTCATGCACTACACTAGTATTAGTAGTAGTATTAGTAGTACAGGCAGCAGCGGTAGATGTAGCAGCATCAGCAGTAGAAGTAGCAGCAGTAGTGGTAATAGAAGTAGTATTTGCCATGCACTGGACTACTAGTAGTAGCAGTAGTAGTAGACTTAGCACCAGCAATAGAAGTGGCAACAGAAGCAGTAATAGTAGCAGCAGATTTGTCCTGCAGTGGGCCAGTAGTAGTAGCAGTAGCAGCCATAGCAGTAGTAGTCATAGATTTGCCGTACACAGGGCTAGTAGTTTTGATAGTAGTAGTAGCAGTAGTAGCAGCATCAGTAGTAGTAGTAGTGTTTGCAATGCACTGGGCTACTAGTAGTAGCAGTAGTAGTACCATTTTTACAAGCAGCAGCAGTAGTAGTAATAGTAGTAGTATTTGCCATGCACTGGGCGAGTAGTAGTGGTAGCAGCAGCATCAGTAGAAGTAGCAGGAGCAGCAGTACTAGTAGAGGAGTAGTATTAATAGTAGTAGTTTTTGCCATGAACTGAGCTAGTAGTAGTCATAGTACTAGTAGTACTTTTAGCAGCAGCAGTAGAAGTGGCAGCAGCAGCAGTAGTAATAGCAGCAGATTTGTCCTGCAATGGGCGAGTAGTAGTAGTAGAAGTAGCAGCAATAAGAGTACTAGTAGTAGATTTGCCATGCACAGGACTATTATTATTGATAGTAATAGTAGCTGTAGTAGCAGCAGCAGCAAGAGTAGTAGTAATATAGTAGCATTTGCCATGGACTGGATTAGTAGTAGTAGCAGTAGGAGCAGCAGCAGCAGTAGTAGTAGCACAATATTTGCCCTGCAGTGGGCCAGTAGTAAAAGTAGAAGAATCAGCAATAGAAGTACTGTTAATAGATTTGCCATGCACTGGGCTAGTAGTATTTTAGTTGTAGCAGAAGCAGCAGCAGTAGTAATAGTAGTAGTATTCACCATGCACGGGACTACTAGTAGTAGCAGTAGTAGAGCAGTAGTAGAAACAGCAGATGTAGGAGTAGTAATAGTAGTAGTATTTTCCATGCACTGGGCTAGTAAGAGTACAACTAGCAGCAGTAGTAGTAGTCACTGCAGTAGTAGGAGTAGCAGCACTAGTGGTAATAGTAGTAGTATTCGCCATGCAATGGGCTAGTAGTAGTAGTAGTAGTGGTCGCAGCAGCAGTAGAAGTGGTAGAAGATTTGCCTGGCAGTGGGCCAATAGTAGTAGTGGAAGTAGCAGCAATAGCACTAGTAGTAGTAGATTTTCCATGCACTGTTCTAGTAGTATTGATAGTAGTATTAGCAGTAGTAGAAACAGCAGCAGTAGTAGTAATAGTACTTGTATTTGCCATGAACTGGACTACTAGTAGAAACATTAGTAGTAGCAGTGGTAGGAGCAGCAGCATCAGTAGTAGTAATAGTATTTGCCATGACCTGGACTACTTGTAGTAGCAGTAATAGTATCAGAAGTAGCAGCAGCAGCTGTAGTAGTAATAGTAGTAGTATTTGATATGCACTGGACTACTAGTAGTAGCAGTAGTAGTAGCAGTAGTAGAAACAGCAGACATACGAGTAGTTATAGTAGTACTATATTCCATGCACAGGACTAGTAATACTACAAATAGCAGCAGCAGTATTAGTAGCAGCAGTAGTAGGAGTAGCAGCAGTGGTAATAGTAGTAGTATTCCCCATGCAATGGACTAGTAGTAGTAGTAGTAGAGGTAACAGCCACAGTAGAAGTGGCAGAAGATTTGCACAGCAGTGGGCCAGTAGTAGTGGTAGTAGTGGTAGCAGCAATAGCAGTAGTTGTAGTA
Source organism: Orcinus orca (assembly GCF_937001465.1). Taxonomy (NCBI): domain Eukaryota; kingdom Metazoa; phylum Chordata; class Mammalia; order Artiodactyla; family Delphinidae; genus Orcinus; species Orcinus orca. Next base: position 278,492 of record NW_026044075.1, on the reverse strand, counting down.
GCTTTACCATGCACTGAGCCAGTAGTATTGATAGTATTGGTAGCAGTAGTAGCAGCAGCATCAGTTGTAGTAATAGTAGTAATACTTGCTAAGAACTGCACTATTAGTAGCAGCAGTTGTAGTAGCAGTAGTAGCAGCAGCAGGAGTAGTAGTAATAGTAGTAGTTACCAGGCACTGGGCTAGTAGTAGGAGAAGTACTAGTAGCAGTAGTAGCAGTATCAGCAGTAGTAGTAATAGTAGTAGTATTTTCCATGCACTGGACTGGTAGTTGTAGAATAAGTAGGGGTAGCAGCAGAAGTCGAAGTGGCAGCAGAGGTAGGTGTAGTAGCAGCAGATATGCCAGGCAGTGGGCCAGTAGTAATAGTAGCAGTAAGAGCAATAGGAGTAGTAGTAGTAGATTTACCATGCATTGGGCTAGTAGTATTGATACTAGTATTAGCAGTAGTAGCAGCAGCACAAGCAGTAGTAATAGTAGTAGTATTTGCCATGAACTCGACTATTAGACATAGCAGTCCTAGTAGCAGTAGTAGCAACAGAAGCGGCAGTAATAGGAATACTTGTAGTATTTGCAATGCACCGTGCTAGTAGAAGTACTAGTAGCAGCCAAAGCAGCAAAAGTAGTAGCAGCAGTAGTAATAGCAGCAGTAGTAGTGGTAGCAGCAGTAGTGGTAATAGCAGTAGTACTTGCCAAGCACTGGACTAGTAGAAGTCCTAATAGCAGCAGTAGTAGTAGTAGTAGCAGCAGTAGTGATAATAGTAGTAGTACTTGGAATGGACTGGGCTAGCACGCTGTGCTAGAAGCAGCTCAGACGCAGACCAGACCGGCCCTCCTGCCCGAAAGAAGCTGGCCCGAAGCCACTGGGAGCCACAATTGAGTTGGCACGGCCCCTAAGACCCAGCAAAGCCACCCTCACCCCCACGCCACAGTCCGAGCTCAGGACCCCGCCCCAGGTGGCCGGCAGGCCCGGGGAAGCGGCCTGGGCCCTCAATCCCGCTCCCGCGCCCAATCATAATGAAACGGTGGAGGGGCAGCCTTTTCCGTATGGAGCTGTGGAGAGCCAGCCCGGCAGACAGGTGGCGGCGCCGGGGCTGGGTTCCAGTGGGGGCAGCCAGGTGCAGGTCGAGGGGCTCGCGTGTCACACGGACGGCCCCCGGGTCCGCGGCCACGTCTGGTTTCCGTCAGGACACCCCCGGAGCGTCTGGTGTGCCTCTGCCTTCCAGGGACGCCTTCTGGCCGCCTGGCCGCTCAGGCAGGCGGGGAGCGCCCCATCAGACGCTTGCTGTGGTGGGAGGGGCCTGAGGAGGTGGGGCTTGCAGCTGTACCCGGCGGGGGGTGGATATAGCCGCGAACGCCGCGGGCGCCAAAAGGAGAAGGCGGAGCGGGAGGCAAAAAGCCTAGAGCACCCGGTCTTCCCTAGAGGTCTCCCATCCAAGTTCTAACCAGGCCCTACCCTGCTTAGTTTCCACGATCGCGGCGAGATCGGGCCCTTCTAGGCTGGTTTGGCAGTAGATGCTAGCGGGGCCGCGGGCTGCCTCTTGAGGCGCAGCTTAGCGGGCGCTTCGGTCTTATCGCCAGCCCAGCGGCCCGCCCGTCCCGGCAGGGCCCCGCCGCCCGCCTAGGCCGGTGAACGGAGGTAGCAGCAGCAGTAGAAGTAGCAGCAGTAGTGGTAATAGAAGTAGTATTTGCCATGCACTGGGCTAGTAGTAATAGTAGTGGTAGTAGCAGCAGGAGAAGTGGCTGCAGCAGCAGGAGTAGTAGCACCATATATTCCCTGCAGAGGGCCCGTAGTAGTAGTAGCAGTAGCAGCAATTGAAGTAGTACTAGTAGATTTGCCATGCAGTGGACTGCTAGTAGTAGCAGTAGTAGTAGAGTTAGCATCAGCAATAGAAGTGGCATCAGCAGCAGTAATAGTACCAGCAGATTTGTCCTGCAGTGGGCCAGTAGTGATAATAGAAGTAGCAGCCATAGCAGTAGTAGTAGTAGATTTGCCATACACAGGGCTAGTAGTATTGATACTAGTAGTAGAAGTAGTAGCAGCATCAGGAGTAGTAGTAGTAGTATTTTCAATGCACTGGGCTACTAGTAGTAGCAGTAGTAGTAGCATTTGTACAAGCAGCAGCAGCAGTAGTAATAGTAGTAGTATTTGCCATGCATTGGGCTAGTAGTAGTAGTAATAGTGGTAGCAATAGCAGTAGAAGTGGCAGCAGCAGGAGTAATTGGAGCAGCATATTTGACTTGCAGTGGGCCAGGAATAGTAGTAGAAGTAGCAGGAACAGCAATAATAGTAGTATATTTGCCATGCACTGGGCTAGTAGTATTGATAGTTGTAGTAGCGGAAGTAGCAGCAGCAGCACTAGTAGTAATAGTAGTAGTATTTGCCATATACTAGATTACTAGCATTAGCAGTAGTAGTAACATTACTATTAGCAGCAGTAGCTGTTGTAGAAATAGTAGTAGAATTTGCCATGCACTGGACTACTAGTAGTAGCAGTAGTAGTAGCAATAGTAGACGCAGCAGTAGTAGTAGTAGTGTTAATATTTGCCATGCACTGGGCTATTAGTAGTAGTAGTAGCAGCAGCACCTGTACAAGTAGCAGCAGCAGTAGTAGTAGCAGCAGTAGCAGTAATGGCAGCAGTGGTGGTAATAGTAGTAGTATTTCCCATGCACTGGCCTAGTAGTAGTAGTAGTAGTAGTAGTGGTAGAAACAGCAGTAGAAGTGGCATCAGCAGCAGTAATAGTGGTAGCATATTTGACCTGCAGAGGGCCAGAACTAGAAGTAGAAGAATCAGCAAGAGCAATAGTAGTAGCCGGCCCACGCTGCGTTAGGCGAAGCCCAACCGCAGACCGGGCCGGCCCTCCTGCCCGACAGCAGGTGGCCCGAAGCCAGTGGGAGCCAGCATTGTGTTGGTAAAGCCCCTTAGACCCAGCAACGCCACCCTTGCCCCCACGCCACCGTCCGAGCTCAGGACCCCGCCCCAGGTGGCCGGCAGGCCCAGGGAAGCGGCCTGGGCCCTCGATCCCGCTCCCGCCCCCGGCCATGGCGAAACGGCGGAGGGGCGGCTTTCTCCGTATGGAGCTGTGGAGAGCCACCCCGGCAGACAGGTGGCGGCGCCGGGGCTGGGCTGCAGTGGGGGCGGCCAGGTGCAGGTCGAGGGGCTCGCGGGCCGCACGGACGGCCCCCGGGTCCGCGGCCACGTCTGGTTCCCTTCAGGCCACCCCCGGAGCGTCTGGTGTGCCTCTGCCTTCCAGGGACGCCTTCTGGCCGCCTGGCCGCTCAGGCAGGCGGGGAGCGCCCCATCAGACGCTGGCTGTGGTGGGAGGGGCCTGAGGAGGTGGGGCTTGCAGCTGTGCCGGGCGGGGGCGGAGATAGCCGCGAACGCCGCGAGCGACAAAAGGAGAAGGCGGAGCGGGAGGCAGAAAGCCTAGAGCACCCGGTCTTCCCTAGAGGTCTCCCCTCCAAGTTCTAACCAGGCCCGACCCTGCTTAGCTTCCGCGACCGCGGCGAGATCGGGCCCTTCTAGGCTGCTTCGGCAGCAGATGCCGGCGGGGTCGCGGGCTGCCTCTTGAGGCGCAGCTCAGCAGGCGCTTGGGCCTTACCGTCAGCCCAGCGGCCCGCCCGTCCCGGCAGGGCCCCGCCGCCCGCCTAGGCGGGGGAACGGAGGTCTCGGGCACCTGGGGGTGGCGGAGGTGCTGGCGACCACCCAGCCCAGGGCGGGCGGGAGCCAGCAAACTTTTCGGAGCTAGGCGCCACGCCCCAGATCCCGCAGGCCGCTCACGGGGAAGTGGCCCAGGAGGCTTCCGGGCCCGGGGACCGCGGGCCCTTGGGCATCCCACCTGGCCGCCCACGCTGCGCTAGGCGCAGCTCAGACGCAGACCGGACCGGCCCTCCTGCCCAACAGAAGCTGGCCCGAAGCCACTGGGCGCCACCATTGAGTTGGCACGGCCCCTAAGACCCAGCAACGCCACCCTCGCCCCCACGCCACCGTCCGAGCTCAGGACCCCGCCCCAGGTGGCCGGCAGGCCCGGGGAAGCGGCCTGGGCCCTCGATCCCGCTCCCGCCCCCGGCCATGGCGAAACGGCGGAGGGGCGGCTTTTTCCGTATGGAGCTGTGGAGAGCCACCCCGGCAGACAGGTGGCGGCGCCGGGGCTGGGCTGCAGTGGGGGCGGCCAGGTGCAGGTCGAGGGGCTCGCGGGCCGCACGGACGGCCCCCGGGTCCGCGGCCACGTCTGGTTCCCTTCAGGCCACCCCCGGAGAGTCTGGTGTGCCTCTGCCTTCCAGGGACGCCTTCTGGCCGCCTGGCCGCTCAGGCAGGCGGGGAGCGCCCCATCAGACGCTGGCTGTGGTGGGAGGGGCCTGAGGAGGTGGGGCTTGCAGCTGTGCCGGGCGGGGGCGGAGATAGCCGCGAACGCCGCGAGCGACAAAAGGAGAAGGCGGAGCGGGAGGCAGAAAGCCTAGAGCACCCGGTCTTCCCTAGAGGTCTCCCCTCCAAGTTCTAACCAGGCCCGACCCTGCTTAGCTTCCGCGATCGCGGCGAGATCGGGCCCTTCTAGGCTGCTTCGGCAGCAGATGCCGGCGGGGTCGCGGGCTGCCTCTTGAGGCGCAGCTCAGCAGGCGCTTGGGCCTTACCGTCAGCCCAGCGGCCCGCCCGTCCCGGCAGGGCCCCGCCGCCCGCCTAGGCGGGGGAACGGAGGTCTCGGGCACCTGGGGGTGGCGGAGGTGCTGGCGACCACCCAGCCCAGGGCGGGCGGGAGCCAGCAAACTTTTCGGAGCTAGGCGCCACGCCCCAGATCCCGCAGGCCGCTCACGGGGAAGTGGCCCAGGAGGCTTCCGGGCCCGGGGACCGCGGGCCCTTGGGCATCCCACCTGGCCGCCCACGCTGTGCTAGGCGCAGCTCAGACGCAGACCGGACCGGCCCTCCTGCCCGACAGAAGCTGGCCCGAAGCCACTGGGAGCCACCATTGAGTTGGCACGGCCCCTAAGACCCAGCAACGCCACCCTCGCCCCCACGCCACCGTCCGAGCTCAGGACCCCGCCCCAGGTGGCCGGCAGGCCCGGGGAAGCGGCCTGGGCCCTCGATCCCGCTCCCGCCCCCGGCCATGGCGAAACGGCGGAGGGGCGGCTTTCTCCGTATGGAGCTGTGGAGAGCCACCCCGGCAGACAGGTGGCGGCGCCGGGGCTGGGCTGCAGTGGGGGCGGCCAGGTGCAGGTCGAGGGGCTCGCGGGCCGCACGGACGGCCCCCGGGTCCGCGGCCACGTCTGGTTCCCTTCAGGCCACCCCCGGAGCGTCTGGTGTGCCTCTGCCTTCCAGGGACGCCTTCTGGCCGCCTGGCCGCTCAGGCAGGCGGGGAGCGCCCCATCAGACGCTGGCTGTGGTGGGAGGGGCCTGAGGAGGTGGGGCTTGCAGCTGTGCCGGGCGGGGGCGGAGATAGCCGCGAACGCCGCGGGCGCCAAAAGGAGAAGGCGGAGCGGGAGGCAAAAAGCCTAGAGCACCCGGTCTTCCCTAGAGGTCTCCCATCCAAGTTCTAACCAGGCCCTACCCTGCTTAGTTTCCACGATCGCGGCGAGATCGGGCCCTTCTAGGCTGGTTTGGCAGTAGATGCTAGCGGGGTCGCGGGCTGCCTCTTGAGGCGCAGCTTAGCGGGCGCTTCGGTCTTATCGCCAGCCCAGCGGCCCGCCCGTCCCGGCAGGGCCCCGCCGCCCGCCTAGGCCGGTGAACGGAGGTAGCAGCAGCAGTAGAAGTAGCAGCAGTAGTGGTAATAGAAGTAGTATTTGCCATGCACTGGGCTAGTAGTAATAGTAGTGGTAGTAGCAGCAGGAGAAGTGGCTGCAGCAGCAGGAGTAGTAGCACCATATATTCCCTGCAGAGGGCCCGTAGTAGTAGTAGCAGTAGCAGCAATTGAAGTAGTACTAGTAGATTTGCCATGCAGTGGACTGCTAGTAGTAGCAGTAGTAGTAGAGTTAGCATCAGCAATAGAAGTGGCATCAGCAGCAGTAATAGTACCAGCAGATTTGTCCTGCAGTGGGCCAGTAGTGATAATAGAAGTAGCAGCCATAGCAGTAGTAGTAGTAGATTTGCCATACACAGGGCTAGTAGTATTGATACTAGTAGTAGAAGTAGTAGCAGCATCAGGAGTAGTAATAGTAGTATTTTCAATGCACTGGGCTACTAGTAGTAGCAGTAGTAGTAGCATTTGTACAAGCAGCAGCAGCAGTAGTAATAGTAGTAGTATTTGCCATGCATTGGGCTAGTAGTAGTAGTAATAGTGGTAGCAATAGCAGTAGAAGTGGCAGCAGCAGGAGTAATTGGAGCAGCATATTTGACTTGCAGTGGGCCAGGAATAGTAGTAGAAGTAGCAGGAACAGCAATAATAGTAGTATATTTGCCATGCACTGGGCTAGTAGTATTGATAGTTGTAGTAGCGGAAGTAGCAGCAGCAGCACTAGTAGTAATAGTAGTAGTATTTGCCATATACTAGATTACTAGCATTAGCAGTAGTAGTAACATTACTATTAGCAGCAGTAGCTGTTGTAGAAATAGTAGTAGAATTTGCCATGCACTGGACTACTAGTAGTAGCAGTAGTAGTAGCAATAGTAGACGCAGCAGTAGTAGTAGTAGTGTTAATATTTGCCATGCACTGGGCTATTAGTAGTAGTAGTAGCAGCAGCACCTGTACAAGTAGCAGCAGCAGTAGTAGTAGCAGCAGTAGCAGTAATGGCAGCAGTGGTGGTAATAGTAGTAGTATTTCCCATGCACTGGCCTAGTAGTAGTAGTAGTAGTAGTAGTGGTAGAAACAGCAGTAGAAGTGGCATCAGCAGCAGTAATAGTGGTAGCATATTTGACCTGCAGAGGGCCAGAACTAGAAGTAGAAGAATCAGCAAGAGCAATAGTAGTAGCCGGCCCACGCTGCGTTAGGCGAAGCCCAACCGCAGACCGGGCCGGCCCTCCTGCCCGACAGCAGGTGGCCCGAAGCCAGTGGGAGCCAGCATTGTGTTGGTAAAGCCCCTTAGACCCAGCAACGCCACCCTCGCCCCCACGCCACCGTCCGAGCTCAGGACCCCGCCCCAGGTGGCCGGCAGGCCCGGGGAAGCGGCCTGGGCCCTCGATCCCGCTCCCGCCCCCGGCCATGGCGAAACGGCGGAGGGGCGGCTTTCTCCGTATGGAGCTGTGGAGAGCCACCCCGGCAGACAGGTGGCGGCGCCGGGGCTGGGCTGCAGTGGGGGCGGCCAGGTGCAGGTCGAGGGGCTCGCGGGCCGCACGGACGGCCCCCGGGTCCGCGGCCACGTCTGGTTCCCTTCAGGCCACCCCCGGAGCGTCTGGTGTGCCTCTGCCTTCCAGGGACGCCTTCTGGCCGCCTGGCCGCTCAGGCAGGCGGGGAGCGCCCCATCAGACGCTGGCTGTGGTGGGAGGGGCCTGAGGAGGTGGGGCTTGCAGCTGTGCCGGGCGGGGGCGGAGATAGCCGCGAACGCCGCGAGCGACAAAAGGAGAAGGCGGAGCGGGAGGCAGAAAGCCTAGAGCACCCGGTCTTCCCTAGAGGTCTCCCCTCCAAGTTCTAACCAGGCCCGACCCTGCTTAGCTTCCGCGATCGCGGCGAGATCGGGCCCTTCTAGGCTGCTTCGGCAGCAGATGCCGGCGGGGTCGCGGGCTGCCTCTTGAGGCGCAGCTCAGCAGGCGCTTGGGCCTTACCGTCAGCCCAGCGGCCCGCCCGTCCCGGCAGGGCCCCCGCCGCCCGCCTAGGCGGGGGAACGGAGGTCTCGGGCACCTGGGGGTGGCGGAGGTGCTGGCGACCACCCAGCCCAGGGCGGGCGGGAGCCAGCAAACTTTTCGGAGCTAGGCGCCACGCCCCAGATCCCGCAGGCCGCTCACGGGGAAGTGGCCCAGGAGGCTTCCGGGCCCGGGGACCGCGGGCCCTTGGGCATCCCACCTGGCCGCCCACGCTGCGCTAGGCGCAGCTCAGACGCAGACCGGACCGGCCCTCCTGCCCGACAGAAGCTGGCCCGAAGCCACTGGGCGCCCACCATTGAGTTGGCACGGCCCCTAAGACCCAGCAACGCCACCCTCGCCCCCACGCCACCGTCCGAGCTCAGGACCCCGCCCCAGGTGGCCGGCAGGCCCGGGGAAGCGGCCTGGGCCCCTCGATCCCGCTCCCGCCCCCGGCCATGGCGAAACGGCGGAGGGGCGGCTTTCTCCGTATGGAGCTGTGGAGAGCCACCCCGGCAGACAGGTGGCGGCGCCGGGGCTGGGCTGCAGTGGGGGCGGCCAGGTGCAGGTCGAGGGGCTCGCGGGCCGCACGGACGGCCCCCCGGGTCCGCGGCCACGTCTGGTTCCCTTCAGGCCCACCCCCGGAGCGTCTGGTGGTGCCTCTGCCTTCCAGGGACGCCTTCTGGCCGCCTGGCTGCTCAGGCAGGCGGGGAGCGCCCCATCAGACGCTGGCTGTGGTGGGAGGAGGAGGTGGGGCTTGCAGCTGTGCCGGGCGGGGGCGGAGATAGCCGCGAACGCCGCGAGCGACAAGAGGAGAAGGCGGAGCGGGAGGCAGAAAGCCTAGAGCACCCGGTCTTCCCTAGAGGTCTCCCCTCCAAGTTCTAACCAGGCCCGACCCTGCTTAGCTTCCGCGACCGCGGCGAGATCGGGCCCTTCTAGGCTGCTTCGGCAGCAGATGCCGGCGGGGTCGCGGGCTGCCTCTTGAGGCGCAGCTCAGCAGGCGCTTGGGCCTTACCGTCAGCCCAGCGGCCCGCCCGTCCCGGCAGGGCCCCGCCGCCCGCCTAGGCGGGGGAACGGAGGTCTCGGGCACCTGGGGGTGGCGGAGGTGCTGGCGACCACCCAGCCCAGGGCGGGTGGGAGCCAGCAAACTTTTCGGAGCTAGGCGCCACGCCCCAGATCCCGCAGGCCGCTCACGGGGAAGTGGCCCAGGAGGCTTCCGGGCCCGGGGACCGCGGGCCCTTGGGCATCCCACCTGGCCGCCCACGCTGTGCTAGGCGCAGCTCAGACGCAGACCGGACCGGCCCTCCTGCCCGACAGAAGCTGGCCCGAAGCCACTGGGAGCCACCATTGAGTTGGCACGGCCCCTAAGACCCAGCAACGCCACCCTCGCCCCCACGCCACCGTCCGAGCTCAGGACCCCGCCCCAGGTGGCCGGCAGGCCCGGGGAAGCGGCCTGGGCCCTCGATCCCGCTCCCGCCCCCGGCCATGGCGAAACGGCGGAGGGGCGGCTTTCTCCGTATGGAGCTGTGGAGAGCCACCCCGGCAGACAGGTGGCGGCGCCGGGGCTGGGCTGCAGTGGGGGCGGCCAGGTGCAGGTCGAGGGGCTCGCGGGCCGCACGGACGGCCCCCGGGTCCGCGGCCACGTCTGGTTCCCTTCAGGCCACCCCCGGAGCGTCTGGTGTGCCTCTGCCTTCCAGGGACGCCTTCTGGCCGCCTGGCCGCTCAGGCAGGCGGGGAGCGCCCCATCAGACGCTGGCTGTGGTGGGAGGGGCCTGAGGAGGTGGGGCTTGCAGCTGTGCCGGGCGGGGGCGGAGATAGCCGCGAACGCCGCGGGCGCCAAAAGGAGAAGGCGGAGCGGGAGGCAAAAAGCCTAGAGCACCCGGTCTTCCCTAGAGGTCTCCCATCCAAGTTCTAACCAGGCCCTACCCTGCTTAGTTTCCACGATCGCGGCGAGATCGGGCCCTTCTAGGCTGGTTTGGCAGTAGATGCTAGCGGGGTCGCGGGCTGCCTCTTGAGGCGCAGCTTAGCGGGCGCTTCGGTCTTATCGCCAGCCCAGCGGCCCGCCCGTCCCGGCAGGGCCCCGCCGCCCGCCTAGGCCGGTGAACGGAGGTAGCAGCAGCAGTAGAAGTAGCAGCAGTAGTGGTAATAGAAGTAGTATTTGCCATGCACTGGGCTAGTAGTAATAGTAGTGGTAGTAGCAGCAGGAGAAGTGGCTGCAGCAGCAGGAGTAGTAGCACCATATATTCCCTGCAGAGGGCCCGTAGTAGTAGTAGCAGTAGCAGCAATTGAAGTAGTACTAGTAGATTTGCCATGCAGTGGACTGCTAGTAGTAGCAGTAGTAGTAGAGTTAGCATCAGCAATAGAAGTGGCATCAGCAGCAGTAATAGTACCAGCAGATTTGTCCTGCAGTGGGCCAGTAGTGATAATAGAAGTAGCAGCCATAGCAGTAGTAGTAGTAGATTTGCCATACACAGGGCTAGTAGTATTGATACTAGTAGTAGAAGTAGTAGCAGCATCAGGAGTAGTAATAGTAGTATTTTCAATGCACTGGGCTACTAGTAGTAGCAGTAGTAGTAGCATTTGTACAAGCAGCAGCAGCAGTAGTAATAGTAGTAGTATTTGCCATGCATTGGGCTAGTAGTAGTAGTAATAGTGGTAGCAATAGCAGTAGAAGTGGCAGCAGCAGGAGTAATTGGAGCAGCATATTTGACTTGCAGTGGGCCAGGAATAGTAGTAGAAGTAGCAGGAACAGCAATAATAGTAGTATATTTGCCATGCACTGGGCTAGTAGTATTGATAGTTGTAGTAGCGGAAGTAGCAGCAGCAGCACTAGTAGTAATAGTAGTAGTATTTGCCATATACTAGATTACTAGCATTAGCAGTAGTAGTAACATTACTATTAGCAGCAGTAGCTGTTGTAGAAATAGTAGTAGAATTTGCCATGCACTGGACTACTAGTAGTAGCAGTAGTAGTAGCAATAGTAGACGCAGCAGTAGTAGTAGTAGTGTTAATATTTGCCATGCACTGGGCTATTAGTAGTAGTAGTAGCAGCAGCACCTGTACAAGTAGCAGCAGCAGTAGTAGTAGCAGCAGTAGCAGTAATGGCAGCAGTGGTGGTAATAGTAGTAGTATTTCCCATGCACTGGCCTAGTAGTAGTAGTAGTAGTAGTAGTGGTAGAAACAGCAGTAGAAGTGGCATCAGCAGCAGTAATAGTGGTAGCATATTTGACCTGCAGAGGGCCAGAACTAGAAGTAGAAGAATCAGCAAGAGCAATAGTAGTAGCCGGCCCACGCTGCGTTAGGCGAAGCCCAACCGCAGACCGGGCCGGCCCTCCTGCCCGACAGCAGGTGGCCCGAAGCCAGTGGGAGCCAGCATTGTGTTGGTAAAGCCCCTTAGACCCAGCAACGCCACCCTTGCCCCCACGCCACCGTCCGAGCTCAGGACCCCGCCCCAGGTGGCCGGCAGGCCCGGGGAAGCGGCCTGGGCCCTCGATCCCGCTCCCGCCCCCGGCCATGGCGAAACGGCGGAGGGGCGGCTTTCTCCGTATGGAGCTGTGGAGAGCCACCCCGGCAGACAGGTGGCGGCGCCGGGGCTGGGCTGCAGTGGGGGCGGCCAGGTGCAGGTCGAGGGGCTCGCGGGCCGCACGGACGGCCCCCGGGTCCGCGGCCACGTCTGGTTCCCTTCAGGCCACCCCCGGAGCGTCTGGTGTGCCTCTGCCTTCCAGGGACGCCTTCTGGCCGCCTGGCCGCTCAGGCAGGCGGGGAGCGCCCCATCAGACGCTGGCTGTGGTGGGAGGGGCCTGAGGAGGTGGGGCTTGCAGCTGTGCCGGGCGGGGGCGGAGATAGCCGCGAACGCCGCGAGCGACAAAAGGAGAAGGCGGAGCGGGAGGCAGAAAGCCTAGAGCACCCGGTCTTCCCTAGAGGTCTCCCCTCCAAGTTCTAACCAGGCCCGACCCTGCTTAGCTTCCGCGATCGCGGCGAGATCGGGCCCTTCTAGGCTGCTTCGGCAGCAGATGCTGGCGGCGTCGCGGGCTGCCTCTTGAGGCGCAGCTCAGCAGGCGCTTGGGCCTTACCGTCAGCCCAGCGGCCCGCCCGTCCCGGCAGGGCCCCGCCGCCCGCCTAGGCGGGGGAACGGAGGTCTCGGGCACCTGGGGGTGGCGGAGGTGCTGGCGACCACCCAGCCCAGGGCGGGCGGGAGCCAGCAAACTTTTCGGAGCTAGGCGCCACGCCCCAGATCCCGCAGGCCGCTCACGGGGAAGTGGCCCAGGAGGCTTCCGGGCCCGGGGACCGCGGGCCCTTGGGCATCCCACCTGGCCGCCCACGCTGCGCTAGGCGCAGCTCAGACGCAGACCGGACCGGCCCTCCTGCCCAACAGAAGCTGGCCCGAAGCCACTGGGCGCCACCATTGAGTTGGCACGGCCCCTAAGACCCAGCAACGCCACCCTCGCCCCCACGCCACCGTCCGAGCTCAGGACCCCGCCCCAGGTGGCCGGCAGGCCCGGGGAAGCGGCCTGGGCCCTCGATCCCGCTCCCGCCCCCGGCCATGGCGAAACGGCGGAGGGGCGGCTTTTTCCGTATGGAGCTGTGGAGAGCCACCCCGGCAGACAGGTGGCGGCGCCGGGGCTGGGCTGCAGTGGGGGCGGCCAGGTGCAGGTCGAGGGGCTCGCGGGCCGCACGGACGGCCCCCGGGTCCGCGGCCACGTCTGGTTCCCTTCAGGCCACCCCCGGAGAGTCTGGTGTGCCTCTGCCTTCCAGGGACGCCTTCTGGCCGCCTGGCCGCTCAGGCAGGCGGGGAGCGCCCCATCAGACGCTGGCTGTGGTGGGAGGGGCCTGAGGAGGTGGGGCTTGCAGCTGTGCCGGGCGGGGGCGGAGATAGCCGCGAACGCCGCGAGCGACAAAAGGAGAAGGCGGAGCGGGAGGCAGAAAGCCTAGAGCACCCGGTCTTCCCTAGAGGTCTCCCCTCCAAGTTCTAACCAGGCCCGACCCTGCTTAGCTTCCGCGATCGCGGCGAGATCGGGCCCTTCTAGGCTGCTTCGGCAGCAGATGCCGGCGGGGTCGCGGGCTGCCTCTTGAGGCGCAGCTCAGCAGGCGCTTGGGCCTTACCGTCAGCCCAGCGGCCCGCCCGTCCCGGCAGGGCCCCGCCGCCCGCCTAGGCGGGGGAACGGAGGTCTCGGGCACCTGGGGGTGGCGGAGGTGCTGGCGACCACCCAGCCCAGGGCGGGCGGGAGCCAGCAAACTTTTCGGAGCTAGGCGCCACGCCCCAGATCCCGCAGGCCGCTCACGGGGAAGTGGCCCAGGAGGCTTCCGGGCCCGGGGACCGCGGGCCCTTGGGCATCCCACCTGGCCGCCCACGCTGTGCTAGGCGCAGCTCAGACGCAGACCGGACCGGCCCTCCTGCCCGACAGAAGCTGGCCCGAAGCCACTGGGAGCCACCATTGAGTTGGCACGGCCCCTAAGACCCAGCAACGCCACCCTCGCCCCCACGCCACCGTCCGAGCTCAGGACCCCGCCCCAGGTGGCCGGCAGGCCCGGGGAAGCGGCCTGGGCCCTCGATCCCGCTCCCGCCCCCGGCCATGGCGAAACGGCGGAGGGGCGGCTTTCTCCGTATGGAGCTGTGGAGAGCCACCCCGGCAGACAGGTGGCGGCGCCGGGGCTGGGCTGCAGTGGGGGCGGCCAGGTGCAGGTCGAGGGGCTCGCGGGCCGCACGGACGGCCCCCGGGTCCGCGGCCACGTCTGGTTCCCTTCAGGCCACCCCCGGAGCGTCTGGTGTGCCTCTGCCTTCCAGGGACGCCTTCTGGCCGCCTGGCCGCTCAGGCAGGCGGGGAGCGCCCCATCAGACGCTGGCTGTGGTGGGAGGGGCCTGAGGAGGTGGGGCTTGCAGCTGTGCCGGGCGGGGGCGGAGATAGCCGCGAACGCCGCGAGCGACAAGAGGAGAAGGCGGAGCGGGAGGCAGAAAGCCTAGAGCACCCGGTCTTCCCTAGAGGTCTCCCCTCCAAGTTCTAACCAGGCCCGACCCTGCTTAGCTTCCGCGATCGCGGCGAGATCGGGCCCTTCTAGGCTGCTTCGGCAGCAGATGCCGGCGGGGTCGCGGGCTGCCTCTTGAGGCGCAGCTCAGCAGGCGCTTGGGCCTTACCGTCAGCCCAGCGGCCCGCCCGTCCCGGCAGGGCCCCGCCGCCCGCCTAGGCGGGGGAACGGAGGTCTCGGGCACCTGGGGGTGGCGGAGGTGCTGGCGACCACCCAGCCCAGGGCGGGCGGGAGCCAGCAAACTTTTCGGAGCTAGGCGCCACGCCCCAGATCCCGCAGGCCGCTCACGGGGAAGTGGCCCAGGAGGCTTCCGGGCCCGGGGACCGCGGGCCCTTGGGCATCCCACCTGGCCGCCCACGCTGTGCTAGGCGCAGCTCAGACGCAGACCGGACCGGCCCTCCTGCCCGACAGAAGCTGGCCCGAAGCCACTGGGCGCCACCATTGAGTTGGCACGGCCCCTAAGACCCAGCAACGCCACCCTCGCCCCCACGCCACCGTCCGAGCTCAGGACCCCGCCCCAGGTGGCCGGCAGGCCCGGGGAAGCGGCCTGGGCCCTCGATCCCGCTCCCGCCCCCGGCCATGGCGAAACGGCGGAGGGGCGGCTTTCTCCGTATGGAGCTGTGGAGAGCCACCCCGGCAGACAGGTGGCGGCGCCGGGGCTGGGCTGCAGTGGGGGCGGCCAGGTGCAGGTCGAGGGGCTCGCGGGCCGCACGGACGGCCCCCGGGTCCGCGGCCACGTCTGGTTCCCTTCAGGCCACCCCCGGAGCGTCTGGTGTGCCTCTGCCTTCCAGGGACGCCTTCTGGCCGCCTGGCCGCTCAGGCAGGCGGGGAGCGCCCCATCAGACGCTGGCTGTGGTGGGAGGGGCCTGAGGAGGTGGGGCTTGCAGCTGTGCCGGGCGGGGGCGGAGATAGCCGCGAACGCCTCGAGCGACAAAAGGAGAAGGCGGAGCGGGAGGCAGAAAGCCTAGAGCACCCGGTCTTCCCTAGAGGTCTCCCCTCCAAGTTCTAACCAGGCCCGACCCTGCTTAGCTTCCACGATCGCGGCGAGATCGGGCCCTTCTAGGCTGCTTCGGCAGCAGATACCAGCGGGGTCGCGAGCTGCCTCTTGAGGCGCAGCTCAGCAGGCGCTTGGGCCTTACCGTCAGCCCAGCGGCCCGCCCGTCCCGGCAGGGCCCCGCCGCCCGCCTAGGCGGGGGAACGGAGGTCTCGGGCACCTGGGGGTGGCGGAGGTGCTGGCGACCACCCAGCCCAGGGCGGGCGGGAGCCAGCAAACTTTTCGGAGCTAGGCGCCACGCCCCAGATCCCGCAGGCCGCTCACGGGGAAGTGGCCCAGGAGGCTTCCGGGCCCGGGGACCGCGGGCCCTTGGGCATCCCACCTGGCCGCCCACGCTGAGCTAGGCGCAGCTCAGACGCAGACCGGACCGGCCCTCCTGCCCGACAGAAGCTGGCCCGAAGCCACTGGGCGCCACCATTGAGTTGGCATGGCCCCTAAGACCCAGCAACGCCACCCTCGCCCCCACGCCACCGTCCGAGCTCAGGACCCCGCCCCAGGTGGCCGGCAGGCCCGGGGAAGCGGCCTGGGCCCTCGATCCCGCTCCCGCCCCCGGCCATGGCGAAACGGCGGAGGGGCGGCTTTCTCCGTATGGAGCTGTGGAGAGCCACCCCGGCAGACAGGTGGCGGCGCCGGGGCTGGGCTGCAGTGGGGGCGGCCAGGTGCAGGTCGAGGGGCTCGCGGGCCGCACGGACGGCCCCCGGGTCCGCGGCCACGTCTGGTTCCCTTCAGGCCACCCCCGGAGCGTCTGGTGTGCCTCTGCCTTCCAGGGACGCCTTCTGGCCGCCTGGCTGCTCAGGCAGGCGGGGAGCGCCCCATCAGACGCTGGCTGTGGTGGGAGGGGCCTGAGGAGGTGGGGCTTGCAGCTGTGCCGGGCGGGGGCGGAGATAGCCGCGAACGCCGCGAGCGACAAGAGGAGAAGGCGGAGCGGGAGGCAGAAAGCCTAGAGCACCCGGTCTTCCCTAGAGGTCTCCCCTCCAAGTTCTAAACAGGCCCGACCCTGCTTAGCTTCCGCGATCGCGGCGAGATCGGGCCCTTCTAGGCTGCTTCGGCAGCAGATGCCGGCGGGGTCGCGGGCTGCCTCTTGAGGCGCAGCTCAGCAGGCGCTTGGGCCTTACCGTCAGCCCAGCGGCCCGCCCGTCCCGGCAGGGCCCCGCCGCCCGCCTAGGCGGGGGAACGGAGGTCTCGGGCACCTGGGGGTGGCGGAGGTGCTGGCGACCACCCAGCCCAGGGCGGGCGGGAGCCAGCAAACTTTTCGGAGCTAGGCGCCACGCCCCAGATCCCGCAGGCCGCTCACGGGTAAGTGGCCCAGGAGGCTTCCGGGCCCGGGGACCGCGGGCCCTTGGGCATCCCACCTGGCCGCCCACGCTGTGCTAGGCGCAGCTCAGACGCAGACCGGACCGGCCCTCCTGCCCGACAGAAGCTGGCCCGAAGCCACTGGGAGCCACCATTGAGTTGGCACGGCCCCCTAAGACCCAGCAACGCCACCCTCGCCCCCACGCCACCGTCCGAGCTCAGGACCCCGCCCCAGGTGGCCGGCAGGCCCGGGGAAGCGGCCTGGGCCCTCGATCCCGCTCCCGCCCCCGGCCATGGCGAAACGGCGGAGGGGCGGCTTTCTCCGTATGGAGCTGTGGAGAGCCACCCCGGCAGACAGGTGGCGGCGCCGGGGCTGGGCTGCAGTGGGGGCGGCCAGGTGCAGGTCGAGGGGCTCGCGGGCCGCACGGACGGCCCCCGGGTCCGCGGCCACGTCTGGTTCCCTTCAGGCCACCCCCGGAGCGTCTGGTGTGCCTCTGCCTTCCAGGGACGCCTTCTGGCCGCCTGGCCGCTCAGGCAGGCGGGGAGCGCCCCATCAGACGCTGGCTGTGGTGGGAGGGGCCTGAGGAGGTGGGGCTTGCAGCTGTGCCGGGCGGGGGCGGAGATAGCCGCGAACGCCGCGGGCGCCAAAAGGAGAAGGCGGAGCGGGAGGCAAAAAGCCTAGAGCACCCGGTCTTCCCTAGAGGTCTCCCATCCAAGTTCTAACCAGGCCCTACCCTGCTTAGTTTCCACGATCGCGGCAAGATCGGGCCCTTCTAGGCTGGTTTGGCAGTAGATGCTAGCGGGGTCGCGGGCTGCCTCTTGAGGCGCAGCTTAGCGGGCGCTTCGGTCTTATCGCCAGCCCAGCGGCCCGCCCGTCCCGGCAGGGCCCCGCCGCCCGCCTAGGCCGGTGAACGGAGGTAGCAGCAGCAGTAGAAGTAGCAGCAGTAGTGGTAATAGAAGTAGTATTTGCCATGCACTGGGCTAGTAGTAATAGTAGTGGTAGTAGCAGCAGGAGAAGTGGCTGCAGCAGCAGGAGTAGTAGCACCATATATTCCCTGCAGAGGGCCCGTAGTAGTAGTAGCAGTAGCAGCAATTGAAGTAGTACTAGTAGATTTGCCATGCAGTGGACTGCTAGTAGTAGCAGTAGTAGTAGAGTTAGCATCAGCAATAGAAGTGGCATCAGCAGCAGTAATAGTACCAGCAGATTTGTCCTGCAGTGGGCCAGTAGTGATAATAGAAGTAGCAGCCATAGCAGTAGTAGTAGTAGATTTGCCATACACAGGGCTAGTAGTATTGATACTAGTAGTAGAAGTAGTAGCAGCATCAGGAGTAGTAATAGTAGTATTTTCAATGCACTGGGCTACTAGTAGTAGCAGTAGTAGTAGCATTTGTACAAGCAGCAGCAGCAGTAGTAATAGTAGTAGTATTTGCCATGCATTGGGCTAGTAGTAGTAGTAATAGTGGTAGCAATAGCAGTAGAAGTGGCAGCAGCAGGAGTAATTGGAGCAGCATATTTGACTTGCAGTGGGCCAGGAATAGTAGTAGAAGTAGCAGGAACAGCAATAATAGTAGTATATTTGCCATGCACTGGGCTAGTAGTATTGATAGTTGTAGTAGCGGAAGTAGCAGCAGCAGCACTAGTAGTAATAGTAGTAGTATTTGCCATATACTAGATTACTAGCATTAGCAGTAGTAGTAACATTACTATTAGCAGCAGTAGCTGTTGTAGAAATAGTAGTAGAATTTGCCATGCACTGGACTACTAGTAGTAGCAGTAGTAGTAGCAATAGTAGACGCAGCAGTAGTAGTAGTAGTGTTAATATTTGCCATGCACTGGGCTATTAGTAGTAGTAGTAGCAGCAGCACCTGTACAAGTAGCAGCAGCAGTAGTAGTAGCAGCAGTAGCAGTAATGGCAGCAGTGGTGGTAATAGTAGTAGTATTTCCCATGCACTGGCCTAGTAGTAGTAGTAGTAGTAGTAGTGGTAGAAACAGCAGTAGAAGTGGCATCAGCAGCAGTAATAGTGGTAGCATATTTGACCTGCAGAGGGCCAGAACTAGAAGTAGAAGAATCAGCAAGAGCAATAGTAGTAGCCGGCCCACGCTGCGTTAGGCGAAGCCCAACCGCAGACCGGGCCGGCCCTCCTGCCCGACAGCAGGTGGCCCGAAGCCAGTGGGAGCCAGCATTGTGTTGGTAAAGCCCCTTAGACCCAGCAACGCCACCCTTGCCCCCACGCCACCGTCCGAGCTCAGGACCCCGCCCCAGGTGGCCGGCAGGCCCGGGGAAGCGGCCTGGGCCCTCGATCCCGCTCCCGCCCCCGGCCATGGCGAAACGGCGGAGGGGCGGCTTTCTCCGTATGGAGCTGTGGAGAGCCACCCCGGCAGACAGGTGGCGGCGCCGGGGCTGGGCTGCAGTGGGGGCGGCCAGGTGCAGGTCGAGGGGCTCGCGGGCCGCACGGACGGCCCCCGGGTCCGCGGCCACGTCTGGTTCCCTTCAGGCCACCCCCGGAGCGTCTGGTGTGCCTCTGCCTTCCAGGGACGCCTTCTGGCCGCCTGGCCGCTCAGGCAGGCGGGGAGCGCCCCATCAGACGCTGGCTGTGGTGGGAGGGGCCTGAGGAGGTGGGGCTTGCAGCTGTGCCGGGCGGGGGCGGAGATAGCCGCGAACGCCGCGAGCGACAAAAGGAGAAGGCGGAGCGGGAGGCAGAAAGCCTAGAGCACCCGGTCTTCCCTAGAGGTCTCCCCTCCAAGTTCTAACCAGGCCCGACCCTGCTTAGCTTCCGCGATCGCGGCGAGATCGGGCCCTTCTAGGCTGCTTCGGCAGCAGATGCTGGCGGCGTCGCGGGCTGCCTCTTGAGGCGCAGCTCAGCAGGCGCTTGGGCCTTACCGTCAGCCCAGCGGCCCGCCCGTCCCGGCAGGGCCCCGCCGCCCGCCTAGGCGGGGGAACGGAGGTCTCGGGCACCTGGGGGTGGCGGAGGTGCTGGCGACCACCCAGCCCAGGGCGGGCGGGAGCCAGCAAACTTTTCGGAGCTAGGCGCCACGCCCCAGATCCCGCAGGCCGCTCACGGGGAAGTGGCCCAGGAGGCTTCCGGGCCCGGGGACCGCGGGCCCTTGGGCATCCCACCTGGCCGCCCACGCTGCGCTAGGCGCAGCTCAGACGCAGACCGGACCGGCCCTCCTGCCCGACAGAAGCTGGCCCGAAGCCACTGGGCGCCACCATTGAGTTGGCACGGCCCCTAAGACCCAGCAACGCCACCCTCGCCCCCACGCCACCGTCCGAGCTCAGGACCCCGCCCCAGGTGGCCGGCAGGCCCGGGGAAGCGGCCTGGGCCCTCGATCCCGCTCCCGCCCCCGGCCATGGCGAAACGGCGGAGGGGCGGCTTTTTCCGTATGGAGCTGTGGAGAGCCACCCCGGCAGACAGGTGGCGGCGCCGGGGCTGGGCTGCAGTGGGGGCGGCCAGGTGCAGGTCGAGGGGCTCGCGGGCCGCACGGACGGCCCCCGGGTCCGCGGCCACGTCTGGTTCCCTTCAGGCCACCCCCGGAGAGTCTGGTGTGCCTCTGCCTTCCAGGGACGCCTTCTGGCCGCCTGGCCGCTCAGGCAGGCGGGGAGCGCCCCATCAGACGCTGGCTGTGGTGGGAGGGGCCTGAGGAGGTGGGGCTTGCAGCTGTGCCGGGCGGGGGCGGAGATAGCCGCGAACGCCGCGAGCGACAAAAGGAGAAGGCGGAGCGGGAGGCAGAAAGCCTAGAGCACCCGGTCTTCCCTAGAGGTCTCCCCTCCAAGTTCTAACCAGGCCCGACCCTGCTTAGCTTCCGCGATCGCGGCGAGATCGGGCCCTTCTAGGCTGCTTCGGCAGCAGATGCCGGCGGGGTCGCGGGCTGCCTCTTGAGGCGCAGCTCAGCAGGCGCTTGGGCCTTACCGTCAGCCCAGCGGCCCGCCCGTCCCGGCAGGGCCCCGCCGCCCGCCTAGGCGGGGGAACGGAGGTCTCGGGCACCTGGGGGTGGCGGAGGTGCTGGCGACCACCCAGCCCAGGGCGGGCGGGAGCCAGCAAACTTTTCGGAGCTAGGCGCCACGCCCCAGATCCCGCAGGCCGCTCACGGGGAAGTGGCCCAGGAGGCTTCCGGGCCCGGGGACCGCGGGCCCTTGGGCATCCCACCTGGCCGCCCACGCTGTGCTAGGCGCAGCTCAGACGCAGACCGGACCGGCCCTCCTGCCCGACAGAAGCTGGCCCGAAGCCACTGGGAGCCACCATTGAGTTGGCACGGCCCCTAAGACCCAGCAACGCCACCCTCGCCCCCACGCCACCGTCCGAGCTCAGGACCCCGCCCCAGGTGGCCGGCAGGCCCGGGGAAGCGGCCTGGGCCCTCGATCCCGCTCCCGCCCCCGGCCATGGCGAAACGGCGGAGGGGCGGCTTTCTCCGTATGGAGCTGTGGAGAGCCACCCCGGCAGACAGGTGGCAGCGCCGGGGCTGGGCTGCAGTGGGGGCGGCCAGGTGCAGGTCGAGGGGCTCGCGGGCCGCACGGACGGCCCCCGGGTCCGCGGCCACGTCTGGTTCCCTTCAGGCCACCCCCGGAGCGTCTGGTGTGCCTCTGCCTTCCAGGGACGCCTTCTGGCCGCCTGGCCGCTCAGGCAGGCGGGGAGCGCCCCATCAGACGCTGGCTGTGGTGGGAGGGGCCTGAGGAGGTGGGGCTTGCAGCTGTGCCGGGCGGGGGCGGAGATAGCCGCGAACGCCGCGAGCGACAAGAGGAGAAGGCGGAGCGGGAGGCAGAAAGCCTAGAGCACCCGGTCTTCCCTAGAGGTCTCCCCTCCAAGTTCTAACCAGGCCCGACCCTGCTTAGCTTCCACGATCGCGGCGAGATCGGGCCCTTCTAGGCTGCTTCGGCAGCAGATGCCGGCGGGGTCGCGGGCTGCCTCTTGAGGCGCAGCTCAGCAGGCGCTTGGGCCTTACCGTCAGCCCAGCGGCCCGCCCGTCCCGGCAGGGCCCCGCCGCCCGCCTAGGCGGGGGAACGGAGGTCTCGGGCACCTGGGGGTGGCGGAGGTGCTGGCGACCACCCAGCCCAGGGCGGGCGGGAGCCAGCAAACTTTTCGGAGCTAGGCGCCACGCCCCAGATCCCGCAGGCCGCTCACGGGGAAGTGGCCCAGGAGGCTTCCGGGCCCGGGGACCGCGGGCCCTTGGGCATCCCACCTGGCCGCCCACGCTGTGCTAGGCGCAGCTCAGACGCAGACCTGACCGGCCCTCCTGCCCGACAGAAGCTGGCCCGAAGCCACTGGGAGCCACCATTGAGTTGGCACGGCCCCTAAGACCCAGCAACGCCACCCTCGCCCCCACGCCACCGTCCGAGCTCAGGACCCCGCCCCAGGTGGCCGGCAGGCCCGGGGAAGCGGCCTGGGCCCTCGATCCCGCTCCCGCCCCCGGCCATGGCGAAACGGCGGAGGGGCGGCTTTCTCCGTATGGAGCTGTGGAGAGCCACCCCGGCAGACAGGTGGCGGCGCCGGGGCTGGGCTGCAGTGGGGGCGGCCAGGTGCAGGTCGAGGGGCTCGCGGGCCGCACGGACGGCCCCCGGGTCCGCGGCCACGTCTGGTTCCCTTCAGGCCACCCCCGGAGCGTCTGGTGTGCCTCTGCCTTCCAGGGACGCCTTCTGGCCGCCTGGCCGCTCAGGCAGGCGGGGAGCGCCCCATCAGACGCTGGCTGTGGTGGGAGGGGCCTGAGGAGGTGGGGCTTGCAGCTGTGCCGGGCGGGGGCGGAGATAGCCGCGAACGCCGCGAGCGACAAGAGGAGAAGGCGGAGCGGGAGGCAGAAAGCCTAGAGCACCCGGTCTTCCCTAGAGGTCTCCCCTCCAAGTTCTAACCAGGCCCGACCCTGCTTAGCTTCCGCGACCGCGGCGAGATCGGGCCCTTCTAGGCTGCTTCGGCAGCAGATGCCGGCGGGGTCGCGGGCTGCCTCTTGAGGCGCAGCTCAGCAGGCGCTTGGGCCTTACCGTCAGCCCAGCGGCCCGCCCGTCCCGGCAGGGCCCCGCCGCCCGCCTAGGCGGGGGAACGGAGGTCTCGGGCACCTGGGGGTGGCGGAGGTGCTGGCGACCACCCAGCCCAGGGCGGGCGGGAGCCAGCAAACTTTTCGGAGCTAGGCGCCACGCCCCAGATCCCGCAGGCCGCTCACGGGGAAGTGGCCCAGGAGGCTTCCGGGCCCGGGGACCGCGGGCCCTTGGGCATCCCACCTGGCCGCCCACGCTGCGCTAGGCGCAGCTCAGACGCAGACCGGACCGGCCCTCCTGCCCGACAGAAGCTGGCCCGAAGCCACTGGGCGCCACCATTGAGTTGGCACGGCCCCTAAGACCCAGCAACGCCACCCTCGCCCCCACGCCACCGTCCGAGCTCAGGACCCCGCCCCAGGTGGCCGGCAGGCCCGGGGAAGCGGCCTGGGCCCTCGATCCCGCTCCCGCCCCCGGCCATGGCGAAACGGCGGAGGGGCGGCTTTCTCCGTATGGAGCTGTGGAGAGCCACCCCGGCAGACAGGTGGCGGCGCCGGGGCTGGGCTGCAGTGGGGGCGGCCAGGTGCAGGTCGAGGGGCTCGCGGGCCGCACGGACGGCCCCCGGGTCCGCGGCCACGTCTGGTTCCCTTCAGGCCACCCCCGGAGCGTCTGGTGTGCCTCTGCCTTCCAGGGACGCCTTCTGGCCGCCTGGCCGCTCAGGCAGGCGGGGAGCGCCCCATCAGACGCTGGCTGTGGTGGGAGGGGCCTGAGGAGGTGGGGCTTGCAGCTGTGCCGGGCGGGGGCGGAGATAGCCGCGAATGCCGCGAGCGACAAGAGGAGAAGGCGGAGCGGGAGGCAGAAAGCCTAGAGCACCCGGTCTTCCCTAGAGGTCTCCCCTCCAAGTTCTAACCAGGCCCGACCCTGCTTAGCTTCCGCGACCGCGGCGAGATCGGGCCCTTCTAGGCTGCTTCGGCAGCAGATGCCGGCGGGGTCGCGGGCTGCCTCTTGAGGCGCAGCTCAGCAGGCGCTTGGGCCTTACCGTCAGCCCAGCGGCCCGCCCGTCCCGGCAGGGCCCCGCCGCCCGCCTAGGCGGGGGAACGGAGGTCTCGGGCACCTGGGGGTGGCGGAGGTGCTGGCGACCACCCAGCCCAGGGCGGGCGGGAGCCAGCAAACTTTTCGGAGCTAGGCGCCACGCCCCAGATCCCGCAGGCCGCTCACGGGGAAGTGGCCCAGGAGGCTTCCGGGCCCGGGGACCGCGGGCCCTTGGGCATCCCACCTGGCCGCCCACGCTGCGCTAGGCGCAGCTCAGACGCAGACCGGACCGGCCCTCCTGCCCGACAGAAGCTGGCCCGAAGCCACTGGGCGCCACCATTGAGTTGGCACGGCCCCTAAGACCCAGCAACGCCACCCTCGCCCCCACGCCACCGTCCGAGCTCAGGACCCCGCCCCAGGTGGCCGGCAGGCCCGGGGAAGCGGCCTGGGCCCTCGATCCCGCTCCCGCCCCCGGCCATGGCGAAACGGCGGAGGGGCGGCTTTCTCCGTATGGAGCTGTGGAGAGCCACCCCGGCAGACAGGTGGCGGCGCCGGGGCTGGGCTGCAGTGGGGGCGGCCAGGTGCAGGTCGAGGGGCTCGCGGGCCGCACGGACGGCCCCCGGGTCCGCGGCCACGTCTGGTTCCCTTCAGGCCACCCCCGGAGCGTCTGGTGTGCCTCTGCCTTCCAGGGACGCCTTCTGGCCGCCTGGCCGCTCAGGCAGGCGGGGAGCGCCCCATCAGACGCTGGCTGTGGTGGGAGGGGCCTGAGGAGGTGGGGCTTGCAGCTGTGCCGGGCGGGGGCGGAGATAGCCGCGAACGCCGCGAGCGACAAAAGGAGAAGGCGGAGCGGGAGGCAGAAAGCCTAGAGCACCCGGTCTTCCCTAGAGGTCTCCCCTCCAAGTTCTAACCAGGCCCGACCCTGCTTAGCTTCCGCGACCGCGGCGAGATCGGGCCCTTCTAGGCTGCTTCGGCAGCAGATGCCGGCGGGGTCGCGGGCTGCCTCTTGAGGCGCAGCTCAGCAGGCGCTTGGGCCTTACCGTCAGCCCAGCGGCCCGCCCGTCCCGGCAGGGCCCCGCCGCCCGCCTAGGCGGGGGAACGGAGGTCTCGGGCACCTGGGGGTGGCGGACGTGCTGGCGACCACCCAGCCCAGGGCGGGCGGGAGCCAGCAAACTTTTCGGAGCTAGGCGCCACGCCCCAGATCCCGCAGGCCGCTCACGGGGAAGTGGCCCAGGAGGCTTCCGGGCCCGGGGACCGCGGGCCCTTGGGCATCCCACCTGGCCGCCCACGCTGCGCTAGGCGCAGCTCAGACGCAGACCGGACCGGCCCTCCTGCCCGACAGAAGCTGGCCCGAAGCCACTGGGCGCCACCATTGAGTTGGCACGGCCCCTAAGACCCAGCAACGCCACCCTCGCCCCCACGCCACCGTCCGAGCTCAGGACCCCGCCCCAGGTGGCCGGCAGGCCCGGGGAAGCGGCCTGGGCCCTCGATCCCGCTCCCGCCCCCGGCCATGGCGAAACGGCGGAGGGGCGGCTTTTTCCGTATGGAGCTGTGGAGAGCCACCCCGGCAGACAGGTGGCGGCGCCGGGGCTGGGCTGCAGTGGGGGCGGCCAGGTGCAGGTCGAGGGGCTCGCGGGCCGCACGGACGGCCCCCGGGTCCGCGGCCACGTCTGGTTCCCTTCAGGCCACCCCCGGAGCGTCTGGTGTGCCTCTGCCTTCCAGGGACGCCTTCTGGCCGCCTGGCCGCTCAGGCAGGCGGGGAGCGCCCCATCAGACGCTGGCTGTGGTGGGAGGGGCCTGAGGAGGTGGGGCTTGCAGCTGTGCCGGGCGGGGGCGGAGATAGCCGCGAACGCCGCGAGCGACAAGAGGAGAAGGCGGAGCGGGAGGCAGAAAGCCTAGAGCACCCGGTCTTCCCTAGAGGTCTCCCCTCCAAGTTCTAACCAGGCCCGACCCTGCTTAGCTTCCGCGACCGCGGCGAGATCGGGCCCTTCTAGGCTGCTTCGGCAGCAGATGCCGGCGGGGTCGCGGGCTGCCTCTTGAGGCGCAGCTCAGCAGGCGCTTGGGCCTTACCGTCAGCCCAGCGGCCCGCCCGTCCCGGCAGGGCCCCGCCGCCCGCCTAGGCGGGGGAACGGAGGTCTCGGGCACCTGGGGGTGGCGGAGGTGCTGGCGACCACCCAGCCCAGGGCGGGCGGGAGCCAGCAAACTTTTCGGAGCTAGGCGCCACGCCCCAGATCCCGCAGGCCGCTCACGGGGAAGTGGCCCAGGAGGCTTCCGGGCCCGGGGACCGCGGGCCCTTGGGCATCCCACCTGGCCGCCCACGCTGCGCTAGGCGCAGCTCAGACGCAGACCGGACCGGCCCTCCTGCCCGACAGAAGCTGGCCCGAAGCCACTGGGCGCCACCATTGAGTTGGCACGGCCCCTAAGACCCAGCAACGCCACCCTCGCCCCCACGCCACCGTCCGAGCTCAGGACCCCGCCCCAGGTGGCCGGCAGGCCCGGGGAAGCGGCCTGGGCCCTCGATCCCGCTCCCGCCCCCGGCCATGGCGAAACGGCGGAGGGGCGGCTTTCTCCGTATGGAGCTGTGGAGAGCCACCCCGGCAGACAGGTGGCGGCGCCGGGGCTGGGCTGCAGTGGGGGCGGCCAGGTGCAGGTCGAGGGGCTCGCGGGCCGCACGGACGGCCCCCGGGTCCGCGGCCACGTCTGGTTCCCTTCAGGCCACCCCCGGAGCGTCTGGTGTGCCTCTGCCTTTCAGGGACGCCTTCTGGCCGCCTGGCCGCTCAGGCAGGCGGGGAGCGCCCCATCAGACGCTGGCTGTGGTGGGAGGGGCCTGAGGAGGTGGGGCTTGCAGCTGTGCCGGGCGGGGGCGGAGATAGCCGCGAACGCCGCGAGCGACAAAAGGAGAAGGCGGAGCGGGAGGCAGAAAGCCTAGAGCACCCGGTCTTCCCTAGAGGTCTCCCCTCCAAGTTCTAACCAGGCCCGACGCTGCTTAGCTTCCACGATTGCGGCGAGATCGGGCCCTTCTAGGCTGCTCCGGCAGCAGATGCCAGCGGGTTCGCGAGCTGCCTCTTGAGGCGCAGCTCAGCAGGCGCTTGGGCCTTACCGTCAGCCCAGCGGCCCGCCCGTCCCGGCAGGGCCCCGCCGCCCGCCTAGGCGGGGGAACGGAGGTCTCGGGCACCTGGGGGTGGCGGAGGTGCTGGCGACCACCCAGCCCAGGGCGGGCGGGAGCCAGCAAACTTTTCGGAGCTAGGCGCCACGCCCCAGATCCCGCAGGCCGCTCACGGGGAAGTGGCCCAGGAGGCTTCCGGGCCCGGGGACCGCGGGCCCTTGGGCATCCCACCTGGCCGCCCACGCTGCGCTAGGCGCAGCTCAGACGCAGACCGGACCGGCCCTCCTGCCCGACAGAAGCTGGCCCGAAGCCACTGGGAGCCACCATTGAGTTGGCACGGCCCCTAAGACCCAGCAACGCCACCCTCGCCCCCACGCCACCGTCCGAGCTCAGGACCCCGCCCCAGGTGGCCGGCAGGCCCGGGGAAGCGGCCTGGGCCCTCGATCCCGCTCCCGCCCCCGGCCATGGCGAAACGGCGGAGGGGCGGCTTTCTCCGTATGGAGCTGTGGAGAGCCACCCCGGCAGACAGGTGGCGGCGCCGGGGCTGGGCTGCAGTGGGGGCGGCCAGGTGCAGGTCGAGGGGCTCGCGGGCCGCACGGACGGCCCCCGGGTCCGCGGCCACGTCTGGTTCCCTTCAGGCCACCCCCGGAGCGTCTGGTGTGCCTCTGCCTTCCAGGGACGCCTTCTGGCCGCCTGGCCGCTCAGGCAGGCGGGGAGCGCCCCATCAGACGCTGGCTGTGGTGGGAGGGGCCTGAGGAGGTGGGGCTTGCAGCTGTGCCGGGCGGGGGCGGAGATAGCCGCGAACGCCGCGAGCGACAAGAGGAGAAGGCGGAGCGGGAGGCAGAAAGCCTAGAGCACCCGGTCTTCCCTAGAGGTCTCCCCTCCAAGTTCTAACCAGGCCCGACCCTGCTTAGCTTCCGCGACCGCGGCGAGATCGGGCCCTTCTAGGCTGCTTCGGCAGCAGATGCCGGCGGGGTCGCGGGCTGCCTCTTGAGGCGCAGCTCAGCAGGCGCTTGGGCCTTACCGTCAGCCCAGCGGCCCGCCCGTCCCGGCAGGGCCCCGCCGCCCGCCTAGGCGGGGGAACGGAGGTCTCGGGCACCTGGGGGTGGCGGAGGTGCTGGCGACCACCCAGCCCAGGGCGGGCGGGAGCCAGCAAACTTTTCGGAGCTAGGCGCCACGCCCCAGATCCCGCAGGCCGCTCACGGGGAAGTGGCCCAGGAGGCTTCGGGGCCCGGGGACGGCGGGCCCTTGGGCATCCCACCTGGCCGCCCACGCTGCGCTAGGCGCAGCTCAGACGCAGACCGGACCGGCCCTCCTGCCCGACAGAAGCTGGCCCGAAGCCACTGGGCGCCACCATTGAGTTGGCACGGCCCCTAAGACCCAGCAACGCCACCCTCGCCCCCACGCCACCGTCCGAACTCAGGACCCCACCCCAGGTGGCCGGCAGGCCCGGGGAAGCGGCCTGGGCCCTCGATCCCGCTCCCGCCCCCGGCCATGGCGAAACGGCGGAGGGGTGGCTTTCTCCGTATGGAGCTGTGGAGAGCCACCCCGGCAGACAGGTGGCGGCGCCGGGGCTGGGCTGCAGTGGGGGCGGCCAGGTGCAGGTCGAGGGGCTCGCGGGCCGCACGGACGGCCCCCGGGTCCGCGGCCACGTCTGGTTCCCTTCAGGCCACCCCCGGAGCGTCTGGTGTGCCTCTGCCTTCCAGGGACGCCTTCTGGCCGCCTGGCCGCTCAGGCAGGCGGGGAGCGCCCCATCAGACGCTGGCTGTGGTGGGAGGGGCCTGAGGAGGTGGGGCTTGCAGCTGTGCCGGGCGGGGGCGGAGATAGCCGTGAACGCCTCGAGCGACAAGAGGAGAAGGCGGAGCGGGAGGCAGAAAGTCTAGAGCACCCGGTCTTCCCTAGAGGTCTCCCCTCCAAGTTCTAACCAGGCCCGACCCTGCTTAGCTTCCGCGACCGCGGCGAGATCGGGCCCTTCTAGGCTGCTTCGGCAGCAGATGCCGGCGGGGTCGCGGGCTGCCTCTTGAGGCGCAGCTCAGCAGGCGCTTGGGCCTTACCGTCAGCCCAGCGGCCCGCCCGTCCCGGCAGGGCCCCGCCGCCCGCCTAGGCGGGGGAACGGAGGTCTCGGGCACCTGGGGGTGGCGGAGGTGCTGGCGACCACCCAGCCCAGGGCGGGCGGGAGCCAGCAAACTTTTCGGAGCTAGGCGCCACGCCCCAGATCCCGCAGGCCGCTCACGGGGAAGTGGCCCAGGAGGCTTCCGGGCCCGGGGAGCGCGGGCCCTTGGGCATCCCACCTGGCCGCCCACGCTGCGCTAGGCGCAGCTCAGACGCAGACCGGACCGGCCCTCCTGCCCGACAGAAGCTGGCCCGAAGCCACTGGGAGCCACCATTGAGTTGGCACGGCCCCTAAGACCCAGCAACGCCACCCTCGCCCCCACGCCACCGTCCGAGCTCAGGACCCCGCCCCAGGTGGCCGGCAGGCCCGGGGAAGCGGCCTGGGCCCTCGATCCCGCTCCCGCCCCCGGCCATGGCGAAACGGCGGAGGGGCGGCTTTCTCCGTATGGAGCTGTGGAGAGCCACCCCGGCAGACAGGTGGCGGCGCCGGGGCTGGGCTGCAGTGGGGGCGGCCAGGTGCAGGTCGAGGGGCTCGCGGGCCGCACGGACGGCCCCCGGGTCCGCGGCCACGTCTGGTTCCCTTCAGGCCACCCCCGGAGCGTCTGGTGTGCCTCTGCCTTCCAGGGACGCCTTCTGGCCGCCTGGCCGCTCAGGCAGGCGGGGAGCGCCCCATCAGACGCTGGCTGTGGTGGGAGGGGCCTGAGGAGGTGGGGCTTGCAGCTGTGCCGGGCGGGGGCGGAGATAGCCGCGAACGCCGCGAGCGACAAGAGGAGAAGGCGGAGCGGGAGGCAGAAAGCCTAGAGCACCCGGTCTTCCCTAGAGGTCTCCCCTCCAAGTTCTAACCAGGCCCGACCCTGCTTAGCTTCCGCGACCGCGGCGAGATCGGGCCCTTCTAGGCTGCTTCGGCAGCAGATGCCGGCGGGGTCGCGGGCTGCCTCTTGAGGCGCAGCTCAGCAGGCGCTTGGGCCTTACCGTCAGCCCAGCGGCCCGCCCGTCCCGGCAGGGCCCCGCCGCCCGCCTAGGCGGGGGAACGGAGGTCTCGGGCACCTGGGGGTGGCGGAGGTGCTGGCGACCACCCAGCCCAGGGCGGGCGGGAGCCAGCAAACTTTTCGGAGCTAGGCGCCACGCCCCAGATCCCGCAGGCCGCTCACGGGGAAGTGGCCCAGGAGGCTTCCGGGCCCGGGGACCGCGGGCCCTTGGGCATCCCACCTGGCCGCCCACGCTGCGCTAGGCGCAGCTCAGACGCAGACCGGACCGGCCCTCCTGCCCGACAGAAGCTGGCCCGAAGCCACTGGGAGCCACCATTGAGTTGGCACGGCCCCTAAGACCCAGCAACGCCACCCTCGCCCCCACGCCACCGTCCGAGCTCAGGACCCCGCCCCAGGTGGCCGGCAGGCCCGGGGAAGCGGCCTGGGCCCTCGATCCCGCTCCCGCCCCCGGCCATGGCGAAACGGCGGAGGGGCGGCTTTCTCCGTATGGAGCTGTGGAGAGCCACCCCGGCAGACAGGTGGCGGCGCCGGGGCTGGGCTGCAGTGGGGGCGGCCAGGTGCAGGTCGAGGGGCTCGCGGGCCGCACGGACGGCCCCCGGGTCCGCGGCCACGTCTGGTTCCCTTCAGGCCACCCCCGGAGCGTCTGGTGTGCCTCTGCCTTCCAGGGACGCCTTCTGGCCGCCTGGCCGCTCAGGCAGGCGGGGAGCGCCCCATCAGACGCTGGCTGTGGTGGGAGGGGCCTGAGGAGGTGGGGCTTGCAGCTGTGCCGGGCGGGGGCGGAGATAGCCGCGAACGCCGCGAGCGACAAGAGGAGAAGGCGGAGCGGGAGGCAGAAAGCCTAGAGCACCCGGTCTTCCCTAGAGGTCTCCCCTCCAAGTTCTAACCAGGCCCGACCCTGCTTAGCTTCCGCGACCGCGGCGAGATCGGGCCCTTCTAGGCTGCTTCGGCAGCAGATGCCGGCGGGGTCGCGGGCTGCCTCTTGAGGCGCAGCTCAGCAGGCGCTTGGGCCTTACCGTCAGCCCAGCGGCCCGCCCGTCCCGGCAGGGCCCCGCCGCCCGCCTAGGCGGGGGAACGGAGGTCTCGGGCACCTGGGGGTGGCGGAGGTGCTGGCGACCACCCAGCCCAGGGCGGGCGGGAGCCAGCAAACTTTTCGGAGCTAGGCGCCACGCCCCAGATCCCGCAGGCCGCTCACGGGGAAGTGGCCCAGGAGGCTTCCGGGCCCGGGGACCGCGGGCCCTTGGGCATCCCACCTGGCCGCCCACGCTGCGCTAGGCGCAGCTCAGACGCAGACCGGACCGGCCCTCCTGCCCGACAGAAGCTGGCCCGAAGCCACTGGGAGCCACCATTGAGTTGGCACGGCCCCTAAGACCCAGCAACGCCACCCTCGCCCCCACGCCACCGTCCGAGCTCAGGACCCCGCCCCAGGTGGCCGGCAGGCCCGGGGAAGCGGCCTGGGCCCTCGATCCCGCTCCCGCCCCCGGCCATGGCGAAACGGCGGAGGGGCGGCTTTCTCCGTATGGAGCTGTGGAGAGCCACCCCGGCAGACAGGTGGCGGCGCCGGGGCTGGGCTGCAGTGGGGGCGGCCAGGTGCAGGTCGAGGGGCTCGCGGGCCGCACGGACGGCCCCCGGGTCCGCGGCCACGTCTGGTTCCCTTCAGGCCACCCCCGGAGCGTCTGGTGTGCCTCTGCCTTCCAGGGACGCCTTCTGGCCGCCTGGCCGCTCAGGCAGGCGGGGAGCGCCCCATCAGACGCTGGCTGTGGTGGGAGGGGCCTGAGGAGGTGGGGCTTGCAGCTGTGCCGGGCGGGGGCGGAGATAGCCGCGAACGCCGCGAGCGACGAGAGGAGAAGGCGGAGCGGGAGGCAGAAAGCCTAGAGCACCCGGTCTTCCCTAGAGGTCTCCCCTCCAAGTTCTAACCAGGCCCGACCCTGCTTAGCTTCCGCGACCGCGGCGAGATCGGGCCCTTCTAGGCTGCTTCGGCAGCAGATGCCGGCGGGGTCGCGGGCTGCCTCTTGAGGCGCAGCTCAGAAGGCGCTTGGGCCTTACCGTCAGCCCAGCGGCCCGCCCGTCCCGGCAGGGCCCCGCCGCCCGCCTAGGCGGGGGAACGGAGGTCTCGGGCACCTGGGGGTGGCGGAGGTGCTGGCGACCACCCAGCCCAGGGCGGGCGGGAGCCAGCAAACTTTTCGGAGCTAGGCGCCACGCCCCAGATCCCGCAGGCCGCTCACGGGGAAGTGGCCCAGGAGGCTTCCGGGCCCGGGGACCGCGGGCCCTTGGGCATCCCACCTGGCCGCCCACGCTGCGCTAGGCGCAGCTCAGACGCAGACCGGACCGGCCCTCCTGCCCGACAGAAGCTGGCCCGAAGCCACTGGGCGCCACCATTGAGTTGGCACGGCCCCTAAGACCCAGCAACGCCACCCTCGCCCCCACGCCACCGTCCGAGCTCAGGACCCCGCCCCAGGTGGCCGGCAGGCCCGGGGAAGCGGCCTGGGCCCTCGATCCCGCTCCCGCCCCCGGCCATGGCGAAACGGCGGAGGGGCGGCTTTCTCCGTATGGAGCTGTGGAGAGCCACCCCGGCAGACAGGTGGCGGCGCCGGGGCTGGGCTGCAGTGGGGGCGGCCAGGTGCAGGTCGAGGGGCTCGCGGGCCGCACGGACGGCCCCCGGGTCCGCGGCCACGTCTGGTTCCCTTCAGGCCACCCCCGGAGCGTCTGGTGTGCCTCTGCCTTCCAGGGACGCCTTCTGGCCGCCTGGCCGCTCAGGCAGGCGGGGAGCGCCCCATCAGACGCTGGCTGTGGTGGGAGGGGCCTGAGGAGGTGGGGCTTGCAGCTGTGCCGGGCGGGGGCGGAGATAGCCGCGAACGCCGCGAGCGACAAGAGGAGAAGGCGGAGCGGGAGGCAGAAAGCCTAGAGCACCCGGTCTTCCCTAGAGGTCTCCCCTCCAAGTTCTAACCAGGCCCGACCCTGCTTAGCTTCCGCGACCGCGGCGAGATCGGGCCCTTCTAGGCTGCTTCGGCAGCAGATGCCGGCGGGGTCGCGGGCTGCCTCTTGAGGCGCAGCTCAGCAGGCGCTTGGGCCTTACCGTCAGCCCAGCGGCCCGCCCGTCCCGGCAGGGCCCCGCCGCCCGCCTAGGCGGGGGAACGGAGGTCTCGGGCACCTGGGGGTGGCGGAGGTGCTGGCGACCACCCAGCCCAGGGCGGGCGGGAGCCAGCAAACTTTTCGGAGCTAGGCGCCACGCCCCAGATCCCGCAGGCCGCTCACGGGGAAGTGGCCCAGGAGGCTTCCGGGCCCGGGGACCGCGGGCCCTTGGGCATCCCACCTGGCCGCCCACGCTGCGCTAGGCGCAGCTCAGACGCAGACCGGACCGGCCCTCCTGCCCGACAGAAGCTGGCCCGAAGCCACTGGGAGCCACCATTGAGTTGGCACGGCCCCTAAGACCCAGCAACGCCACCCTCGCCCCCACGCCACCGTCCGAGCTCAGGACCCCGCCCCAGGTGGCCGGCAGGCCCGGGGAAGCGGCCTGGGCCCTCGATCCCGCTCCCGCCCCCGGCCATGGCGAAACGGCGGAGGGGCGGCTTTCTCCGTATGGAGCTGTGGAGAGCCACCCCGGCAGACAGGTGGCGGCGCCGGGGCTGGGCTGCAGTGGGGGCGGCCAGGTGCAGGTCGAGGGGCTCGCGGGCCGCACGGACGGCCCCCGGGTCCGCGGCCACGTCTGGTTCCCTTCAGGCCACCCCCGGAGCGTCTGGTGTGCCTCTGCCTTCCAGGGACGCCTTCTGGCCGCCTGGCCGCTCAGGCAGGCGGGGAGCGCCCCATCAGACGCTGGCTGTGGTGGGAGGGGCCTGAGGAGGTGGGGCTTGCAGCTGTGCCGGGCGGGGGCGGAGATAGCCGCGAACGCCGCGAGCGACAAGAGGAGAAGGCGGAGCGGGAGGCAGAAAGCCTAGAGCACCCGGTCTTCCCTAGAGGTCTCCCCTCCAAGTTCTAACCAGGCCCGACCCTGCTTAGCTTCCGCGACCGCGGCGAGATCGGGCCCTTCTAGGCTGCTTCGGCAGCAGATGCCGGCGGGGTCGCGGGCTGCCTCTTGAGGCGCAGCTCAGCAGGCGCTTGGGCCTTACCGTCAGCCCAGCGGCCCGCCCGTCCCGGCAGGGCCCCGCCGCCCGCCTAGGCGGGGGAACGGAGGTCTCGGGCACCTGGGGGTGGCGGAGGTGCTGGCGACCACCCAGCCCAGGGCGGGCGGGAGCCAGCAAACTTTTCGGAGCTAGGCGCCACGCCCCAGATCCCGCAGGCCGCTCACGGGGAAGTGGCCCAGGAGGCTTCCGGGCCCGGGGACCGCGGGCCCTTGGGCATCCCACCTGGCCGCCCACGCTGCGCTAGGCGCAGCTCAGACGCAGACCGGACCGGCCCTCCTGCCCGACAGAAGCTGGCCCGAAGCCACTGGGAGCCACCATTGAGTTGGCACGGCCCCTAAGACCCAGCAACACCACCCTCGCCCCCACGCCACCGTCCGAGCTCAGGACCCCGCCCCAGGTGGCCGGCAGGCCCGGGGAAGCGGCCTGGGCCCTCGATCCCGCTCCCGCCCCCGGCCATGGCGAAACGGCGGAGGGGCGGCTTTCTCCGTATGGAGCTGTGGAGAGCCACCCCGGCAGACAGGTGGCGGCGCCGGGGCTGGGCTGCAGTGGGGGCGGCCAGGTGCAGGTCGAGGGGCTCGCGGGCCGCACGGACGGCCCCCGGGTCCGCGGCCACGTCTGGTTCCCTTCAGGCCACCCCCGGAGCGTCTGGTGTGCCTCTGCCTTCCAGGGACGCCTTCTGGCCGCCTGGCCGCTCAGGCAGGCGGGGAGCGCCCCATCAGACGCTGGCTGTGGTGGGAGGGGCCTGAGGAGGTGGGGCTTGCAGCTGTGCCGGGCGGGGGTGGAGATAGCCGCGAACGCCGCGAGCGACGAGAGGAGAAGGCGGAGCGGGAGGCAGAAAGCCTAGAGCACCCGGTCTTCCCTAGAGGTCTCCCCTCCAAGTTCTAACCAGGCCCGACCCTGCTTAGCTTCCGCGACCGCGGCGAGATCGGGCCCTTCTAGGCTGCTTCGGCAGCAGATGCCGGCGGGGTCGCGGGCTGCCTCTTGAGGCGCAGCTCAGCAGGCGCTTGGGCCTTACCGTCAGCCCAGCGGCCCGCCCGTCCCGGCAGGGCCCCGCCGCCCGCCTAGGCGGGGGAACGGAGGTCTCGGGCACCTGGGGGTGGCGGAGGTGCTGACGACCACCCAGCCCAGGGCGGGCGGGAGCCAGCAAACTTTTCGGAGCTAGGCGCCACGCCCCAGATCCCGCAGGCCGCTCACGGGGAAGTGGCCCAGGAGGCTTCCGGGCCCGGGGACCGCGGGCCCTTGGGCATCCCACCTGGCCGCCCACGCTGCGCTAGGCGCAGCTCAGACGCAGACCGGACCGGCCCTCCTGCCCGACAGAAGCTGGCCCGAAGCCACTGGGCGCCACCATTGAGTTGGCACGGCCCCTAAGACCCAGCAACGCCACCCTCGCCCCCACGCCACCGTCCGAGCTCAGGACCCCGCCCCAGGTGGCCGGCAGGCCCGGGGAAGCGGCCTGGGCCCTCGATCCCGCTCCCGCCCCCGGCCATGGCGAAACGGCGGAGGGGCGGCTTTCTCCGTATGGAGCTGTGGAGAGCCACCCCGGCAGACAGGTGGCGGCGCCGGGGCTGGGCTGCAGTGGGGGCGGCCAGGTGCAGGTCGAGGGGCTCGCGGGCCGCACGGACGGCCCCCGGGTCCGCGGCCACGTCTGGTTCCCTTCAGGCCACCCCCGGAGCGTCTGGTGTGCCTCTGCCTTCCAGGGACGCCTTCTGGCCGCCTGGCCGCTCAGGCAGGCGGGGAGCGCCCCATCAGACGCTGGCTGTGGTGGGAGGGGCCTGAGGAGGTGGGGCTTGCAGCTGTGCCGGGCGGGGGCGGAGATAGCCGCGAACGCCGCGAGCGACAAGAGGAGAAGGTGGAGCGGGAGGCAGAAAGCCTAGAGCACCCGGTCTTCCCTAGAGGTCTCCCCTCCAAGTTCTAACCAGGCCCGACCCTGCTTAGCTTCCGCGACCGCGGCGAGATCGGGCCCTTCTAGGCTGCTTCGGCAGCAGATGCCGGCGGGGTCGCGGGCTGCCTCTTGAGGCGCAGCTCAGCAGGCGCTTGGGCCTTACCGTCAGCCCAGCGGCCCGCCCGTCCCGGCAGGGCCCCGCCGCCCGCCTAGGCGGGGGAACGGAGGTCTCGGGCACCTGGGGGTGGCGGAGGTGCTGGCGACCACCCAGCCCAGGGCGGGCGGGAGCCAGCAAACTTTTCGGAGCTAGGCGCCACGCCCCAGATCCCGCAGGCCGCTCACGGGGAAGTGGCCCAGGAGGCTTCCGGGCCCGGGGACCGCGGGCCCTTGGGCATCCCACCTGGCCGCCCACGCTGCGCTAGGCGCAGCTCAGACGCAGACCGGACCGGCCCTCCTGCCCGACAGAAGCTGGCCCGAAGCCACTGGGAGCCACCATTGAGTTGGCACGGCCCCTAAGACCCAGCAACGCCACCCTCGCCCCCACGCCACCGTCCGAGCTCAGGACCCCGCCCCAGGTGGCCGGCAGGCCCGGGGAAGCGGCCTGGGCCCTCGATCCCGCTCCCGCCCCCGGCCATGGCGAAACGGCGGAGGGGCGGCTTTCTCCGTATGGAGCTGTGGAGAGCCACCCCGGCAGACAGGTGGCGGCGCCGGGGCTGGGCTGCAGTGGGGGCGGCCAGGTGCAGGTCGAGGGGCTCGCGGGCCGCACGGACGGCCCCCGGGTCCGCGGCCACGTCTGGTTCCCTTCAGGCCACCCCCGGAGCGTCTGGTGTGCCTCTGCCTTCCAGGGACGCCTTCTGGCCGCCTGGCCGCTCAGGCAGGCGGGGAGCGCCCCATCAGACGCTGGCTGTGGTGGGAGGGGCCTGAGGAGGTGGGGCTTGCAGCTGTGCCGGGCGGGGGTGGAGATAGCCGCGAACGCCGCGAGCGACGAGAGGAGAAGGCGGAGCGGGAGGCAGAAAGCCTAGAGCACCCGGTCTTCCCTAGAGGTCTCCCCTCCAAGTTCTAACCAGGCCCGACCCTGCTTAGCTTCCGCGACCGCGGCGAGATCGGGCCCTTCTAGGCTGCTTCGGCAGCAGATGCCGGCGGGGTCGCGGGCTGCCTCTTGAGGCGCAGCTCAGCAGGCGCTTGGGCCTTACCGTCAGCCCAGCGGCCCGCCCGTCCCGGCAGGGCCCCGCCGCCCGCCTAGGCGGGGGAACGGAGGTCTCGGGCACCTGGGGGTGGCGGAGGTGCTGACGACCACCCAGCCCAGGGCGGGCGGGAGCCAGCAAACTTTTCGGAGCTAGGCGCCACGCCCCAGATCCCGCAGGCCGCTCACGGGGAAGTGGCCCAGGAGGCTTCCGGGCCCGGGGACCGCGGGCCCTTGGGCATCCCACCTGGCCGCCCACGCTGCGCTAGGCGCAGCTCAGACGCAGACCGGACCGGCCCTCCTGCCCGACAGAAGCTGGCCCGAAGCCACTGGGCGCCACCATTGAGTTGGCACGGCCCCTAAGACCCAGCAACGCCACCCTCGCCCCCACGCCACCGTCCGAGCTCAGGACCCCGCCCCAGGTGGCCGGCAGGCCCGGGGAAGCGGCCTGGGCCCTCGATCCCGCTCCCGCCCCCGGCCATGGCGAAACGGCGGAGGGGCGGCTTTCTCCGTATGGAGCTGTGGAGAGCCACCCCGGCAGACAGGTGGCGGCGCCGGGGCTGGGCTGCAGTGGGGGCGGCCAGGTGCAGGTCGAGGGGCTCGCGGGCCGCACGGACGGCCCCCGGGTCCGCGGCCACGTCTGGTTCCCTTCAGGCCACCCCCGGAGCGTCTGGTGTGCCTCTGCCTTCCAGGGACGCCTTCTGGCCGCCTGGCCGCTCAGGCAGGCGGGGAGCGCCCCATCAGACGCTGGCTGTGGTGGGAGGGGCCTGAGGAGGTGGGGCTTGCAGCTGTGCCGGGCGGGGGCGGAGATAGCCGCGAACGCCGCGAGCGACAAGAGGAGAAGGCGGAGCGGGAGGCAGAAAGCCTAGAGCACCCGGTCTTCCCTAGAGGTCTCCCCTCCAAGTTCTAACCAGGCCCGACCCTGCTTAGCTTCCGCGACCGCGGCGAGATCGGGCCCTTCTAGGCTGCTTCGGCAGCAGATGCCGGCGGGGTCGCGGGCTGCCTCTTGAGGCGCAGCTCAGCAGGCGCTTGGGCCTTACCGTCAGCCCAGCGGCCCGCCCGTCCCGGCAGGGCCCCGCCGCCCGCCTAGGCGGGGGAACGGAGGTCTCGGGCACCTGGGGGTGGCGGAGGTGCTGGCGACCACCCAGCCCAGGGCGGGCGGGAGCCAGCAAACTTTTCGGAGCTAGGCGCCACGCCCCAGATCCCGCAGGCCGCTCACGGGGAAGTGGCCCAGGAGGCTTCCGGGCCCGGGGACCGCGGGCCCTTGGGCATCCCACCTGGCCGCCCACGCTGCGCTAGGCGCAGCTCAGACGCAGACCGGACCGGCCCTCCTGCCCGACAGAAGCTGGCCCGAAGCCACTGGGCGCCACCATTGAGTTGGCACGGCCCCTAAGACCCAGCAACGCCACCCTCGCCCCCACGCCACCGTCCGAGCTCAGGACCCCGCCCCAGGTGGCCGGCAGGCCCGGGGAAGCGGCCTGGGCCCTCGATCCCGCTCCCGCCCCCGGCCATGGCGAAACGGCGGAGGGGCGGCTTTCTCCGTATGGAGCTGTGGAGAGCCACCCCGGCAGACAGGTGGCGGCGCCGGGGCTGGGCTGCAGTGGGGGCGGCCAGGTGCAGGTCGAGGGGCTCGCGGGCCGCACGGACGGCCCCCGGGTCCGCGGCCACGTCTGGTTCCCTTCAGGCCACCCCCGGAGCGTCTGGTGTGCCTCTGCCTTTCAGGGACGCCTTCTGGCCGCCTGGCCGCTCAGGCAGGCGGGGAGCGCCCCATCAGACGCTGGCTGTGGTGGGAGGGGCCTGAGGAGGTGGGGCTTGCAGCTGTGCTGGGCGGGGGCGGAGATAGCCGCGAACGCCGCGAGCGACAAGAGGAGAAGGCGGAGCGGGAGGCAGAAAGCCTAGAGCACCCGGTCTTCCCTAGAGGTCTCCCCTCCAAGTTCTAACCAGGCCCGACGCTGCTTAGCTTCCACGATTGCGGCGAGATCGGGCCCTTCTAGGCTGCTCCGGCAGCAGATGCCGGCGGGTTCGCGAGCTGCCTCTTGAGGCGCAGCTCAGCAGGCGCTTGGGCCTTACCGTCAGCCCAGCGGCCCGCCCGTCCCGGCAGGGCCCCGCCGCCCGCCTAGGCGGGGGAACGGAGGTCTCGGGCACCTGGGGGTGGCGGAGGTGCTGGCGACCACCCAGCCCAGGGCGGGCGGGAGCCAGCAAACTTTTCGGAGCTAGGCGCCACGCCCCAGATCCCGCAGGCCGCTCACGGGGAAGTGGCCCAGGAGGCTTCCGGGCCCGGGGACCGCGGGCCCTTGGGCATCCCACCTGGCCGCCCACGCTGCGCTAGGCGCAGCTCAGACGCAGACCGGACCGGCCCTCCTGCCCGACAGAAGCTGGCCCGAAGCCACTGGGAGCCACCATTGAGTTGGCACGGCCCCTAAGACCCAGCAACGCCACCCTCGCCCCCACGCCACCGTCCGAGCTCAGGACCCCGCCCCAGGTGGCCGGCAGGCCCGGGGAAGCGGCCTGGGCCCTCGATCCCGCTCCCGCCCCCGGCCATGGCGAAACGGCGGAGGGGCGGCTTTCTCCGTATGGAGCTGTGGAGAGCCACCCCGGCAGACAGGTGGCGGCGCCGGGGCTGGGCTGCAGTGGGGGCGGCCAGGTGCAGGTCGAGGGGCTCGCGGGCCGCACGGACGGCCCCCGGGTCCGCGGCCACGTCTGGTTCCCTTCAGGCCACCCCCGGAGCGTCTGGTGTGCCTCTGCCTTCCAGGGACGCCTTCTGGCCGCCTGGCCGCTCAGGCAGGCGGGGAGCGCCCCATCAGACGCTGGCTGTGGTGGGAGGGGCCTGAGGAGGTGGGGCTTGCAGCTGTGCCGGGCGGGGGCGGAGATAGCCGCGAACGCCGCGAGCGACAAGAGGAGAAGGCGGAGCGGGAGGCAGAAAGCCTAGAGCACCCGGTCTTCCCTAGAGGTCTCCCCTCCAAGTTCTAACCAGGCCCGACCCTGCTTAGCTTCCGCGACCGCGGCGAGATCGGGCCCTTCTAGGCTGCTTCGGCAGCAGATGCCGGCGGGGTCGCGGGCTGCCTCTTGAGGCGCAGCTCAGCAGGCGCTTGGGCCTTACCGTCAGCCCAGCGGCCCGCCCGTCCCGGCAGGGCCCCGCCGCCCGCCTAGGCGGGGGAACGGAGGTCTCGGGCACCTGGGGGTGGCGGAGGTGCTGGCGACCACCCAGCCCAGGGCGGGCGGGAGCCAGCAAACTTTTCGGAGCTAGGCGCCACGCCCCAGATCCCGCAGGCCGCTCACGGGGAAGTGGCCCAGGAGGCTTCGGGGCCCGGGGACGGCGGGCCCTTGGGCATCCCACCTGGCCGCCCACGCTGCGCTAGGCGCAGCTCAGACGCAGACCGGACCGGCCCTCCTGCCCGACAGAAGCTGGCCCGAAGCCACTGGGCGCCACCATTGAGTTGGCACGGCCCCTAAGACCCAGCAACGCCACCCTCGCCCCCACGCCACCGTCCGAACTCAGGACCCCACCCCAGGTGGCCGGCAGGCCCGGGGAAGCGGCCTGGGCCCTCGATCCCGCTCCCGCCCCCGGCCATGGCGAAACGGCGGAGGGGTGGCTTTCTCCGTATGGAGCTGTGGAGAGCCACCCCGGCAGACAGGTGGCGGCGCCGGGGCTGGGCTGCAGTGGGGGCGGCCAGGTGCAGGTCGAGGGGCTCGCGGGCCGCACGGACGACCCCCGGGTCCGCGGCCACGTCTGGTTCCCTTCAGGCCACCCCCGGAGCGTCTGGTGTGCCTCTGCCTTCCAGGGACGCCTTCTGGCCGCCTGGCCGCTCAGGCAGGCGGGGAGCGCCCCATCAGACGCTGGCTGTGGTGGGAGGGGCCTGAGGAGGTGGGGCTTGCAGCCGCGAACGCCGCGAGCGACAAGAGGAGAAGGCGGAGCGGGAGGCAGAAAGTCTAGAGCACCCGGTCTTCCCTAGAGGTCTCCCCTCCAAGTTCTAACCAGGCCCGACCCTGCTTAGCTTCCGCGACCGCGGCGAGATCGGGCCCTTCTAGGCTGCTTCGGCAGCAGATGCCGGCGGGGTCGCGGGCTGCCTCTTGAGGCGCAGCTCAGCAGGCGCTTGGGCCTTACCGTCAGCCCAGCGGCCCGCCCGTCCCGGCAGGGCCCCGCCGCCCGCCTAGGCGGGGGAACGGAGGTCTCGGGCACCTGGGGGTGGCGGAGGTGCTGGCGACCACCCAGCCCAGGGCGGGCGGGAGCCAGCAAACTTTTCGGAGCTAGGCGCCACGCCCCAGATCCCGCAGGCCGCTCACGGGGAAGTGGCCCAGGAGGCTTCCGGGCCCGGGGACCGCGGGCCCTTGGGCATCCCACCTGGCCGCCCACGCTGCGCTAGGCGCAGCTCAGACGCAGACCGGACCGGCCCTCCTGCCCGACAGAAGCTGGCCCGAAGCCACTGGGAGCCACCATTGAGTTGGCACGGCCCCTAAGACCCAGCAACGCCACCCTCGCCCCCACGCCACCGTCCGAGCTCAGGACCCCGCCCCAGGTGGCCGGCAGGCCCGGGGAAGCGGCCTGGGCCCTCGATCCCGCTCCCGCCCCCGGCCATGGCGAAACGGCGGAGGGGCGGCTTTCTCCGTATGGAGCTGTGGAGAGCCACCCCGGCAGACAGGTGGCGGCGCCGGGGCTGGGCTGCAGTGGGGGCGGCCAGGTGCAGGTCGAGGGGCTCGCGGGCCGCACGGACGGCCCCCGGGTCCGCGGCCACGTCTGGTTCCCTTCAGGCCACCCCCGGAGCGTCTGGTGTGCCTCTGCCTTCCAGGGACGCCTTCTGGCCGCCTGGCCGCTCAGGCAGGCGGGGAGCGCCCCATCAGACGCTGGCTGTGGTGGGAGGGGCCTGAGGAGGTGGGGCTTGCAGCTGTGCCGGGCGGGGGCGGAGATAGCCGCGAACGCCGCGAGCGACAAAAGGAGAAGGCGGAGCGGGAGGCAGAAAGCCTAGAGCACCCGGTCTTCCCTAGAGGTCTCCCCTGCAAGTTCTAACCAGGCCCGACGCTGCTTAGCTTCCACGACCGCGGCGAGATCGGGCCCTTCTAGGCTGCTTCGGCAGCAGATGCCGGCGGGTTCGCGAGCTGCCTCTTGAGGCGCAGCTCAGCAGGCGCTTGGGCCTTACCGTCAGCCCAGCGGCCCGCCCGTCCCGGCAGGGCCCCGCCGCCCGCCTAGGCGGGGGAACGGAGGTCTCGGGCACCTGGGGGTGGCGGAGGTGCTGGCGACCACCCAGCCCAGGGCGGGCGGGAGCCAGCAAACTTTTCGGAGCTAGGCGCCACGCCCCAGATCCCGCAGGCCGCTCACGGGGAAGTGGCCCAGGAGGCTTCCGGGCCCGGGGACCGCGGGCCCTTGGGCATCCCACCTGGCCGCCCACGCTGCGCTAGGCGCAGCTCAGACGCAGACCGGACCGGCCCTCCTGCCCGACAGAAGCTGGCCCGAAGCCACTGGGAGCCACCATTGAGTTGGCACGGCCCCTAAGACCCAGCAACGCCACCCTCGCCCCCACGCCACCGTCCGAGCTCAGGACCCCGCCCCAGGTGGCCGGCAGGCCCGGGGAAGCGGCCTGGGCCCTCGATCCCGCTCCCGCCCCCGGCCATGGCGAAACGGCGGAGGGGCGGCTTTCTCCGTATGGAGCTGTGGAGAGCCACCCCGGCAGACAGGTGGCGGCGCCGGGGCTGGGCTGCAGTGGGGGCGGCCAGGTGCAGGTCGAGGGGCTCACGGGCCGCACGGACGGCCCCGGGGTCCGCGGCCACGTCTGGTTCCCTTCAGGCCACCCCCGGAGCGTCTGGTGTGCCTCTGCCTTCCAGGGACGCCTTCTGGCCGCCTGGCCGCTCAGGCAGGCGGGGAGCGCCCCATCAGACGCTGGCTGTGGTGGGAGGGGCCTGAGGAGGTGGGGCTTGCAGCTGTGCCGGGCGGGGGCGGAGATAGCCGCGAACGCCGCGAGCGACAAGAGGAGAAGGCGGAGCGGGAGGCAGAAAGCCTAGAGCACCCGGTCTTCCCTAGAGGTCTCCCCTCCAAGTTCTAACCAGGCCCGACCCTGCTTAGCTTCCGCGACCGCGGCGAGATCGGGCCCTTCTAGGCTGCTTC
This sequence comes from Orcinus orca, assembly GCF_937001465.1. Classification (NCBI taxonomy): domain Eukaryota; kingdom Metazoa; phylum Chordata; class Mammalia; order Artiodactyla; family Delphinidae; genus Orcinus; species Orcinus orca. Next base: position 235,938 of record NW_026044075.1, on the reverse strand, counting down.
GGCAGCAGATGCCGGCGGGGTCGCGGGCTGCCTCTTGAGGCGCAGCTCAGCAGGCGCTTGGGCCTTACCGTCAGCCCAGCGGCCCGCCCGTCCCGGCAGGGCCCCGCCGCCCGCCTAGGCGGGGGAACGGAGGTCTCGGGCACTTGGGGGTGGCGGAGGTGCTGGCGACCACCCAGCCCAGGGCGGGCGGGAGCCAGCAAACTTTTCGGAGCTAGGCGCCACGCCCCAGATCCCGCAGGCCGCTCACGGGGAAGTGGCCCAGGAGGCTTCCGGGCCCGGGGACCGCGGGCCCTTGGGCATCCCACCTGGCCGCCCACGCTGCGCTAGGCGCAGCTCAGACGCAGACCGGACCGGCCCTCCTGCCCGACAGAAGCTGGCCCGAAGCCACTGGGAGCCACCATTGAGTTGGCACGGCCCCTAAGACCCAGCAACGCCACCCTCGCCCCCACGCCACCGTCCGAGCTCAGGACCCCGCCCCAGGTGGCCGGCAGGCCCGGGGAAGTGGCCTGGGCCCTCGATCCCGCTCCCGCCCCCGGCCATGGCGAAACGGCGGAGGGGCGGCTTTCTCCGTATGGAGCTGTGGAGAGCCACCCCGGCAGACAGGTGGCGGCGCCGGGGCTGGGCTGCAGTGGGGGCGGCCAGGTGCAGGTCGAGGGGCTCGCGGGCCGCACGGACGGCCCCCGGGTCCGCGGCCACGTCTGGTTCCCTTCAGGCCACCCCCGGAGCGTCTGGTGTGCCTCTGCCTTCCAGGGACGCCTTCTGGCCGCCTGGCCGCTCAGGCAGGCGGGGAGCGCCCCATCAGACGCTGGCTGTGGTGGGAGGGGCCTGAGGAGGTGGGGCTTGCAGCTGTGCCGGGCGGGGGCGGAGATAGCCGCGAACGCCGCGAGCGACAAGAGGAGAAGGCGGAGCGGGAGGCAGAAAGCCTAGAGCACCCGGTCTTCCCTAGAGGTCTCCCCTCCAAGTTCTAACCAGGCCCGACCCTGCTTAGCTTCCGCGACCGCGGCGAGATCGGTCCCTTCTAGGCTGCTTCGGCAGCAGATGCCGGCGGGGTCGCGGGCTGCCTCTTGAGGCGCAGCTCAGCAGGCGCTTGGGCCTTACCGTCAGCCCAGCGGCCCGCCCGTCCCGGCAGGGCCCCGCCGCCCGCCTAGGCGGGGGAACGGAGGTCTCGGGCACCTGGGGGTGGCGGAGGTGCTGGCGACCACCCAGCCCAGGGCGGGCGGGAGCCAGCAAACTTTTCGGAGCTAGGCGCCACGCCCCAGATCCCGCAGGCCGCTCACGGGGAAGTGGCCCAGGAGGCTTCCGGGCCCGGGGACCGCGGGCCCTTGGGCATCCCACCTGGCCGCCCACGCTGCGCTAGGCGCAGCTCAGACGCAGACCGGACCGGCCCTCCTGCCCGACAGAAGCTGGCCCGAAGCCACTGGGAGCCACCATTGAGTTGGCACGGCCCCTAAGACCCAGCAACGCCACCCTCGCCCCCACGCCACCGTCCGAGCTCAGGACCCCGCCCCAGGTGGCCGGCAGGCCCGGGGAAGCGGCCTGGGCCCTCGATCCCGCTCCCGCCCCCGGCCATGGCGAAACGGCGGAGGGGCGGCTTTCTCCGTATGGAGCTGTGGAGAGCCACCCCGGCAGACAGGTGGCGGCGCCGGGGCTGGGCTGCAGTGGGGGCGGCCAGGTGCAGGTCGAGGGGCTCGCGGGCCGCACGGACGGCCCCCGGGTCCGCGGCCACGTCTGGTTCCCTTCAGGCCACCCCCGGAGCGTCTGGTGTGCCTCTGCCTTCCAGGGACGCCTTCTGGCCGCCTGGCCGCTCAGGCAGGCGGGGAGCGCCCCATCAGACGCTGGCTGTGGTGGGAGGGGCCTGAGGAGGTGGGGCTTGCAGCTGTGCCGGGCGGGGGCGGAGATAGCCGCGAACGCCGCGAGCGACGAGAGGAGAAGGCGGAGCGGGAGGCAGAAAGCCTAGAGCACCCGGTCTTCCCTAGAGGTCTCCCCTCCAAGTTCTAACCAGGCCCGACCCTGCTTAGCTTCCGCGACCGCGGCGAGATCGGGCCCTTCTAGGCTGCTTCGGCAGCAGATGCCGGCGGGGTCGCGGGCTGCCTCTTGAGGCGCAGCTCAGCAGGCGCTTGGGCCTTACCGTCAGCCCAGCGGCCCGCCCGTCCCGGCAGGGCCCCGCCGCCCGCCTAGGCGGGGGAACGGAGGTCTCGGGCACCTGGGGGTGGCGGAGGTGCTGGCGACCACCCAGCCCAGGGCGGGCGGGAGCCAGCAAACTTTTCGGAGCTAGGCGCCACGCCCCAGATCCCGCAGGCCGCTCACGGGGAAGTGGCCCAGGAGGCTTCCGGGCCCGGGGACCGCGGGCCCTTGGGCATCCCACCTGGCCGCCCACGCTGCGCTAGGCGCAGCTCAGACGCAGACCGGACCGGCCCTCCTGCCCGACAGAAGCTGGCCCGAAGCCACTGGGCGCCACCATTGAGTTGGCACGGCCCCTAAGACCCAGCAACGCCACCCTCGCCCCCACGCCACCGTCCGAGCTCAGGACCCCGCCCCAGGTGGCCGGCAGGCCCGGGGAAGCGGCCTGGGCCCTCGATCCCGCTCCCGCCCCCGGCCATGGCGAAACGGCGGAGGGGCGGCTTTCTCCGTATGGAGCTGTGGAGAGCCACCCCGGCAGACAGGTGGCGGCGCCGGGGCTGGGCTGCAGTGGGGGCGGCCAGGTGCAGGTCGAGGGGCTCGCGGGCCGCACGGACGGCCCCCGGGTCCGCGGCCACGTCTGGTTCCCTTCAGGCCACCCCCGGAGCGTCTGGTGTGCCTCTGCCTTCCAGGGACGCCTTCTGGCCGCCTGGCCGCTCAGGCAGGCGGGGAGCGCCCCATCAGACGCTGGCTGTGGTGGGAGGGGCCTGAGGAGGTGGGGCTTGCAGCTGTGCCGGGCGGGGGCGGAGATAGCCGCGAACGCCGCGAGCGACAAAAGGAGAAGGCGGAGCGGGAGGCAGAAAGCCTAGAGCACCCGGTCTTCCCTAGAGGTCTCCCCTCCAAGTTCTAACCAGGCCCGACCCTGCTTAGCTTCCGCGACCGCGGCGAGATCGGTCCCTTCTAGGCTGCTTCGGCAGCAGATGCCGGCGGGGTCGCGGGCTGCCTCTTGAGGCGCAGCTCAGCAGGCGCTTGGGCCTTACCGTCAGCCCAGCGGCCCGCCCGTCCCGGCAGGGCCCCGCCGCCCGCCTAGGCGGGGGAACGGAGGTCTCGGGCACCTGGGGGTGGCGGAGGTGCTGGCGACCACCCAGCCCAGGGCGGGCGGGAGCCAGCAAACTTTTTGGAGCTAGGCGCCACGCCCCAGATCCCGCAGGCCGCTCACGGGGAAGTGGCCCAGGAGGCTTCCGGGCCCGGGGACCGCGGGCCCTTGGGCATCCCACCTGGCCGCCCACGCTGCGCTAGGCGCAGCTCAGACGCAGACCGGACCGGCCCTCCTGCCCGACAGAAGCTGGCCCGAAGCCACTGGGAGCCACCATTGAGTTGGCACGGCCCCTAAGACCCAGCAACGCCACCCTCGCCCCCACGCCACCGTCCGAGCTCAGGACCCCGCCCCAGGTGGCCGGCAGGCCCGGGGAAGCGGCCTGGGCCCTCGATCCCGCTCCCGCCCCCGGCCATGGCGAAACGGCGGAGGGGCGGCTTTCTCCGTATGGAGCTGTGGAGAGCCACCCCGGCAGACAGGTGGCGGCGCCGGGGCTGGGCTGCAGTGGGGGCGGCCAGGTGCAGGTCGAGGGGCTCGCGGGCCGCACGGACGGCCCCCGGGTCCGCGGCCACGTCTGGTTCCCTTCAGGCCACCCCCGGAGCGTCTGGTGTGCCTCTGCCTTCCAGGGACGCCTTCTGGCCGCCTGGCCGCTCAGGCAGGCGGGGAGCGCCCCATCAGACGCTGGCTGTGGTGGGAGGGGCCTGAGGAGGTGGGGCTTGCAGCTGTGCCGGGCGGGGGCGGAGATAGCCGCGAACGCCGCGAGCGACGAGAGGAGAAGGCGGAGCGGGAGGCAGAAAGCCTAGAGCACCCGGTCTTCCCTAGAGGTCTCCCCTCCAAGTTCTAACCAGGCCCGACCCTGCTTAGCTTCCGCGACCGCGGCGAGATCGGGCCCTTCTAGGCTGCTTCGGCAGCAGATGCCGGCGGGGTCGCGGGCTGCCTCTTGAGGCGCAGCTCAGCAGGCGCTTGGGCCTTACCGTCAGCCCAGCGGCCCGCCCGTCCCGGCAGGGCCCCGCCGCCCGCCTAGGCGGGGGAACGGAGGTCTCGGGCACCTGGGGGTGGCGGAGGTGCTGGCGACCACCCAGCCCAGGGCGGGCGGGAGCCAGCAAACTTTTCGGAGCTAGGCGCCACGCCCCAGATCCCGCAGGCCGCTCACGGGGAAGTGGCCCAGGAGGCTTCCGGGCCCGGGGACCGCGGGCCCTTGGGCATCCCACCTGGCCGCCCACGCTGCGCTAGGCGCAGCTCAGACGCAGACCGGACCGGCCCTCCTGCCCGACAGAAGCTGGCCCGAAGCCACTGGGCGCCACCATTGAGTTGGCACGGCCCCTAAGACCCAGCAACGCCACCCTCGCCCCCACGCCACCGTCCGAGCTCAGGACCCCGCCCCAGGTGGCCGGCAGGCCCGGGGAAGCGGCCTGGGCCCTCGATCCCGCTCCCGCCCCCGGCCATGGCGAAACGGCGGAGGGGCGGCTTTCTCCGTATGGAGCTGTGGAGAGCCACCCCGGCAGACAGGTGGCGGCGCCGGGGCTGGGCTGCAGTGGGGGCGGCCAGGTGCAGGTCGAGGGGCTCGCGGGCCGCACGGACGGCCCCCGGGTCCGCGGCCACGTCTGGTTCCCTTCAGGCCACCCCCGGAGCGTCTGGTGTGCCTCTGCCTTCCAGGGACGCCTTCTGGCCGCCTGGCCGCTCAGGCAGGCGGGGAGCGCCCCATCAGACGCTGGCTGTGGTGGGAGGGGCCTGAGGAGGTGGGGCTTGCAGCTGTGCCGGGCGGGGGCGGAGATAGCCGCGAACGCCGCGAGCGACGAGAGGAGAAGGCGGAGCGGGAGGCAGAAAGCCTAGAGCACCCGGTCTTCCCTAGAGGTCTCCCCTCCAAGTTCTAACCAGGCCCGACCCTGCTTAGCTTCCGCGACCGCGGCGAGATCGGGCCCTTCTAGGCTGCTTCGGCAGCAGATGCCGGCGGGGTCGCGGGCTGCCTCTTGAGGCGCAGCTCAGCAGGCGCTTGGGCCTTACCGTCAGCCCAGCGGCCCGCCCGTCCCGGCAGGGCCCCGCCGCCCGCCTAGGCGGGGGAACGGAGGTCTCGGGCACCTGGGGGTGGCGGAGGTGCTGGCGACCACCCAGCCCAGGGCGGGCGGGAGCCAGCAAACTTTTCGGAGCTAGGCGCCACGCCCCAGATCCCGCAGGCCGCTCACGGGGAAGTGGCCCAGGAGGCTTCCGGGCCCGGGGACCGCGGGCCCTTGGGCATCCCACCTGGCCGCCCACGCTGCGCTAGGCGCAGCTCAGACGCAGACCGGACCGGCCCTCCTGCCCGACAGAAGCTGGCCCGAAGCCACTGGGAGCCACCATTGAGTTGGCACGGCCCCTAAGACCCAGCAACGCCACCCTCGCCCCCACGCCACCGTCCGAGCTCAGGACCCCGCCCCAGGTGGCCGGCAGGCCCGGGGAAGCGGCCTGGGCCCTCGATCCCGCTCCCGCCCCCGGCCATGGCGAAACGGCGGAGGGGCGGCTTTCTCCGTATGGAGCTGTGGAGAGCCACCCCGGCAGACAGGTGGCGGCGCCGGGGCTGGGCTGCAGTGGGGGCGGCCAGGTGCAGGTCGAGGGGCTCGCGGGCCGCACGGACGGCCCCCGGGTCCGCGGCCACGTCTGGTTCCCTTCAGGCCACCCCCGGAGCGTCTGGTGTGCCTCTGCCTTCCAGGGACGCCTTCTGGCCGCCTGGCCGCTCAGGCAGGCGGGGAGCGCCCCATCAGACGCTGGCTGTGGTGGGAGGGGCCTGAGGAGGTGGGGCTTGCAGCTGTGCCGGGCGGGGGCGGAGATAGCCGCGAACGCCGCGAGCGACGAGAGGAGAAGGCGGAGCGGGAGGCAGAAAGCCTAGAGCACCCGGTCTTCCCTAGAGGTCTCCCCTCCAAGTTCTAACCAGGCCCGACCCTGCTTAGCTTCCGCGACCGCGGCGAGATCGGGCCCTTCTAGGCTGCTTCGGCAGCAGATGCCGGCGGGGTCGCGGGCTGCCTCTTGAGGCGCAGCTCAGCAGGCGCTTGGGCCTTACCGTCAGCCCAGCGGCCCGCCCGTCCCGGCAGGGCCCCGCCGCCCGCCTAGGCGGGGGAACGGAGGTCTCGGGCACCTGGGGGTGGCGGAGGTGCTGGCGACCACCCAGCCCAGGGCGGGCGGGAGCCAGCAAACTTTTCGGAGCTAGGCGCCACGCCCCAGATCCCGCAGGCCGCTCACGGGGAAGTGGCCCAGGAGGCTTCCGGGCCCGGGGACCGCGGGCCCTTGGGCATCCCACCTGGCCGCCCACGCTGCGCTAGGCGCAGCTCAGACGCAGACCGGACCGGCCCTCCTGCCCGACAGAAGCTGGCCCGAAGCCACTGGGCGCCACCATTGAGTTGGCACGGCCCCTAAGACCCAGCAACGCCACCCTCGCCCCCACGCCACCGTCCGAGCTCAGGACCCCGCCCCAGGTGGCCGGCAGGCCCGGGGAAGCGGCCTGGGCCCTCGATCCCGCTCCCGCCCCCGGCCATGGCGAAACGGCGGAGGGGCGGCTTTCTCCGTATGGAGCTGTGGAGAGCCACCCCGGCAGACAGGTGGCGGCGCCGGGGCTGGGCTGCAGTGGGGGCGGCCAGGTGCAGGTCGAGGGGCTCGCGGGCCGCACGGACGGCCCCCGGGTCCGCGGCCACGTCTGGTTCCCTTCAGGCCACCCCCGGAGCGTCTGGTGTGCCTCTGCCTTCCAGGGACGCCTTCTGGCCGCCTGGCCGCTCAGGCAGGCGGGGAGCGCCCCATCAGACGCTGGCTGTGGTGGGAGGGGCCTGAGGAGGTGGGGCTTGCAGCTGTGCCGGGCGGGGGCGGAGATAGCCGCGAACGCCGCGAGCGACAAGAGGAGAAGGCGGAGCGGGAGGCAGAAAGCCTAGAGCACCCGGTCTTCCCTAGGGGTCTCCCCTCCAAGTTCTAACCAGGCCCGACCCTGCTTAGCTTCCGCGACCGCGGCGAGATCGGGCCCTTCTAGGCTGCTTTGGCAGCAGATGCCGGCGGGGTCGCGGGCTGCCTCTTGAGGCGCAGCTCAGCAGGCGCTTGGGCCTTACCGTCAGCCCAGCGGCCCGCCCGTCCCGGCAGGGCCCCGCCGCCCGCCTAGGCAGGGGAACGGAGGTCTCGGACACCTGGGGGTGGCGGAGGTGCTGGCGACCACCCAGCCCAGGGCGGGCGGGAGCCAGCAAACTTTTCGGAGCTAGGCGCCACGCCCCAGATCCCGCAGGCCGCTCACGGGGAAGTGGCCCAGGAGGCTTCCGGGCCCGGGGACGGCGGGCCCTTGGGCATCCCACCTGGCCGCCCACGCTGCGCTAGGCGCAGCTCAGACGCAGACCGGACCGGCCCTCCTGCCCGACAGAAGCTGGCCCGAAGCCACTGGGCGCCACCATTGAGTTGGCACGGCCCCTAAGACCCAGCAACGCCACCCTCGCCCCCACGCCACCGTCCGAGCTCAGGACCCCGCCCCAGGTGGCCGGCAGGCCCGGGGAAGCGGCCTGGGCCCTCGATCCCGCTCCCGCCCCCGGCCATGGCGAAACGGCGGAGGGGCGGCTTTCTCCGTATGGAGCTGTGGAGAGCCACCCCGGCAGACAGGTGGCGGCGCCGGGGCTGGGCTGCAGTGGGGGCGGCCAGGTGCAGGTCGAGGGGCTCGCGGGCCGCACGGACGGCCCCCGGGTCCGCGGCCACGTCTGGTTCCCTTCAGGCCACCCCCGGAGCGTCTGGTGTGCCTCTGCCTTCCAGGGACGCCTTCTGGCCGCCTGGCCGCTCAGGCAGGCGGGGAGCGCCCCATCAGACGCTGGCTGTGGTGGGAGGGGCCTGAGGAGGTGGGGCTTGCAGCTGTGCCGGGCGGGGGCGGAGATAGCCGCGAACGCCGCGAGCGACGAGAGGAGAAGGCGGAGCGGGAGGCAGAAAGCCTAGAGCACCCGGTCTTCCCTAGAGGTCTCCCCTCCAAGTTCTAACCAGGCCCGACCCTGCTTAGCTTCCGCGACCGCGGCGAGATCGGGCCCTTCTAGGCTGCTTCGGCAGCAGATGCCGGCGGGGTCGCGGGCTGCCTCTTGAGGCGCAGCTCAGCAGGCGCTTGGGCCTTACCGTCAGCCCAGCGGCCCGCCCGTCCCGGCAGGGCCCCGCCGCCCGCCTAGGCGGGGGAACGGAGGTCTCGGGCACCTGGGGGTGGCGGAGGTGCTGGCGACCACCCAGCCCAGGGCGGGCGGGAGCCAGCAAACTTTTCGGAGCTAGGCGCCACGCCCCAGATCCCGCAGGCCGCTCACGGGGAAGTGGCCCAGGAGGCTTCCGGGCCCGGGGACCGCGGGCCCTTGGGCATCCCACCTGGCCGCCCACGCTGCGCTAGGCGCAGCTCAGACGCAGACCGGACCGGCCCTCCTGCCCGACAGAAGCTGGCCCGAAGCCACTGGGAGCCACCATTGAGTTGGCACGGCCCCTAAGACCCAGCAACGCCACCCTCGCCCCCACGCCACCGTCCGAGCTCAGGACCCCGCCCCAGGTGGCCGGCAGGCCCGGGGAAGCGGCCTGGGCCCTCGATCCCGCTCCCGCCCCCGGCCATGGCGAAACGGCGGAGGGGCGGCTTTCTCCGTATGGAGCTGTGGAGAGCCACCCCGGCAGACAGGTGGCGGCGCCGGGGCTGGGCTGCAGTGGGGGCGGCCAGGTGCAGGTCGAGGGGCTCGCGGGCCGCACGGACGGCCCCCGGGTCCGCGGCCACGTCTGGTTCCCTTCAGGCCACCCCCGGAGCGTCTGGTGTGCCTCTGCCTTCCAGGGACGCCTTCTGGCCGCCTGGCCGCTCAGGCAGGCGGGGAGCGCCCCATCAGACGCTGGCTGTGGTGGGAGGGGCCTGAGGAGGTGGGGCTTGCAGCTGTGCCGGGCGGGGGCGGAGATAGCCGCGAACGCCGCGAGCGACGAGAGGAGAAGGCGGAGCGGGAGGCAGAAAGCCTAGAGCACCCGGTCTTCCCTAGAGGTCTCCCCTCCAAGTTCTAACCAGGCCCGACCCTGCTTAGCTTCCGCGACCGCGGCGAGATCGGGCCCTTCTAGGCTGCTTCGGCAGCAGATGCCGGCGGGGTCGCGGGCTGCCTCTTGAGGCGCAGCTCAGCAGGCGCTTGGGCCTTACCGTCAGCCCAGCGGCCCGCCCGTCCCGGCAGGGCCCCGCCGCCCGCCTAGGCGGGGGAACGGAGGTCTCGGGCACCTGGGGGTGGCGGAGGTGCTGGCGACCACCCAGCCCAGGGCGGGCGGGAGCCAGCAAACTTTTCGGAGCTAGGCGCCACGCCCCAGATCCCGCAGGCCGCTCACGGGGAAGTGGCCCAGGAGGCTTCCGGGCCCGGGGACCGCGGGCCCTTGGGCATCCCACCTGGCCGCCCACGCTGCGCTAGGCGCAGCTCAGACGCAGACCGGACCGGCCCTCCTGCCCGACAGAAGCTGGCCCGAAGCCACTGGGCGCCACCATTGAGTTGGCACGGCCCCTAAGACCCAGCAACGCCACCCTCGCCCCCACGCCACCGTCCGAGCTCAGGACCCCGCCCCAGGTGGCCGGCAGGCCCGGGGAAGCGGCCTGGGCCCTCGATCCCGCTCCCGCCCCCGGCCATGGCGAAACGGCGGAGGGGCGGCTTTCTCCGTATGGAGCTGTGGAGAGCCACCCCGGCAGACAGGTGGCGGCGCCGGGGCTGGGCTGCAGTGGGGGCGGCCAGGTGCAGGTCGAGGGGCTCGCGGGCCGCACGGACGGCCCCCGGGTCCGCGGCCACGTCTGGTTCCCTTCAGGCCACCCCCGGAGCGTCTGGTGTGCCTCTGCCTTCCAGGGACGCCTTCTGGCCGCCTGGCCGCTCAGGCAGGCGGGGAGCGCCCCATCAGACGCTGGCTGTGGTGGGAGGGGCCTGAGGAGGTGGGGCTTGCAGCTGTGCCGGGCGGGGGCGGAGATAGCCGCGAACGCCGCGAGCGACAAGAGGAGAAGGCGGAGCGGGAGGCAGAAAGCCTAGAGCACCCGGTCTTCCCTAGGGGTCTCCCCTCCAAGTTCTAACCAGGCCCGACCCTGCTTAGCTTCCGCGACCGCGGCGAGATCGGGCCCTTCTAGGCTGCTTTGGCAGCAGATGCCGGCGGGGTCGCGGGCTGCCTCTTGAGGCGCAGCTCAGCAGGCGCTTGGGCCTTACCGTCAGCCCAGCGGCCCGCCCGTCCCGGCAGGGCCCCGCCGCCCGCCTAGGCAGGGGAACGGAGGTCTCGGACACCTGGGGGTGGCGGAGGTGCTGGCGACCACCCAGCCCAGGGCGGGCGGGAGCCAGCAAACTTTTCGGAGCTAGGCGCCACGCCCCAGATCCCGCAGGCCGCTCACGGGGAAGTGGCCCAGGAGGCTTCCGGGCCCGGGGACGGCGGGCCCTTGGGCATCCCACCTGGCCGCCCACGCTGCGCTAGGCGCAGCTCAGACGCAGACCGGACCGGCCCTCCTGCCCGACAGAAGCTGGCCCGAAGCCACTGGGCGCCACCATTGAGTTGGCACGGCCCCTAAGACCCAGCAACGCCACCCTCGCCCCCACGCCACCGTCCGAGCTCAGGACCCCGCCCCAGGTGGCCGGCAGGCCCGGGGAAGCGGCCTGGGCCCTCGATCCCGCTCCCGCCCCCGGCCATGGCGAAACGGCGGAGGGGCGGCTTTCTCCGTATGGAGCTGTGGAGAGCCACCCCGGCAGACAGGTGGCGGCGCCGGGGCTGGGCTGCAGTGGGGGCGGCCAGGTGCAGGTCGAGGGGCTCGCGGGCCGCACAGACGGCCCCCGGGTCCGCGGCCACGTCTGGTTCCCTTCAGGCCACCCCCGGAGCGTCTGGTGTGCCTCTGCCTTCCAGGGACGCCTTCTGGCCGCCTGGCCGCTCAGGCAGGCGGGGAGCGCCCCATCAGACGCTGGCTGTGGTGGGAGGGGCCTGAGGAGGTGGGGCTTGCAGCTGTGCCGGGCGGGGGCGGAGATAGCCGCGAACGCCGCGAGCGACAAGAGGAGAAGGCGGAGCGGGAGGCAGAAAGCCTAGAGCACCCGGTCTTCCCTAGAGGTCTCCCCTCCAAGTTCTAACCAGGCCCGACCCTGCTTAGCTTCCGCGACCGCGGCGAGATCGGGCCCTTCTAGGCTGCTTCGGCAGCAGATGCCGGCGGGGTCGCGGGCTGCCTCTTGAGGCGCAGCTCAGCAGGCGCTTGGGCCTTACCGTCAGCCCAGCGGCCCGCCCGTCCCGGCAGGGCCCCGCCGCCCGCCTAGGCGGGGGAACGGAGGTCTCGGGCACCTGGGGGTGGCGGAGGTGCTGGCGACCACCCAGCCCAGGGCGGGCGGGAGCCAGCAAACTTTTCGGAGCTAGGCGCCACGCCCCAGATCCCGCAGGCCGCTCACGGGGAAGTGGCCCAGGAGGCTTCCGGGCCCGGGGACCGCGGGCCCTTGGGCATCCCACCTGGCCGCCCACGCTGCGCTAGGCGCAGCTCAGACGCAGACCGGACCGGCCCTCCTGCCCGACAGAAGCTGGCCCGAAGCCACTGGGCGCCACCATTGAGTTGGCACGGCCCCTAAGACCCAGCAACGCCACCCTCGCCCCCACGCCACCGTCCGAGCTCAGGACCCCGCCCCAGGTGGCCGGCAGGCCTGGGGAAGTGGCCTGGGCCCTCGATCCCGCTCCCGCCCCCGGCCATGGCGAAACGGCGGAGGGGCGGCTTTCTCCGTATGGAGCTGTGGAGAGCCACCCCGGCAGACAGGTGGCGGCGCCGGGGCTGGGCTGCAGTGGGGGCGGCCAGGTGCAGGTCGAGGGGCTCGCGGGCCGCACGGACGGCCCCCGGGTCCGCGGCCACGTCTGGTTCCCTTCAGGCCACCCCCGGAGCGTCTGGTGTGCCTCTGCCTTCCAGGGACGCCTTCTGGCCGCCTGGCCGCTCAGGCAGGCGGGGAGCGCCCCATCAGACGCTGGCTGTGGTGGGAGGGGCCTGAGGAGGTGGGGCTTGCAGCTGTGCCGGGCGGGGGCGGAGATAGCCGCGAACGCCGCGAGCGACAAGAGGAGAAGGCGGAGCGGGAGGCAGAAAGCCTAGAGCACCCGGTCTTCCCTAGGGGTCTCCCCTCCAAGTTCTAACCAGGCCCGACCCTGCTTAGCTTCCGCGACCGCGGCGAGATCGGGCCCTTCTAGGCTGCTTTGGCAGCAGATGCCGGCGGGGTCGCGGGCTGCCTCTTGAGGCGCAGCTCAGCAGGCGCTTGGGCCTTACCGTCAGCCCAGCGGCCCGCCCGTCCCGGCAGGGCCCCGCCGCCCGCCTAGGCAGGGGAACGGAGGTCTCGGACACCTGGGGGTGGCGGAGGTGCTGGCGACCACCCAGCCCAGGGCGGGCGGGAGCCAGCAAACTTTTCGGAGCTAGGCGCCACGCCCCAGATCCCGCAGGCCGCTCACGGGGAAGTGGCCCAGGAGGCTTCCGGGCCCGGGGACGGCGGGCCCTTGGGCATCCCACCTGGCCGCCCACGCTGCGCTAGGCGCAGCTCAGACGCAGACCGGACCGGCCCTCCTGCCCGACAGAAGCTGGCCCGAAGCCACTGGGCGCCACCATTGAGTTGGCACGGCCCCTAAGACCCAGCAACGCCACCCTCGCCCCCACGCCACCGTCCGAGCTCAGGACCCCGCCCCAGGTGGCCGGCAGGCCCGGGGAAGCGGCCTGGGCCCTCGATCCCGCTCCCGCCCCCGGCCATGGCGAAACGGCGGAGGGGCGGCTTTCTCCGTATGGAGCTGTGGAGAGCCACCCCGGCAGACAGGTGGCGGCGCCGGGGCTGGGCTGCAGTGGGGGCGGCCAGGTGCAGGTCGAGGGGCTCGCGGGCCGCACAGACGGCCCCCGGGTCCGCGGCCACGTCTGGTTCCCTTCAGGCCACCCCCGGAGCGTCTGGTGTGCCTCTGCCTTCCAGGGACGCCTTCTGGCCGCCTGGCCGCTCAGGCAGGCGGGGAGCGCCCCATCAGACGCTGGCTGTGGTGGGAGGGGCCTGAGGAGGTGGGGCTTGCAGCTGTGCCGGGCGGGGGCGGAGATAGCCGCGAACGCCGCGAGCGACAAGAGGAGAAGGCGGAGCGGGAGGCAGAAAGCCTAGAGCACCCGGTCTTCCCTAGAGGTCTCCCCTCCAAGTTCTAACCAGGCCCGACCCTGCTTAGCTTCCGCGACCGCGGCGAGATCGGGCCCTTCTAGGCTGCTTCGGCAGCAGATGCCGGCGGGGTCGCGGGCTGCCTCTTGAGGCGCAGCTCAGCAGGCGCTTGGGCCTTACCGTCAGCCCAGCGGCCCGCCCGTCCCGGCAGGGCCCCGCCGCCCGCCTAGGCGGGGGAACGGAGGTCTCGGGCACCTGGGGGTGGCGGAGGTGCTGGCGACCACCCAGCCCAGGGCGGGCGGGAGCCAGCAAACTTTTCGGAGCTAGGCGCCACGCCCCAGATCCCGCAGGCCGCTCACGGGGAAGTGGCCCAGGAGGCTTCCGGGCCCGGGGACCGCGGGCCCTTGGGCATCCCACCTGGCCGCCCACGCTGCGCTAGGCGCAGCTCAGACGCAGACCGGACCGGCCCTCCTGCCCGACAGAAGCTGGCCCGAAGCCACTGGGCGCCACCATTGAGTTGGCACGGCCCCTAAGACCCAGCAACGCCACCCTCGCCCCCACGCCACCGTCCGAGCTCAGGACCCCGCCCCAGGTGGCCGGCAGGCCTGGGGAAGTGGCCTGGGCCCTCGATCCCGCTCCCGCCCCCGGCCATGGCGAAACGGCGGAGGGGCGGCTTTCTCCGTATGGAGCTGTGGAGAGCCACCCCGGCAGACAGGTGGCGGAGCCGGGGCTGGGCTGCAGTGGGGGCGGCCAGGTGCAGGTCGAGGGGCTCGCGGGCCGCACGGACGGCCCCCGGGTCCGCGGCCATGTCTGGTTCCCTTCAGGCCACCCCCGGAGCGTCTGGTGTGCCTCTGCCTTTCAGGGACGCCTTCTGGCCGCCTGGCCGCTCAGGCAGGCGGGGAGCGCCCCATCAGACGCTGGCTGTGGTGGGAGGGGCCTGAGGAGGTGGGGCTTGCAGCTGTGCCGGGCGGGGGCGGAGATAGCCGCGAACGCCGCGAGCGACAAGAGGAGAAGGCGGAGCGGGAGGCAGAAAGCCTAGAGCACCCGGTCTTCCCTAGAGGTCTCCCCTCCAAGTTCTAACCAGGCCCGACCCTGCTTAGCTTCCGTTACCGCGGCGAGATCGGGCCCTTCTAGGCTGCTTCGGCAGCAGATGCCGGCGGGGTCGCGGGCTGCCTCTTGAGGCGCAGCTCAGCAGGCGCTTGGGCCTTACCGTCAGCCCAGCGGCCCGCCCGTTCCGGCAGGGCCCCGCCGCCCGCCTAGGCGGGGGAACGGAGGTCTCGGGCACCTGGGGGTGGCGGAGGTGCTGGCGACCACCCAGCCCAGGGCGGGCGGGAGCCAGCAAACTTTTCGGAGCTAGGCGCCACGCCCCAGATCCCGCAGGCCGCTCACGGGGAAGTGGCCCAGGAGGCTTCCGGGCCCGGGGACCGCGGGCCCTTGGGCATCCCACCTGGCCGCCCACGCTGCGCTAGGCGCAGCTCAGACGCAGACCGGACCGGCCCTCCTGCCCGACAGAAGCTGGCCCGAAGCCACTGGGCGCCACCATTGAGTTGGCACGGCCCCTAAGACCCAGCAACGCCACCCTCGCCCCCACGCCACCGTCCGAGCTCAGGACCCCGCCCCAGGTGGCCGGCAGGCCCGGGGAAGCGGCCTGGGCCCTCGATCCCGCTCCCGCCCCCGGCCATGGCGAAACGGCGGAGGGGCGGCTTTCTCCGTATGGAGCTGTGGAGAGCCACCCCGGCAGACAGGTGGCGGCGCCGGGGCTGGGCTGCAGTGGGGGCGGCCAGGTGCAGGTCGAGGGGCTCGCGGGCCGCACGGACGGCCCCCGGGTCCGCGGCCACGTCTGGTTCCCTTCAGGCCACCCCCGGAGCGTCTGGTGTGCCTCTGCCTTCCAGGGACGCCTTCTGGCCGCCTGGCCGCTCAGGCAGGCGGGGAGCGCCCCATCAGACGCTGGCTGTGGTGGGAGGGGCCTGAGGAGGTGGGGCTTGCAGCTGTGCCGGGCGGGGGCGGAGATAGCCGCGAACGCCGCGAGCGACAAGAGGAGAAGGCGGAGCGGGAGGCAGAAAGCTTAGAGCACCCGGTCTTCCCTAGAGGTCTCCCCTCCAAGTTCTAACCAGGCCCGACCCTGCTTAGCTTCCGCGACCGCGGCGAGATCGGGCCCTTCTAGGCTGCTTCGGCAGCAGATGCCGGCGGGGTCGCGGGCTGCCTCTTGAGGCGCAGCTCAGCAGGCGCTTGGGCCTTACCGTCAGCCCAGCGGCCCGCCCGTCCCGGCAGGGCCCCGCCGCCCGCCTAGGCGGGGGAACGGAGGTCTCGGGCACCTGGGGGTGGCGGAGGTGCTGGCGACCACCCAGCCCAGGGCGGGCGGGAGCCAGCAAACTTTTCGGAGCTAGGCGCCACGCCCCAGATCCCGCAGGCCGCTCACGGGGAAGTGGCCCAGGAGGCTTCGGGGCCCGGGGACGGCGGGCCCTTGGGCATCCCACCTGGCCGCCCACGCTGCGCTAGGCGCAGCTCAGACGCAGACCGGACCGGCCCTCCTGCCCGACAGAAGCTGGCCCGAAGCCACTGGGCGCCACCATTGAGTTGGCACGGCCCCTAAGACCCAGCAACGCCACCCTCGCCCCCACGCCACCGTCCGAACTCAGGACCCCACCCCAGGTGGCCGGCAGGCCCGGGGAAGCGGCCTGGGCCCTCGATCCCGCTCCCGCCCCCGGCCATGGCGAAACGGCGGAGGGGTGGCTTTCTCCGTATGGAGCTGTGGAGAGCCACCCCGGCAGACAGGTGGCGGCGCCGGGGCTGGGCTGCAGTGGGGGCGGCCAGGTGCAGGTCGAGGGGCTCGCGGGCCGCACGGACGGCCCCCGGGTCCGCGGCCACGTCTGGTTCCCTTCAGGCCACCCCCGGAGCGTCTGGTGTGCCTCTGCCTTCCAGGGACGCCTTCTGGCCGCCTGGCCGCTCAGGCAGGCGGGGAGCGCCCCATCAGACGCTGGCTGTGGTGGGAGGGGCCTGAGGAGGTGGGGCTTGCAGCTGTGCCGGGCGGGGGCGGAGATAGCCGCGAACGCCGCGAGCGACAAAAGGAGAAGGCGGAGCGGGAGGCAGAAAGCCTAGAGCACCCGGTCTTCCCTAGAGGTCTCCCCTCCAAGTTCTAACCAGGCCCGACCCTGCTTAGCTTCCGCGACCGCGGCGAGATCGGGCCCTTCTAGGCTGCTTCGGCAGCAGATGCCGGCGGGGTCGCGGGCTGCCTCTTGAGGCGCAGCTCAGCAGGCGCTTGGGCCTTACCGTCAGCCCAGCGGCCCGCCCGTCCCGGCAGGGCCCCGCCGCCCGCCTAGGCGGGGGAACGGAGGTCTCGGGCACCTGGGGGTGGCGGAGGTGCTGGCGACCACCCAGCCCAGGGCGGGCGGGAGCCAGCAAACTTTTCGGAGCTAGGCGCCACGCCCCAGATCCCGCAGGCCGCTCACGGGGAAGTGGCCCAGGAGGCTTCCGGGCCCGGGGACGGCGGGCCCTTGGGCATCCCACCTGGCCGCCCACGCTGCGCTAGGCGCAGCTCAGACGCAGACCGGACCGGCCCTCCTGCCCGACAGAAGCTGGCCCGAAGCCACTGGGCGCCACCATTGAGTTGGCACGGCCCCTAAGACCCAGCAATGCCACCCTCGCCCCCACGCCACCGTCCGAGCTCAGGACCCCGCCCCAGGTGGCCAGCAGGCCCGGGGAAGCGGCCTGGGCCCTCGATCCCGCTCCCGCCCCCGGCCATGGCGAAACGGCGGAGGGGCGGCTTTCTCCGTATGGAGCTGTGGAGAGCCACCCCGGCAGACAGGTGGCGGCGCTGGGCCTGGGCTGCAGTGGGGGCGGCCAGGTGCAGGTCGAGGGGCTCGCGGGCCGCACGGACGGCCCCCGGGTCCGCGGCCACGTCTGGTTCCCTTCAGGCCACCCCCGGAGCGTCTGGTGTGCCTCTGCCTTCCAGGGACGCCTTCTGGCCGCCTGGCCGCTCAGGCAGGCGGGGAGCGCCCCATCAGACGCTGGCTGTGGTGGGAGGGGCCTGAGGAGGTGGGGCTTGCAGCTGTGCCGGGCGGGGGCGGAGATAGCCGCGAACGCCGCGAGCGACAAAAGGAGAAGGCGGAGCGGGAGGCAGAAAGCCTAGAGCACCCGGTCTTCCCTAGAGGTCTCCCCTCCAAGTTCTAACCAGGCCCGACCCTGCTTAGCTTCCGCGACCGCGGCGAGATCGGGCCCTTCTAGGCTGCTTCGGCAGCAGATGCCGGCGGGGTCGCGGGCTGCCTCTTGAGGCGCAGCTCAGCAGGCGCTTGGGCCTTACCGTCAGCCCAGCGGCCCGCCCGTCCCGGCAGGGCCCCGCCGCCCGCCTAGGCGGGGGAACGGAGGTCTCGGGCACCTGGGGGTGGCGGACGTGCTGGCGACCACCCAGCCCAGGGCGGGCGGGAGCCAGCAAACTTTTCGGAGCTAGGCGCCACGCCCCAGATCCCGCAGGCCGCTCACGGGGAAGTGGCCCAGGAGGCTTCCGGGCCCGGGGACCGCGGGCCCTTGGGCATCCCACCTGGCCGCCCACGCTGCGCTAGGCGCAGCTCAGACGCAGACCGGACCGGCCCTCCTGCCCGACAGAAGCTGGCCCGAAGCCACTGGGCGCCACCATTGAGTTGGCACGGCCCCTAAGACCCAGCAACGCCACCCTCGCCCCCACGCCACCGTCCGAGCTCAGGACCCCGCCCCAGGTGGCCGGCAGGCCCGGGGAAGCGGCCTGGGCCCTCGATCCCGCTCCCGCCCCCGGCCATGGCGAAACGGCGGAGGGGCGGCTTTCTCCGTATGGAGCTGTGGAGAGCCACCCCGGCAGACAGGTGGCGGCGCCGGGGCTGGGCTGCAGTGGGGGCGGCCAGGTGCAGGTCGAGGGGCTCGCGGGCCGCACAGACGGCCCCCGGGTCCGCGGCCACGTCTGGTTCCCTTCAGGCCACCCCCGGAGCGTCTGGTGTGCCTCTGCCTTCCAGGGACGCCTTCTGGCCGCCTGGCCGCTCAGGCAGGCGGGGAGCGCCCCATCAGACGCTGGCTGTGGTGGGAGGGGCCTGAGGAGGTGGGGCTTGCAGCTGTGCCGGGCGGGGGCGGAGATAGCCGCGAACGCCGCGAGCGACAAGAGGAGAAGGCGGAGCGGGAGGCAGAAAGCCTAGAGCACCCGGTCTTCCCTAAAGGTCTCCCCTCCAAGTTCTAACCAGGCCCGACCCTGCTTAGCTTCCGCGACCGCGGCGAGATCGGGCCCTTCTAGGCTGCTTCGGCAGCAGATGTCGGCGGGGTCGCGGGCTGCCTCTTGAGGCGCAGCTCAGCAGGCGCTTGGGCCTTACCGTCAGCCCAGCGGCCCGCCCGTCCCGGCAGGGCCCCGCCGCCCGCCTAGGCGGGGGAACGGAGGTCTCGGGCACCTGGGGGTGGCGGAGGTGCTGGCGACCACCCAGCCCAGGGCGGGCGGGAGCCAGCAAACTTTTCGGAGCTAGGCGCCACGCCCCAGATCCCGCAGGCCGCTCACGGGGAAGTGGCCCAGGAGGCTTCCGGGCCCGGGGACCGCGGGCCCTTGGGCATCCCACCTGGCCGCCCACGCTGCGCTAGGCGCAGCTCAGACGCAGACCGGACCGGCCCTCCTGCCCGACAGAAGCTGGCCCGAAGCCACTGGGCGCCACCATTGAGTTGGCACGGCCCCTAAGACCCAGCAACGCCACCCTCGCCCCCACGCCACCGTCCGAGCTCAGGACCCCGCCCCAGGTGGCCGGCAGGCCCGGGGAAGCGGCCTGGGCCCTCGATCCCGCTCCCGCCCCCGGCCATGGCGAAACAGCGGAGGGGCGGCTTTTTCCGTATGGAGCTGTGGAGAGCCACCCCGGCAGACAGGTGGCGGCGCCGGGGCTGGGCTGCAGTGGGGGCGGCCAGGTGCAGGTCGAGGGGCTCGCGGGCCGCACGGACGGCCCCCGTGTCCGCGGCCACGTCTGGTTCCCTTCAGGCCACCCCCGGAGCGTCTGGTGTGCCTCTGCCTTCCAGGGACGCCTTCTGGCCGCCTGGCCGCTCAGGCAGGCGGGGAGCGCCCCATCAGACGCTGGCTGTGGTGGGAGGGGCCTGAGGAGGTGGGGCTTGCAGCTGTGCCGGGCGGGGGCGGAGATAGCCGCGAACGCCGCGAGCGACAAGAGGAGAAGGCGGAGCGGGAGGCAGAAAGCCTAGAGCACCCGGTCTTCCCTAGAGGTCTCCCCTCCAAGTTCTAACCAGGCCCGACCCTGCTTAGCTTCCGCGACCGCGGCGAGATCGGGCCCTTCTAGGCTGCTTCGGCAGCAGATGCCGGCGGGGTCGCGGGCTGCCTCTTGAGGCGCAGCTCAGCAGGCGCTTGGGCCTTACCGTCAGCCCAGCGGCCCGCCCGTCCCGGCAGGGCCCCGCCGCCCGCCTAGGCGGGGGAACGGAGGTCTCGGGCACCTGGGGGTGGCGGAGGTGCTGGCGACCACCCAGCCCAGGGCGGGCGGGAGCCAGCAAACTTTTCGGAGCTAGGCGCCACGCCCCAGATCCCGCAGGCCGCTCACGGGGAAGTGGCCCAGGAGGCTTCCGGGCCCGGGGACCGCGGGCCCTTGGGCATCCCACCTGGCCGCCCACGCTGCGCTAGGCGCAGCTCAGACGCAGACCGGACCGGCCCTCCTGCCCGACAGAAGCTGGCCCGAAGCCACTGGGCGCCACCATTGAGTTGGCACGGCCCCTAAGACCCAGCAACGCCACCCTCGCCCCCACGCCACCGTCCGAGCTCAGGACCCCGCCCCAGGTGGCCGGCAGGCCCGGGGAAGCGGCCTGGGCCCTCGATCCCGCTCCCGCCCCCGGCCATGGCGAAACGGCGGAGGGGCGGCTTTCTCCGTATGGAGCTGTGGAGAGCCACCCCGGCAGACAGGTGGCGGCGCCGGGGCTGGGCTGCAGTGGGGGCGGCCAGGTGCAGGTCGAGGGGCTCGCGGGCCGCACGGACGGCCCCCGGGTCCGCGGCCACGTCTGGTTCCCTTCAGGCCACCCCCGGAGCGTCTGGTGTGCCTCTGCCTTTCAGGGACGCCTTCTGGCCGCCTGGCCGCTCAGGCAGGCGGGGAGCGCCCCATCAGACGCTGGCTGTGGTGGGAGGGGCCTGAGGAGGTGGGGCTTGCAGCTGTGCCGGGCGGGGGCGGAGATAGCCGCGAATGCCGCGAGCGACAAAAGGAGAAGGCGGAGCGGGAGGCAGAAAGCCTAGAGCACCCGGTCTTCCCTAGAGGTCTCCCCTCCAAGTTCTAACCAGGCCCGACGCTGCTTAGCTTCCACGATCGCGGCGAGATCGGGCCCTTCTAGGCTGCTTCGGCAGCAGATGCCGGCGGGTTCGCGAGCTGCCTCTTGAGGCGCAGCTCAGCAGGCGCTTGGGCCTTACCGTCAGCCCAGCGGCCCGCCCGTCCCGGCAGGGCCCCGCCGCCCGCCTAGGCGGGGGAACGGAGGTCTCGGGCACCTGGGGGTGGCGGAGGTGCTGGCGACCACCCAGCCCAGGGCGGGCGGGAGCCAGCAAACTTTTCGGAGCTAGGCGCCACGCCCCAGATCCCGCAGGCCGCTCACGGGGAAGTGGCCCAGGAGGCTTCCGGGCCCGGGGACCGCGGGCCCTTGGGCATCCCACCTGGCCGCCCACGCTGCGCTAGGCGCAGCTCAGACGCAGACCGGACCGGCCCTCCTGCCCGACAGAAGCTGGCCCGAAGCCACTGGGAGCCACCATTGAGTTGGCACGGCCCCTAAGACCCAGCAACGCCACCCTCGCCCCCACGCCACCGTCCGAGCTCAGGACCCCGCCCCAGGTGGCCGGCAGGCCCGGGGAAGCGGCCTGGGCCCTCGATCCCGCTCCCGCCCCCGGCCATGGCGAAACGGCGGAGGGGCGGCTTTCTCCGTATGGAGCTGTGGAGAGCCACCCCGGCAGACAGGTGGCGGCGCCGGGGCTGGGCTGCAGTGGGGGCGGCCAGGTGCAGGTCGAGGGGCTCGCGGGCCGCACGGACGGCCCCCGGGTCCGCGGCCACGTCTGCTTCCCTTCAGGCCACCCCCGGAGCGTCTGGTGTGCCTCTGCCTTCCAGGGACGCCTTCTGGCCGCCTGGCCGCTCAGGCAGGCGGGGAGCGCCCCATCAGACGCTGGCTGTGGTGGGAGGGGCCTGAGGAGGTGGGGCTTGCAGCTGTGCCGGGCGGGGGCGGAGATAGCCGCGAACGCCGCGAGCGACAAGAGGAGAAGGCGGAGCGGGAGGCAGAAAGCTTAGAGCACCCGGTCTTCCCTAGAGGTCTCCCCTCCAAGTTCTAACCAGGCCCGACCCTGCTTAGCTTCCGCGACCGCGGCGAGATCGGGCCCTTCTAGGCTGCTTCGGCAGCAGATGCCGGCGGGGTCGCGGGCTGCCTCTTGAGGCGCAGCTCAGCAGGCGCTTGGGCCTTACCGTCAGCCCAGCGGCCCGCCCGTCCCGGCAGGGCCCCGCCGCCCGCCTAGGCGGGGGAACGGAGGTCTCGGGCACCTGGGGGTGGCGGAGGTGCTGGCGACCACCCAGCCCAGGGCGGGCGGGAGCCAGCAAACTTTTCGGAGCTAGGCACCACGCCCCAGATCCCGCAGGCCGCTCACGGGGAAGTGGCCCAGGAGGCTTCGGGGCCCGGGGACGGCGGGCCCTTGGGCATCCCACCTGGCCGCCCACGCTGCGCTAGGCGCAGCTCAGACGCAGACCGGACCGGCCCTCCTGCCCGACAGAAGCTGGCCCGAAGCCACTGGGAGCCACCATTGAGTTGGCACGGCCCCTAAGACCCAGCAACGCCACCCTCGCCCCCACGCCACCGTCCGAGCTCAGGACCCCGCCCCAGGTGGCCGGCAGGCCCGGGGAAGCGGCCTGGGCCCTCGATCCCGCTCCCGCCCCCGGCCATGGCGAAACGGCGGAGGGGCGGCTTTCTCCGTATGGAGCTGTGGAGAGCCACCCCGGCAGACAGGTGGCGGCGCCGGGGCTGGGCTGCAGTGGGGGCGGCCAGGTGCAGGTCGAGGGGCTCGCGGGCCGCACGGACGGCCCCCGGGTCCGCGGCCACGTCTGGTTCCCTTCAGGCCACCCCCGGAGCGTCTGGTGTGCCTCTGCCTTCCAGGGACGCCTTCTGGCCGCCTGGCCGCTCAGGCAGGCGGGGAGCGCCCCATCAGACGCTGGCTGTGGTGGGAGGGGCCTGAGGAGGTGGGGCTTGCAGCTGTGCCGGGCGGGGGCGGAGATAGCCGCGAACGCCGCGAGCGACAAGAGGAGAAGGCGGAGCGGGAGGCAGAAAGCCTAGAGCACCCGGTCTTCCCTAGAGGTCTCCCCTCCAAGTTCTAACCAGGCCCGACCCTGCTTAGCTTCCGCGACCGCGGCGAGATCGGGCCCTTCTAGGCTGCTTCGGCAGCAGATGCCGGCGGGGTCGCGGGCTGCCTCTTGAGGCGCAGCTCAGCAGGCGCTTGGGCCTTACCGTCAGCCCAGCGGCCCGCCCGTCCCGGCAGGGCCCCGCCGCCCGCCTAGGCGGGGGAACGGAGGTCTCGGGCACCTGGGGGTGGCGGAGGTGCTGGCGACCACCCAGCCCAGGGCGGGCGGGAGCCAGCAAACTTTTCGGAGCTAGGCGCCACGCCCCAGATCCCGCAGGCCGCTCACGGGGAAGTGGCCCAGGAGGCTTCCGGGCCCGGGGACCGCGGGCCCTTGGGCATCCCACCTGGCCGCCCACGCTGCGCTAGGCGCAGCTCAGACGCAGACCGGACCGGCCCTCCTGCCCGACAGAAGCTGGCCCGAAGCCACTGGGAGCCACCATTGAGTTGGCACGGCCCCTAAGACCCAGCAACGCCACCCTCGCCCCCACGCCACCGTCCGAGCTCAGGACCCCGCCCCAGGTGGCCGGCAGGCCCGGGGAAGCGGCCTGGGCCCTCGATCCCGCTCCCGCCCCCGGCCATGGCGAAACGGCGGAGGGGCGGCTTTCTCCGTATGGAGCTGTGGAGAGCCACCCCGGCAGACAGGTGGCGGCGCCGGGGCTGGGCTGCAGTGGGGGCGGCCAGGTGCAGGTCGAGGGGCTCGCGGGCCGCACGGACGGCCCCCGGGTCCGCGGCCACGTCTGGTTCCCTTCAGGCCACCCCCGGAGCGTCTGGTGTGCCTCTGCCTTCCAGGGACGCCTTCTGGCCGCCTGGCCGCTCAGGCAGGCGGGGAGCGCCCCATCAGACGCTGGCTGTGGTGGGAGGGGCCTGAGGAGGTGGGGCTTGCAGCTGTGCCGGGCGGGGGCGGAGATAGCCGCGAACGCCGCGAGCGACGAGAGGAGAAGGCGGAGCGGGAGGCAGAAAGCCTAGAGCACCCGGTCTTCCCTAGAGGTCTCCCCTCCAAGTTCTAACCAGGCCCGACCCTGCTTAGCTTCCGCGACCGCGGCGAGATCGGGCCCTTCTAGGCTGCTTCGGCAGCAGATGCCGGCGGGGTCGCGGGCTGCCTCTTGAGGCGCAGCTCAGCAGGCGCTTGGGCCTTACCGTCAGCCCAGCGGCCCGCCCGTCCCGGCAGGGCCCCGCCGCCCGCCTAGGCGGGGGAACGGAGGTCTCGGGCACCTGGGGGTGGCGGAGGTGCTGGCGACCACCCAGCCCAGGGCGGGCGGGAGCCAGCAAACTTTTCGGAGCTAGGCGCCACGCCCCAGATCCCGCAGGCCGCTCACGGGGAAGTGGCCCAGGAGGCTTCCGGGCCCGGGGACCGCGGGCCCTTGGGCATCCCACCTGGCCGCCCACGCTGCGCTAGGCGCAGCTCAGACGCAGACCGGACCGGCCCTCCTGCCCGACAGAAGCTGGCCCGAAGCCACTGGGAGCCACCATTGAGTTGGCACGGCCCCTAAGACCCAGCAACGCCACCCTCGCCCCCACGCCACCGTCCGAGCTCAGGACCCCGCCCCAGGTGGCCGGCAGGCCCGGGGAAGCGGCCTGGGCCCTCGATCCCGCTCCCGCCCCCGGCCATGGCGAAACGGCGGAGGGGCGGCTTTCTCCATATGGAGCTGTGGAGAGCCACCCCGGCAGACAGGTGGCGGCGCCGGGGCTGGGCTGCAGTGGGGGCGGCCAGGTGCAGGTCGAGGGGCTCGCGGGCCGCACGGACGGCCCCCGGGTCCGCGGCCACGTCTGGTTCCCTTCAGGCCACCCCCGGAGCGTCTGGTGTGCCTCTGCCTTCCAGGGACGCCTTCTGGCCGCCTGGCCGCTCAGGCAGGCGGGGAGCGCCCCATCAGACGCTGGCTGTGGTGGGAGGGGCCTGAGGAGGTGGGGCTTGCAGCTGTGCCGGGCGGGGGCGGAGATAGCCGCGAACGCCGCGAGCGACGAGAGGAGAAGGCGGAGCGGGAGGCAGAAAGCCTAGAGCACCCGGTCTTCCCTAGAGGTCTCCCCTCCAAGTTCTAACCAGGCCCGACCCTGCTTAGCTTCCGCGACCGCGGCGAGATCGGGCCCTTCTAGGCTGCTTCGGCAGCAGATGCCGGCGGGGTCGCGGGCTGCCTCTTGAGGCGCAGCTCAGCAGGCGCTTGGGCCTTACCGTCAGCCCAGCGGCCCGCCCGTCCCGGCAGGGCCCCGCCGCCCGCCTAGGCGGGGGAACGGAGGTCTCGGGCACCTGGGGGTGGCGGAGGTGCTGGCGACCACCCAGCCCAGGGCGGGCGGGAGCCAGCAAACTTTTCGGAGCTAGGCGCCACGCCCCAGATCCCGCAGGCCGCTCACGGGGAAGTGGCCCAGGAGGCTTCCGGGCCCGGGGACCGCGGGCCCTTGGGCATCCCACCTGGCCGCCCACGCTGCGCTAGGCGCAGCTCAGACGCAGACCGGACCGGCCCTCCTGCCCGACAGAAGCTGGCCCGAAGCCACTGGGAGCCACCATTGAGTTGGCACGGCCCCTAAGACCCAGCAACGCCACCCTCGCCCCCACGCCACCGTCCGAGCTCAGGACCCCGCCCCAGGTGGCCGGCAGGCCCGGGGAAGCGGCCTGGGCCCTCGATCCCGCTCCCGCCCCCGGCCATGGCGAAACGGCGGAGGGGCGGCTTTCTCCATATGGAGCTGTGGAGAGCCACCCCGGCAGACAGGTGGCGGCGCCGGGGCTGGGCTGCAGTGGGGGCGGCCAGGTGCAGGTCGAGGGGCTCGCGGGCCGCACGGACGGCCCCCGGGTCCGCGGCCACGTCTGGTTCCCTTCAGGCCACCCCCGGAGCGTCTGGTGTGCCTCTGCCTTCCAGGGACGCCTTCTGGCCGCCTGGCCGCTCAGGCAGGCGGGGAGCGCCCCATCAGACGCTGGCTGTGGTGGGAGGGGCCTGAGGAGGTGGGGCTTGCAGCTGTGCCGGGCGGGGGCGGAGATAGCCGCGAACGCCGCGAGCGACGAGAGGAGAAGGCGGAGCGGGAGGCAGAAAGCCTAGAGCACCCGGTCTTCCCTAGAGGTCTCCCCTCCAAGTTCTAACCAGGCCCGACCCTGCTTAGCTTCCGCGACCGCGGCGAGATCGGGCCCTTCTAGGCTGCTTCGGCAGCAGATGCCGGCGGGGTCGCGGGCTGCCTCTTGAGGCGCAGCTCAGCAGGCGCTTGGGCCTTACCGTCAGCCCAGCGGCCCGCCCGTCCCGGCAGGGCCCCGCCGCCCGCCTAGGCGGGGGAACGGAGGTCTCGGGCACCTGGGGGTGGCGGAGGTGCTGGCGACCACCCAGCCCAGGGCGGGCGGGAGCCAGCAAACTTTTCGGAGCTAGGCGCCACGCCCCAGATCCCGCAGGCCGCTCACGGGGAAGTGGCCCAGGAGGCTTCCGGGCCCGGGGACCGCGGGCCCTTGGGCATCCCACCTGGCCGCCCACGCTGCGCTAGGCGCAGCTCAGACGCAGACCGGACCGGCCCTCCTGCCCGACAGAAGCTGGCCCGAAGCCACTGGGAGCCACCATTGAGTTGGCACGGCCCCTAAGACCCAGCAACGCCACCCTCGCCCCCACGCCACCGTCCGAGCTCAGGACCCCGCCCCAGGTGGCCGGCAGGCCCGGGGAAGCGGCCTGGGCCCTCGATCCCGCTCCCGCCCCCGGCCATGGCGAAACGGCGGAGGGGCGGCTTTCTCCGTATGGAGCTGTGGAGAGCCACCCCGGCAGACAGGTGGCGGCGCCGGGGCTGGGCTGCAGTGGGGGCGGCCAGGTGCAGGTCGAGGGGCTCGCGGGCCGCACGGACGGCCCCCGGGTCCGCGGCCACGTCTGGTTCCCTTCAGGCCACCCCCGGAGCGTCTGGTGTGCCTCTGCCTTCCAGGGACGCCTTCTGGCCGCCTGGCCGCTCAGGCAGGCGGGGAGCGCCCCATCAGACGCTGGCTGTGGTGGGAGGGGCCTGAGGAGGTGGGGCTTGCAGCTGTGCCGGGCGGGGGCGGAGATAGCCGCGAACGCCGCGAGCGACGAGAGGAGAAGGCGGAGCGGGAGGCAGAAAGCCTAGAGCACCCGGTCTTCCCTAGAGGTCTCCCCTCCAAGTTCTAACCAGGCCCGACCCTGCTTAGCTTCCGCGACCGCGGCGAGATCGGGCCCTTCTAGGCTGCTTCGGCAGCAGATGCCGGCGGGGTCGCGGGCTGCCTCTTGAGGCGCAGCTCAGCAGGCGCTTGGGCCTTACCGTCAGCCCAGCGGCCCGCCCGTCCCGGCAGGGCCCCGCCGCCCGCCTAGGCGGGGGAACGGAGGTCTCGGGCACCTGGGGGTGGCGGAGGTGCTGGCGACCACCCAGCCCAGGGCGGGCGGGAGCCAGCAAACTTTTCGGAGCTAGGCGCCACGCCCCAGATCCCGCAGGCCGCTCACGGGGAAGTGGCCCAGGAGGCTTCCGGGCCCGGGGACCGCGGGCCCTTGGGCATCCCACCTGGCCGCCCACGCTGCGCTAGGCGCAGCTCAGACGCAGACCGGACCGGCCCTCCTGCCCGACAGAAGCTGGCCCGAAGCCACTGGGCGCCACCATTGAGTTGGCACGGCCCCTAAGACCCAGCAACGCCACCCTCGCCCCCACGCCACCGTCCGAGCTCAGGACCCCGCCCCAGGTGGCCGGCAGGCCCGGGGAAGCGGCCTGGGCCCTCGATCCCGCTCCCGCCCCCGGCCATGGCGAAACGGCGGAGGGGCGGCTTTCTCCGTATGGAGCTGTGGAGAGCCACCCCGGCAGACAGGTGGCGGCGCCGGGGCTGGGCTGCAGTGGGGGCGGCCAGGTGCAGGTCGAGGGGCTCGCGGGCCGCACGGACGGCCCCCGGGTCCGCGGCCACGTCTGGTTCCCTTCAGGCCACCCCCGGAGCGTCTGGTGTGCCTCTGCCTTCCAGGGACGCCTTCTGGCCGCCTGGCCGCTCAGGCAGGCGGGGAGCGCCCCATCAGACGCTGGCTGTGGTGGGAGGGGCCTGAGGAGGTGGGGCTTGCAGCTGTGCCGGGCGGGGGCGGAGATAGCCGCGAACGCCGCGAGCGACGAGAGGAGAAGGCGGAGCGGGAGGCAGAAAGCCTAGAGCACCCGGTCTTCCCTAGAGGTCTCCCCTCCAAGTTCTAACCAGGCCCGACCCTGCTTAGCTTCCGCGACCGCGGCGAGATCGGGCCCTTCTAGGCTGCTTCGGCAGCAGATGCCGGCGGGGGTCGCGGGCTGCCTCTTGAGGCGCAGCTCAGCAGGCGCTTGGGCCTTACCGTCAGCCCAGCGGCCCGCCCGTCCCGGCAGGGCCCCGCCGCCCGCCTAGGCGGGGGAACGGAGGTCTCGGGCACCTGGGGGTGGCGGAGGTGCTGGCGACCACCCAGCCCAGGGCGGGCGGGAGCCAGCAAACTTTTCGGAGCTAGGCGCCACGCCCCAGATCCCGCAGGCCGCTCACGGGGAAGTGGCCCAGGAGGCTTCCGGGCCCGGGGACCGCGGGCCCTTGGGCATCCCACCTGGCCGCCCACGCTGCGCTAGGCGCAGCTCAGACGCAGACCGGACCGGCCCTCCTGCCCGACAGAAGCTGGCCCGAAGCCACTGGGAGCCACCATTGAGTTGGCACGGCCCCTAAGACCCAGCAACGCCACCCTCGCCCCCACGCCACCGTCCGAGCTCAGGACCCCGCCCCAGGTGGCCGGCAGGCCCGGGGAAGCGGCCTGGGCCCTCGATCCCGCTCCCGCCCCCGGCCATGGCGAAACGGCGGAGGGGCGGCTTTCTCCGTATGGAGCTGTGGAGAGCCACCCCGGCAGACAGGTGGCGGCGCCGGGGCTGGGCTGCAGTGGGGGCGGCCAGGTGCAGGTCGAGGGGCTCGCGGGCCGCACGGACGGCCCCCGGGTCCGCGGCCACGTCTGGTTCCCTTCAGGCCACCCCCGGAGCGTCTGGTGTGCCTCTGCCTTCCAGGGACGCCTTCTGGCCGCCTGGCCGCTCAGGCAGGCGGGGAGCGCCCCATCAGACGCTGGCTGTGGTGGGAGGGGCCTGAGGAGGTGGGGCTTGCAGCTGTGCCGGGCGGGGGCGGAGATAGCCGCGAACGCCGCGAGCGACAAGAGGAGAAGGCGGAGCGGGAGGCAGAAAGCCTAGAGCACCCGGTCTTCCCTAGAGGTCTCCCCTCCAAGTTCTAACCAGGCCCGACCCTGCTTAGCTTCCGCGACCGCGGCGAGATCGGGCCCTTCTAGGCTGCTTCGGCAGCAGATGCCGGCGGGGTCGCGGGCTGCCTCTTGAGGCGCAGCTCAGCAGGCGCTTGGGCCTTACCGTCAGCCCAGCGGCCCGCCCGTCCCGGCAGGGCCCCGCCGCCCGCCTAGGCGGGGGAACGGAGGTCTCGGGCACCTGGGGGTGGCGGAGGTGCTGGCGACCACCCAGCCCAGGGCGGGCGGGAGCCAGCAAACTTTTCGGAGCTAGGCGCCACGCCCCAGATCCCGCAGGCCGCTCACGGGGAAGTGGCCCAGGAGGCTTCCGGGCCCGGGGACCGCGGGCCCTTGGGCATCCCACCTGGCCGCCCACGCTGCGCTAGGCGCAGCTCAGACGCAGACCGGACCGGCCCTCCTGCCCGACAGAAGCTGGCCCGAAGCCACTGGGAGCCACCATTGAGTTGGCACGGCCCCTAAGACCCAGCAACGCCACCCTCGCCCCCACGCCACCGTCCGAGCTCAGGACCCCGCCCCAGGTGGCCGGCAGGCCCGGGGAAGCGGCCTGGGCCCTCGATCCCGCTCCCGCCCCCGGCCATGGCGAAACGGCGGAGGGGCGGCTTTCTCCGTATGGAGCTGTGGAGAGCCACCCCGGCAGACAGGTGGCGGCGCCGGGGCTGGGCTGCAGTGGGGGCGGCCAGGTGCAGGTCGAGGGGCTCGCGGGCCGCACGGACGGCCCCCGGGTCCGCGGCCACGTCTGGTTCCCTTCAGGCCACCCCCGGAGCGTCTGGTGTGCCTCTGCCTTCCAGGGACGCCTTCTGGCCGCCTGGCCGCTCAGGCAGGCGGGGAGCGCCCCATCAGACGCTGGCTGTGGTGGGAGGGGCCTGAGGAGGTGGGGCTTGCAGCTGTGCCGGGCGGGGGCGGAGATAGCCGCGAACGCCGCGAGCGACGAGAGGAGAAGGCGGAGCGGGAGGCAGAAAGCCTAGAGCACCCGGTCTTCCCTAGAGGTCTCCCCTCCAAGTTCTAACCAGGCCCGACCCTGCTTAGCTTCCGCGACCGCGGCGAGATCGGGCCCTTCTAGGCTGCTTCGGCAGCAGATGCCGGCGGGGTCGCGGGCTGCCTCTTGAGGCGCAGCTCAGCAGGCGCTTGGGCCTTACCGTCAGCCCAGCGGCCCGCCCGTCCCGGCAGGGCCCCGCCGCCCGCCTAGGCGGGGGAACGGAGGTCTCGGGCACCTGGGGGTGGCGGAGGTGCTGGCGACCACCCAGCCCAGGGCGGGCGGGAGCCAGCAAACTTTTCGGAGCTAGGCGCCACGCCCCAGATCCCGCAGGCCGCTCACGGGGAAGTGGCCCAGGAGGCTTCCGGGCCCGGGGACCGCGGGCCCTTGGGCATCCCACCTGGCCGCCCACGCTGCGCTAGGCGCAGCTCAGACGCAGACCGGACCGGCCCTCCTGCCCGACAGAAGCTGGCCCGAAGCCACTGGGAGCCACCATTGAGTTGGCACGGCCCCTAAGACCCAGCAACGCCACCCTCGCCCCCACGCCACCGTCCGAGCTCAGGACCCCGCCCCAGGTGGCCGGCAGGCCCGGGGAAGCGGCCTGGGCCCTCGATCCCGCTCCCGCCCCCGGCCATGGCGAAACGGCGGAGGGGCGGCTTTCTCCGTATGGAGCTGTGGAGAGCCACCCCGGCAGACAGGTGGCGGCGCCGGGGCTGGGCTGCAGTGGGGGCGGCCAGGTGCAGGTCGAGGGGCTCGCGGGCCGCACGGACGGCCCCCGGGTCCGCGGCCACGTCTGGTTCCCTTCAGGCCACCCCCGGAGCGTCTGGTGTGCCTCTGCCTTCCAGGGACGCCTTCTGGCCGCCTGGCCGCTCAGGCAGGCGGGGAGCGCCCCATCAGACGCTGGCTGTGGTGGGAGGGGCCTGAGGAGGTGGGGCTTGCAGCTGTGCCGGGCGGGGGCGGAGATAGCCGCGAACGCCGCGAGCGACAAGAGGAGAAGGCGGAGCGGGAGGCAGAAAGCCTAGAGCACCCGGTCTTCCCTAGAGGTCTCCCCTCCAAGTTCTAACCAGGCCCGACCCTGCTTAGCTTCCGCGACCGCGGCGAGATCGGGCCCTTCTAGGCTGCTTCGGCAGCAGATGCCGGCGGGGTCGCGGGCTGCCTCTTGAGGCGCAGCTCAGCAGGCGCTTGGGCCTTACCGTCAGCCCAGCGGCCCGCCCGTCCCGGCAGGGCCCCGCCGCCCGCCTAGGCGGGGGAACGGAGGTCTCGGGCACCTGGGGGTGGCGGAGGTGCTGGCGACCACCCAGCCCAGGGCGGGCGGGAGCCAGCAAACTTTTCGGAGCTAGGCGCCACGCCCCAGATCCCGCAGGCCGCTCACGGGGAAGTGGCCCAGGAGGCTTCCGGGCCCGGGGACCGCGGGCCCTTGGGCATCCCACCTGGCCGCCCACGCTGCGCTAGGCGCAGCTCAGACGCAGACCGGACCGGCCCTCCTGCCCGACAGAAGCTGGCCCGAAGCCACTGGGCGCCACCATTGAGTTGGCACGGCCCCTAAGACCCAGCAACGCCACCCTCGCCCCCACGCCACCGTCCGAGCTCAGGACCCCGCCCCAGGTGGCCGGCAGGCCCGGGGAAGCGGCCTGGGCCCTCGATCCCGCTCCCGCCCCCGGCCATGGCGAAACGGCGGAGGGGCGGCTTTCTCCGTATGGAGCTGTGGAGAGCCACCCCGGCAGACAGGTGGCGGCGCCGGGGCTGGGCTGCAGTGGGGGCGGCCAGGTGCAGGTCGAGGGGCTCGCGGGCCGCACGGACGGCCCCCGGGTCCGCGGCCACGTCTGGTTCCCTTCAGGCCACCCCCGGAGCGTCTGGTGTGCCTCTGCCTTCCAGGGACGCCTTCTGGCCGCCTGGCCGCTCAGGCAGGCGGGGAGCGCCCCATCAGACGCTGGCTGTGGTGGGAGGGGCCTGAGGAGGTGGGGCTTGCAGCTGTGCCGGGCGGGGGCGGAGATAGCCGCGAACGCCGCGAGCGACAAGAGGAGAAGGCGGAGCGGGAGGCAGAAAGCCTAGAGCACCCGGTCTTCCCTAGAGGTCTCCCCTCCAAGTTCTAACCAGGCCCGACCCTGCTTAGCTTCCGCGACCGCGGCGAGATCGGGCCCTTCTAGGCTGCTTCGGCAGCAGATGCCGGCGGGGTCGCGGGCTGCCTCTTGAGGCGCAGCTCAGCAGGCGCTTGGGCCTTACCGTCAGCCCAGCGGCCCGCCCGTCCCGGCAGGGCCCCGCCGCCCGCCTAGGCGGGGGAACGGAGGTCTCGGGCACCTGGGGGTGGCGGAGGTGCTGGCGACCACCCAGCCCAGGGCGGGCGGGAGCCAGCAAACTTTTCGGAGCTAGGCGCCACGCCCCAGATCCCGCAGGCCGCTCACGGGGAAGTGGCCCAGGAGGCTTCCGGGCCCGGGGACCGCGGGCCCTTGGGCATCCCACCTGGCCGCCCACGCTGCGCTAGGCGCAGCTCAGACGCAGACCGGACCGGCCCTCCTGCCCGACAGAAGCTGGCCCGAAGCCACTGGGCGCCACCATTGAGTTGGCACGGCCCCTAAGACCCAGCAACGCCACCCTCGCCCCCACGCCACCGTCCGAGCTCAGGACCCCGCCCCAGGTGGCCGGCAGGCCCGGGGAAGCGGCCTGGGCCCTCGATCCCGCTCCCGCCCCCGGCCATGGCGAAACGGCGGAGGGGCGGCTTTCTCCGTATGGAGCTGTGGAGAGCCACCCCGGCAGACAGGTGGCGGCGCCGGGGCTGGGCTGCAGTGGGGGCGGCCAGGTGCAGGTCGAGGGGCTCGCGGGCCGCACGGACGGCCCCCGGGTCCGCGGCCACGTCTGGTTCCCTTCAGGCCACCCCCGGAGCGTCTGGTGTGCCTCTGCCTTTCAGGGACGCCTTCTGGCCGCCTGGCCGCTCAGGCAGGCGGGGAGCGCCCCATCAGACGCTGGCTGTGGTGGGAGGGGCCTGAGGAGGTGGGGCTTGCAGCTGTGCCGGGCGGGGGCGGAGATAGCCGCGAACGCCGCGAGCGACAAGAGGAGAAGGCGGAGCGGGAGGCAGAAAGCCTAGAGCACCCGGTCTTCCCTAGAGGTCTCCCCTCCAAGTTCTAACCAGGCCCGACGATGCTTAGCTTCCACGATTGCGGCGAGATCGGGCCCTTCTAGGCTGCTCCGGCAGCAGATGCCGGCGGGTTCGCGAGCTGCCTCTTGAGGCGCAGCTCAGCAGGCGCTTGGGCCTTACCGTCAGCCCAGCGGCCCGCCCGTCCCGGCAGGGCCCCGCCGCCCGCCTAGGCGGGGGAACGGAGGTCTCGGGCACCTGGGGGTGGCGGAGGTGCTGGCGACCACCCAGCCCAGGGCGGGCGGGAGCCAGCAAACTTTTCGGAGCTAGGCGCCACGCCCCAGATCCCGCAGGCCGCTCACGGGGAAGTGGCCCAGGAGGCTTCCGGGCCCGGGGACCGCGGGCCCTTGGGCATCCCACCTGGCCGCCCACGCTGCGCTAGGCGCAGCTCAGACGCAGACCGGACCGGCCCTCCTGCCCGACAGAAGCTGGCCCGAAGCCACTGGGAGCCACCATTGAGTTGGCACGGCCCCTAAGACCCAGCAACGCCACCCTCGCCCCCACGCCACCGTCCGAGCTCAGGACCCCGCCCCAGGTGGCCGGCAGGCCCGGGGAAGCGGCCTGGGCCCTCGATCCCGCTCCCGCCCCCGGCCATGGCGAAACGGCGGAGGGGCGGCTTTCTCCGTATGGAGCTGTGGAGAGCCACCCCGGCAGACAGGTGGCGGCGCCGGGGCTGGGCTGCAGTGGGGGCGGCCAGGTGCAGGTCGAGGGGCTCGCGGGCCGCACGGACGGCCCCCGGGTCCGCGGCCACGTCTGGTTCCCTTCAGGCCACCCCCGGAGCGTCTGGTGTGCCTCTGCCTTCCAGGGACGCCTTCTGGCCGCCTGGCCGCTCAGGCAGGCGGGGAGCGCCCCATCAGACGCTGGCTGTGGTGGGAGGGGCCTGAGGAGGTGGGGCTTGCAGCTGTGCCGGGCGGGGGCGGAGATAGCCGCGAACGCCGCGAGCGACAAGAGGAGAAGGCGGAGCGGGAGGCAGAAAGCCTAGAGCACCCGGTCTTCCCTAGAGGTCTCCCCTCCAAGTTCTAACCAGGCCCGACCCTGCTTAGCTTCCGCGACCGCGGCGAGATCGGGCCCTTCTAGGCTGCTTCGGCAGCAGATGCCGGCGGGGTCGCGGGCTGCCTCTTGAGGCGCAGCTCAGCAGGCGCTTGGGCCTTACCGTCAGCCCAGCGGCCCGCCCGTCCCGGCAGGGCCCCGCCGCCCGCCTAGGCGGGGGAACGGAGGTCTCGGGCACCTGGGGGTGGCGGAGGTGCTGGCGACCACCCAGCCCAGGGCGGGCGGGAGCCAGCAAACTTTTCGGAGCTAGGCGCCACGCCCCAGATCCCGCAGGCCGCTCACGGGGAAGTGGCCCAGGAGGCTTCGGGGCCCGGGGACGGCGGGCCCTTGGGCATCCCACCTGGCCGCCCACGCTGCGCTAGGCGCAGCTCAGACGCAGACCGGACCGGCCCTCCTGCCCGACAGAAGCTGGCCCGAAGCCACTGGGCGCCACCATTGAGTTGGCACGGCCCCTAAGACCCAGCAACGCCACCCTCGCCCCCACGCCACCGTCCGAACTCAGGACCCCACCCCAGGTGGCCGGCAGGCCCGGGGAAGCGGCCTGGGCCCTCGATCCCGCTCCCGCCCCCGGCCATGGCGAAACGGCGGAGGGGTGGCTTTCTCCGTATGGAGCTGTGGAGAGCCACCCCGGCAGACAGGTGGCGGCGCCGGGGCTGGGCTGCAGTGGGGGCGGCCAGGTGCAGGTCGAGGGGCTCGCGGGCCGCACGGACGGCCCCCGGGTCCGCGGCCACGTCTGGTTCCCTTCAGGCCACCCCCGGAGCGTCTGGTGTGCCTCTGCCTTCCAGGGACGCCTTCTGGCCGCCTGGCCGCTCAGGCAGGCGGGGAGCGCCCCATCAGACGCTGGCTGTGGTGGGAGGGGCCTGAGGAGGTGGGGCTTGCAGCCGCGAACGCCGCGAGCGACAAGAGGAGAAGGCGGAGCGGGAGGCAGAAAGTCTAGAGCACCCGGTCTTCCCTAGAGGTCTCCCCTCCAAGTTCTAACCAGGCCCGACCCTGCTTAGCTTCCGCGACCGCGGCGAGATCGGGCCCTTCTAGGCTGCTTCGGCAGCAGATGCCGGCGGGGTCGCGGGCTGCCTCTTGAGGCGCAGCTCAGCAGGCGCTTGGGCCTTACCGTCAGCCCAGCGGCCCGCCCGTCTCGGCAGGGCCCCGCCGCCCGCCTAGGCGGGGGAACGGAGGTCTCGGGCACCTGGGGGTGGCGGAGGTGCTGGCGACCACCCAGCCCAGGGCGGGCGGGAGCCAGCAAACTTTTCGGAGCTAGGCGCCACGCCCCAGATCCCGCAGGCCGCTCACGGGGAAGTGGCCCAGGAGGCTTCCGGGCCCGGGGACCGCGGGCCCTTGGGCATCCCACCTGGCCGCCCACGCTGCGCTAGGCGCAGCTCAGACGCAGACCGGACCGGCCCTCCTGCCCGACAGAAGCTGGCCCGAAGCCACTGGGAGCCACCATTGAGTTGGCACGGCCCCTAAGACCCAGCAACGCCACCCTCGCCCCCACGCCACCGTCCGAGCTCAGGACCCCGCCCCAGGTGGCCGGCAGGCCCGGGGAAGCGGCCTGGGCCCTCGATCCCGCTCCCGCCCCCGGCCATGGCGAAACGGCGGAGGGGCGGCTTTCTCCGTATGGAGCTGTGGAGAGCCACCCCGGCAGACAGGTGGCGGCGCCGGGGCTGGGCTGCAGTGGGGGCGGCCAGGTGCAGGTCGAGGGGCTCGCGGGCCGCACGGACGGCCCCCGGGTCCGCGGCCACGTCTGGTTCCCTTCAGGCCACCCCCGGAGCGTCTGGTGTGCCTCTGCCTTCCAGGGACGCCTTCTGGCCGCCTGGCCGCTCAGGCAGGCGGGGAGCGCCCCATCAGACGCTGGCTGTGGTGGGAGGGGCCTGAGGAGGTGGGGCTTGCAGCTGTGCCGGGCGGGGGCGGAGATAGCCGCGAACGCCGCGAGCGACAAAAGGAGAAGGCGGAGCGGGAGGCAGAAAGCCTAGAGCACCCGGTCTTCCCTAGAGGTCTCCCCTCCAAGTTCTAACCAGGCCCGACGCTGCTTAGCTTCCACGACCGCGGCGAGATCGGGCCCTTCTAGGCTGCTTCGGCAGCAGATGCCGGCGGGTTCGCGAGCTGCCTCTTGAGGCGCAGCTCAGCAGGCGCTTGGGCCTTACCGTCAGCCCAGCGGCCCGCCCGTCCCGGCAGGGCACCGCCGCCCGCCTAGGCGGGGGAACGGAGGTCTCGGGCACCTGGGGGTGGCGGAGGTGCTGGCGACCACCCAGCCCAGGGCGGGCGGGAGCCAGCAAACTTTTCGGAGCTAGGCGCCACGCCCCAGATCCCGCAGGCCGCTCACGGGGAAGTGGCCCAGGAGGCTTCCGGGCCCGGGGACCGCGGGCCCTTGGGCATCCCACCTGGCCGCCCACGCTGCGCTAGGCGCAGCTCAGACGCAGACCGGACCGGCCCTCCTGCCCGACAGAAGCTGGCCCGAAGCCACTGGGAGCCACCATTGAGTTGGCACGGCCCCTAAGACCCAGCAACGCCACCCTCGCCCCCACGCCACCGTCCGAGCTCAGGACCCCGCCCCAGGTGGCCGGCAGGCCCGGGGAAGCGGCCTGGGCCCTCGATCCCGCTCCCGCCCCCGGCCATGGCGAAACGGCGGAGGGGCGGCTTTCTCCGTATGGAGCTGTGGAGAGCCACCCCGGCAGACAGGTGGCGGCGCCGGGGCTGGGCTGCAGTGGGGGCGGCCAGGTGCAGGTCGAGGGGCTCACGGGCCGCACGGACGGCCCCGGGGTCCGCGGCCACGTCTGGTTCCCTTCAGGCCACCCCCGGAGCGTCTGGTGTGCCTCTGCCTTCCAGGGACGCCTTCTGGCCGCCTGGCCGCTCAGGCAGGCGGGGAGCGCCCCATCAGACGCTGGCTGTGGTGGGAGGGGCCTGAGGAGGTGGGGCTTGCAGCTGTGCCGGGCGGGGGCGGAGATAGCCGCGAACGCCGCGAGCGACAAGAGGAGAAGGCGGAGCGGGAGGCAGAAAGCCTAGAGCACCCGGTCTTCCCTAGAGGTCTCCCCTCCAAGTTCTAACCAGGCCCGACCCTGCTTAGCTTCCGCGACCGCGGCGAGATCGGTCCCTTCTAGGCTGCTTCGGCAGCAGATGCCGGCGGGGTCGCGGGCTGCCTCTTGAGGCGCAGCTCAGCAGGCGCTTGGGCCTTACCGTCAGCCCAGCGGCCCGCCCGTCCCGGCAGGGCCCCGCCGCCCGCCTAGGCGGGGGAACGGAGGTCTCGGGCACCTGGGGGTGGCGGAGGTGCTGGCGACCACCCAGCCCAGGGCGGGCGGGAGCCAGCAAACTTTTCGGAGCTAGGCGCCACGCCCCAGATCCCGCAGGCCGCTCACGGGGAAGTGGCCCAGGAGGCTTCCGGGCCCGGGGACCGCGGGCCCTTGGGCATCCCACCTGGCCGCCCACGCTGCGCTAGGCGCAGCTCAGACGCAGACCGGACCGGCCCTCCTGCCCGACAGAAGCTGGCCCGAAGCCACTGGGCGCCACCATTGAGTTGGCACGGCCCCTAAGACCCAGCAACGCCACCCTCGCCCCCACGCCACCGTCCGAGCTCAGGACCCCGCCCCAGGTGGCCGGCAGGCCCGGGGAAGCGGCCTGGGCCCTCGATCCCGCTCCCGCCCCCGGCCATGGCGAAACGGCGGAGGGGCGGCTTTCTCCGTATGGAGCTGTGGAGAGCCACCCCGGCAGACAGGTGGCGGCGCCGGGGCTGGGCTGCAGTGGGGGCGGCCAGGTGCAGGTCGAGGGGCTCGCGGGCCGCACGGACGGCCCCCGGGTCCGCGGCCACGTCTGGTTCCCTTCAGGCCACCCCCGGAGCGTCTGGTGTGCCTCTGCCTTCCAGGGACGCCTTCTGGCCGCCTGGCCGCTCAGGCAGGCGGGGAGCGCCCCATCAGACGCTGGCTGTGGTGAGAGGGGCCTGAGGAGGTGGGGCTTGCAGCTGTGCCGGGCGGGGGCGGAGATAGCCGCGAACGCCGCGAGCGACAAGAGGAGAAGGCGGAGCGGGAGGCAGAAAGCCTAGAGCACCCGGTCTTCCCTAGAGGTCTCCCCTCCAAGTTCTAACCAGGCCCGACGCTGCTTAGCTTCCACGATTGCGGCGAGATCGGGCCCTTCTAGGCTGCTCCGGCAGCAGATGCCGGCGGGTTCGCGAGCTGCCTCTTGAGGCGCAGCTCAGCAGGCGCTTGGGCCTTACCGTCAGCCCAGCGGCCCGCCCGTCCCGGCAGGGCCCCGCCGCCCGCCTAGGCGGGGGAACGGAGGTCTCGGGCACCTGGGGGTGGCGGAGGTGCTGGCGACCACCCAGCCCAGGGCGGGCGGGAGCCAGCAAACTTTTCGGAGCTAGGCGCCACGCCCCAGATCCCGCAGGCCGCTCACGGGGAAGTGGCCCAGGAGGCTTCGGGGCCCGGGGACGGCGGGCCCTTG
Source organism: Orcinus orca (assembly GCF_937001465.1). Lineage (NCBI taxonomy): Eukaryota > Metazoa > Chordata > Mammalia > Artiodactyla > Delphinidae > Orcinus > Orcinus orca. The sequence continues at coordinate 197,557 of NW_026044075.1, read as the reverse complement.
GGCATCCCACCTGGCCGCCCACGCTGCGCTAGGCGCAGCTCAGACGCAGACCGGACCGGCCCTCCTGCCCGACAGAAGCTGGCCCGAAGCCACTGGGCGCCACCATTGAGTTGGCACGGCCCCTAAGACCCAGCAACGCCACCCTCGCCCCCACGCCACCGTCCGAACTCAGGACCCCACCCCAGGTGGCCGGCAGGCCCGGGGAAGCGGCCTGGGCCCTCGATCCCGCTCCCGCCCCCGGCCATGGCGAAACGGCGGAGGGGTGGCTTTCTCCGTATGGAGCTGTGGAGAGCCACCCCGGCAGACAGGTGGCGGCGCCGGGGCTGGGCTGCAGTGGGGGCGGCCAGGTGCAGGTCGAGGGGCTCGCGGGCCGCACGGACGGCCCCCGGGTCCGCGGCCACGTCTGGTTCCCTTCAGGCCACCCCCGGAGCGTCTGGTGTGCCTCTGCCTTCCAGGGACGCCTTCTGGCCGCCTGGCCGCTCAGGCAGGCGGGGAGCGCCCCATCAGACGCTGGCTGTGGTGGGAGGGGCCTGAGGAGGTGGGGCTTGCAGCCGCGAACGCCGCGAGCGACAAGAGGAGAAGGCGGAGCGGGAGGCAGAAAGTCTAGAGCACCCGGTCTTCCCTAGAGGTCTCCCCTCCAAGTTCTAACCAGGCCCGACCCTGCTTAGCTTCCGCGACCGCGGCGAGATCGGGCCCTTCTAGGCTGCTTCGGCAGCAGATGCCGGCGGGGTCGCGGGCTGCCTCTTGAGGCGCAGCTCAGCAGGCGCTTGGGCCTTACCGTCAGCCCAGCGGCCCGCCCGTCCCGGCAGGGCCCCGCCGCCCGCCTAGGCGGGGGAACGGAGGTCTCGGGCACCTGGGGGTGGCGGAGGTGCTGGCGACCACCCAGCCCAGGGCGGGCGGGAGCCAGCAAACTTTTCGGAGCTAGGCGCCACGCCCCAGATCCCGCAGGCCGCTCACGGGGAAGTGGCCCAGGAGGCTTCCGGGCCCGGGGACCGCGGGCCCTTGGGCATCCCACCTGGCCGCCCACGCTGCGCTAGGCGCAGCTCAGACGCAGACCGGACCGGCCCTCCTGCCCGACAGAAGCTGGCCCGAAGCCACTGGGAGCCACCATTGAGTTGGCACGGCCCCTAAGACCCAGCAACGCCACCCTCGCCCCCACGCCACCGTCCGAGCTCAGGACCCCGCCCCAGGTGGCCGGCAGGCCCGGGGAAGCGGCCTGGGCCCTCGATCCCGCTCCCGCCCCCGGCCATGGCGAAACGGCGGAGGGGCGGCTTTCTCCGTATGGAGCTGTGGAGAGCCACCCCGGCAGACAGGTGGCGGCGCCGGGGCTGGGCTGCAGTGGGGGCGGCCAGGTGCAGGTCGAGGGGCTCGCGGGCCGCACGGACGGCCCCCGGGTCCGCGGCCACGTCTGGTTCCCTTCAGGCCACCCCCGGAGCGTCTGGTGTGCCTCTGCCTTCCAGGGACGCCTTCTGGCCGCCTGGCCGCTCAGGCAGGCGGGGAGCGCCCCATCAGACGCTGGCTGTGGTGGGAGGGGCCTGAGGAGGTGGGGCTTGCAGCTGTGCCGGGCGGGGGCGGAGATAGCCGCGAACGCCGCGAGCGACAAAAGGAGAAGGCGGAGCGGGAGGCAGAAAGCCTAGAGCACCCGGTCTTCCCTAGAGGTCTCCCCTCCAAGTTCTAACCAGGCCCGACGCTGCTTAGCTTCCACGACCGCGGCGAGATCGGGCCCTTCTAGGCTGCTTCGGCAGCAGATGCCGGCGGGTTCGCGAGCTGCCTCTTGAGGCGCAGCTCAGCAGGCGCTTGGGCCTTACCGTCAGCCCAGCGGCCCGCCCGTCCCGGCAGGGCCCCGCCGCCCGCCTAGGCGGGGGAACGGAGGTCTCGGGCACCTGGGGGTGGCGGAGGTGCTGGCGACCACCCAGCCCAGGGCGGGCGGGAGCCAGCAAACTTTTCGGAGCTAGGCGCCACGCCCCAGATCCCGCAGGCCGCTCACGGGGAAGTGGCCCAGGAGGCTTCCGGGCCCGGGGACCGCGGGCCCTTGGGCATCCCACCTGGCCGCCCACGCTGCGCTAGGCGCAGCTCAGACGCAGACCGGACCGGCCCTCCTGCCCGACAGAAGCTGGCCCGAAGCCACTGGGAGCCACCATTGAGTTGGCACGGCCCCTAAGACCCAGCAACGCCACCCTCGCCCCCACGCCACCGTCCGAGCTCAGGACCCCGCCCCAGGTGGCCGGCAGGCCCGGGGAAGCGGCCTGGGCCCTCGATCCCGCTCCCGCCCCCGGCCATGGCGAAACGGCGGAGGGGCGGCTTTCTCCGTATGGAGCTGTGGAGAGCCACCCCGGCAGACAGGTGGCGGCGCCGGGGCTGGGCTGCAGTGGGGGCGGCCAGGTGCAGGTCGAGGGGCTCACGGGCCGCACGGACGGCCCCGGGGTCCGCGGCCACGTCTGGTTCCCTTCAGGCCACCCCCGGAGCGTCTGGTGTGCCTCTGCCTTCCAGGGACGCCTTCTGGCCGCCTGGCCGCTCAGGCAGGCGGGGAGCGCCCCATCAGACGCTGGCTGTGGTGGGAGGGGCCTGAGGAGGTGGGGCTTGCAGCTGTGCCGGGCGGGGGCGGAGATAGCCGCGAACGCCGCGAGCGACAAGAGGAGAAGGCGGAGCGGGAGGCAGAAAGCCTAGAGCACCCGGTCTTCCCTAGAGGTCTCCCCTCCAAGTTCTAACCAGGCCCGACCCTGCTTAGCTTCCGCGACCGCGGCGAGATCGGGCCCTTCTAGGCTGCTTCGGCAGCAGATGCCGGCGGGGTCGCGGGCTGCCTCTTGAGGCGCAGCTCAGCAGGCGCTTGGGCCTTACCGTCAGCCCAGCGGCCCGCCCGTCCCGGCAGGGCCCCGCCGCCCGCCTAGGCGGGGGAACGGAGGTCTCGGGCACTTGGGGGTGGCGGAGGTGCTGGCGACCACCCAGCCCAGGGCGGGCGGGAGCCAGCAAACTTTTCGGAGCTAGGCGCCACGCCCCAGATCCCGCAGGCCGCTCACGGGGAAGTGGCCCAGGAGGCTTCCGGGCCCGGGGACCGCGGGCCCTTGGGCATCCCACCTGGCCGCCCACGCTGCGCTAGGCGCAGCTCAGACGCAGACCGGACCGGCCCTCCTGCCCGACAGAAGCTGGCCCGAAGCCACTGGGAGCCACCATTGAGTTGGCACGGCCCCTAAGACCCAGCAACGCCACCCTCGCCCCCACGCCACCGTCCGAGCTCAGGACCCCGCCCCAGGTGGCCGGCAGGCCCGGGGAAGTGGCCTGGGCCCTCGATCCCGCTCCCGCCCCCGGCCATGGCGAAACGGCGGAGGGGCGGCTTTCTCCGTATGGAGCTGTGGAGAGCCACCCCGGCAGACAGGTGGCGGCGCCGGGGCTGGGCTGCAGTGGGGGCGGCCAGGTGCAGGTCGAGGGGCTCGCGGGCCGCACGGACGGCCCCCGGGTCCGCGGCCACGTCTGGTTCCCTTCAGGCCACCCCCGGAGCGTCTGGTGTGCCTCTGCCTTCCAGGGACGCCTTCTGGCCGCCTGGCCGCTCAGGCAGGCGGGGAGCGCCCCATCAGACGCTGGCTGTGGTGGGAGGGGCCTGAGGAGGTGGGGCTTGCAGCTGTGCCGGGCGGGGGCGGAGATAGCCGCGAACGCCGCGAGCGACAAGAGGAGAAGGCGGAGCGGGAGGCAGAAAGCCTAGAGCACCCGGTCTTCCCTAGAGGTCTCCCCTCCAAGTTCTAACCAGGCCCGACCCTGCTTAGCTTCCGCGACCGCGGCGAGATCGGGCCCTTCTAGGCTGCTTCGGCAGCAGATGCCGGCGGGGTCGCGGGCTGCCTCTTGAGGCGCAGCTCAGCAGGCGCTTGGGCCTTACCGTCAGCCCAGCGGCCCGCCCGTCCCGGCAGGGCCCCGCCGCCCGCCTAGGCGGGGGAACGGAGGTCTCGGGCACCTGGGGGTGGCGGAGGTGCTGGCGACCACCCAGCCCAGGGCGGGCGGGAGCCAGCAAACTTTTCGGAGCTAGGCGCCACGCCCCAGATCCCGCAGGCCGCTCACGGGGAAGTGGCCCAGGAGGCTTCCGGGCCCGGGGACCGCGGGCCCTTGGGCATCCCACCTGGCCGCCCACGCTGCGCTAGGCGCAGCTCAGACGCAGACCGGACCGGCCCTCCTGCCCGACAGAAGCTGGCCCGAAGCCACTGGGAGCCACCATTGAGTTGGCACGGCCCCTAAGACCCAGCAACGCCACCCTCGCCCCCACGCCACCGTCCGAGCTCAGGACCCCGCCCCAGGTGGCCGGCAGGCCCGGGGAAGCGGCCTGGGCCCTCGATCCCGCTCCCGCCCCCGGCCATGGCGAAACGGCGGAGGGGCGGCTTTCTCCGTATGGAGCTGTGGAGAGCCACCCCGGCAGACAGGTGGCGGCGCCGGGGCTGGGCTGCAGTGGGGGCGGCCAGGTGCAGGTCGAGGGGCTCGCGGGCCGCACGGACGGCCCCCGGGTCCGCGGCCACGTCTGGTTCCCTTCAGGCCACCCCCGGAGCGTCTGGTGTGCCTCTGCCTTCCAGGGACGCCTTCTGGCCGCCTGGCCGCTCAGGCAGGCGGGGAGCGCCCCATCAGACGCTGGCTGTGGTGGGAGGGGCCTGAGGAGGTGGGGCTTGCAGCTGTGCCGGGCGGGGGCGGAGATAGCCGCGAACGCCGCGAGCGACAAGAGGAGAAGGCGGAGCGGGAGGCAGAAAGCCTAGAGCACCCGGTCTTCCCTAGAGGTCTCCCCTCCAAGTTCTAACCAGGCCCGACCCTGCTTAGCTTCCGCGACCGCGGCGAGATCGGTCCCTTCTAGGCTGCTTCGGCAGCAGATGCCGGCGGGGTCGCGGGCTGCCTCTTGAGGCGCAGCTCAGCAGGCGCTTGGGCCTTACCGTCAGCCCAGCGGCCCGCCCGTCCCGGCAGGGCCCCGCCGCCCGCCTAGGCGGGGGAACGGAGGTCTCGGGCACCTGGGGGTGGCGGAGGTGCTGGCGACCACCCAGCCCAGGGCGGGCGGGAGCCAGCAAACTTTTCGGAGCTAGGCGCCACGCCCCAGATCCCGCAGGCCGCTCACGGGGAAGTGGCCCAGGAGGCTTCCGGGCCCGGGGACCGCGGGCCCTTGGGCATCCCACCTGGCCGCCCACGCTGCGCTAGGCGCAGCTCAGACGCAGACCGGACCGGCCCTCCTGCCCGACAGAAGCTGGCCCGAAGCCACTGGGAGCCACCATTGAGTTGGCACGGCCCCTAAGACCCAGCAACGCCACCCTCGCCCCCACGCCACCGTCCGAGCTCAGGACCCCGCCCCAGGTGGCCGGCAGGCCCGGGGAAGCGGCCTGGGCCCTCGATCCCGCTCCCGCCCCCGGCCATGGCGAAACGGCGGAGGGGCGGCTTTCTCCGTATGGAGCTGTGGAGAGCCACCCCGGCAGACAGGTGGCGGCGCCGGGGCTGGGCTGCAGTGGGGGCGGCCAGGTGCAGGTCGAGGGGCTCGCGGGCCGCACGGACGGCCCCCGGGTCCGCGGCCACGTCTGGTTCCCTTCAGGCCACCCCCAGAGCGTCTGGTGTGCCTCTGCCTTCCAGGGACGCCTTCTGGCCGCCTGGCCGCTCAGGCAGGCGGGGAGCGCCCCATCAGACGCTGGCTGTGGTGGGAGGGGCCTGAGGAGGTGGGGCTTGCAGCTGTGCCGGGCGGGGGCGGAGATAGCCGCGAACGCCGCGAGCGACGAGAGGAGAAGGCGGAGCGGGAGGCAGAAAGCCTAGAGCACCCGGTCTTCCCTAGAGGTCTCCCCTCCAAGTTCTAACCAGGCCCGACCCTGCTTAGCTTCCGCGACCGCGGCGAGATCGGGCCCTTCTAGGCTGCTTCGGCAGCAGATGCCGGCGGGGTCGCGGGCTGCCTCTTGAGGCGCAGCTCAGCAGGCGCTTGGGCCTTACCGTCAGCCCAGCGGCCCGCCCGTCCCGGCAGGGCCCCGCCGCCCGCCTAGGCGGGGGAACGGAGGTCTCGGGCACCTGGGGGTGGCGGAGGTGCTGGCGACCACCCAGCCCAGGGCGGGCGGGAGCCAGCAAACTTTTCGGAGCTAGGCGCCACGCCCCAGATCCCGCAGGCCGCTCACGGGGAAGTGGCCCAGGAGGCTTCCGGGCCCGGGGACCGCGGGCCCTTGGGCATCCCACCTGGCCGCCCACGCTGCGCTAGGCGCAGCTCAGACGCAGACCGGACCGGCCCTCCTGCCCGACAGAAGCTGGCCCGAAGCCACTGGGCGCCACCATTGAGTTGGCACGGCCCCTAAGACCCAGCAACGCCACCCTCGCCCCCACGCCACCGTCCGAGCTCAGGACCCCGCCCCAGGTGGCCGGCAGGCCCGGGGAAGCGGCCTGGGCCCTCGATCCCGCTCCCGCCCCCGGCCATGGCGAAACGGCGGAGGGGCGGCTTTCTCCGTATGGAGCTGTGGAGAGCCACCCCGGCAGACAGGTGGCGGCGCCGGGGCTGGGCTGCAGTGGGGGCGGCCAGGTGCAGGTCGAGGGGCTCGCGGGCCGCACGGACGGCCCCCGGGTCCGCGGCCACGTCTGGTTCCCTTCAGGCCACCCCCGGAGCGTCTGGTGTGCCTCTGCCTTCCAGGGACGCCTTCTGGCCGCCTGGCCGCTCAGGCAGGCGGGGAGCGCCCCATCAGACGCTGGCTGTGGTGGGAGGGGCCTGAGGAGGTGGGGCTTGCAGCTGTGCCGGGCGGGGGCGGAGATAGCCGCGAACGCCGCGAGCGACAAGAGGAGAAGGCGGAGCGGGAGGCAGAAAGCCTAGAGCACCCGGTCTTCCCTAGGGGTCTCCCCTCCAAGTTCTAACCAGGCCCGACCCTGCTTAGCTTCCGCGACCGCGGCGAGATCGGGCCCTTCTAGGCTGCTTCGGCAGCAGATGCCGGCGGGGTCGCGGGCTGCCTCTTGAGGCGCAGCTCAGCAGGCGCTTGGGCCTTACCGTCAGCCCAGCGGCCCGCCCGTCCCGGCAGGGCCCCGCCGCCCGCCTAGGCGGGGGAACGGAGGTCTCGGGCACCTGGGGGTGGCGGAGGTGCTGGCGACCACCCAGCCCAGGGCGGGCGGGAGCCAGCAAACTTTTCGGAGCTAGGCGCCACGCCCCAGATCCCGCAGGCCGCTCACGGGGAAGTGGCCCAGGAGGCTTCCGGGCCCGGGGACCGCGGGCCCTTGGGCATCCCACCTGGCCGCCCACGCTGCGCTAGGCGCAGCTCAGACGCAGACCGGACCGGCCCTCCTGCCCGACAGAAGCTGGCCCGAAGCCACTGGGAGCCACCATTGAGTTGGCACGGCCCCTAAGACCCAGCAACGCCACCCTCGCCCCCACGCCACCGTCCGAGCTCAGGACCCCGCCCCAGGTGGCCGGCAGGCCCGGGGAAGCGGCCTGGGCCCTCGATCCCGCTCCCGCCCCCGGCCATGGCGAAACGGCGGAGGGGCGGCTTTCTCCGTATGGAGCTGTGGAGAGCCACCCCGGCAGACAGGTGGCGGCGCCGGGGCTGGGCTGCAGTGGGGGCGGCCAGGTGCAGGTCGAGGGGCTCGCGGGCCGCACGGACGGCCCCCGGGTCCGCGGCCACGTCTGGTTCCCTTCAGGCCACCCCCGGAGCGTCTGGTGTGCCTCTGCCTTCCAGGGACGCCTTCTGGCCGCCTGGCCGCTCAGGCAGGCGGGGAGCGCCCCATCAGACGCTGGCTGTGGTGGGAGGGGCCTGAGGAGGTGGGGCTTGCAGCTGTGCCGGGCGGGGGCGGAGATAGCCGCGAACGCCGCGAGCGACGAGAGGAGAAGGCGGAGCGGGAGGCAGAAAGCCTAGAGCACCCGGTCTTCCCTAGAGGTCTCCCCTCCAAGTTCTAACCAGGCCCGACCCTGCTTAGCTTCCGCGACCGCGGCGAGATCGGGCCCTTCTAGGCTGCTTCGGCAGCAGATGCCGGCGGGGTCGCGGGCTGCCTCTTGAGGCGCAGCTCAGCAGGCGCTTGGGCCTTACCGTCAGCCCAGCGGCCCGCCCGTCCCGGCAGGGCCCCGCCGCCCGCCTAGGCGGGGGAACGGAGGTCTCGGGCACCTGGGGGTGGCGGAGGTGCTGGCGACCACCCAGCCCAGGGCGGGCGGGAGCCAGCAAACTTTTCGGAGCTAGGCGCCACGCCCCAGATCCCGCAGGCCGCTCACGGGGAAGTGGCCCAGGAGGCTTCCGGGCCCGGGGACCGCGGGCCCTTGGGCATCCCACCTGGCCGCCCACGCTGCGCTAGGCGCAGCTCAGACGCAGACCGGACCGGCCCTCCTGCCCGACAGAAGCTGGCCCGAAGCCACTGGGCGCCACCATTGAGTTGGCACGGCCCCTAAGACCCAGCAACGCCACCCTCGCCCCCACGCCACCGTCCGAGCTCAGGACCCCGCCCCAGGTGGCCGGCAGGCCCGGGGAAGCGGCCTGGGCCCTCGATCCCGCTCCCGCCCCCGGCCATGGCGAAACGGCGGAGGGGCGGCTTTCTCCGTATGGAGCTGTGGAGAGCCACCCCGGCAGACAGGTGGCGGCGCCGGGGCTGGGCTGCAGTGGGGGCGGCCAGGTGCAGGTCGAGGGGCTCGCGGGCCGCACGGACGGCCCCCGGGTCCGCGGCCACGTCTGGTTCCCTTCAGGCCACCCCCGGAGCGTCTGGTGTGCCTCTGCCTTCCAGGGACGCCTTCTGGCCGCCTGGCCGCTCAGGCAGGCGGGGAGCGCCCCATCAGACGCTGGCTGTGGTGGGAGGGGCCTGAGGAGGTGGGGCTTGCAGCTGTGCCGGGCGGGGGCGGAGATAGCCGCGAACGCCGCGAGCGACAAGAGGAGAAGGCGGAGCGGGAGGCAGAAAGCCTAGAGCACCCGGTCTTCCCTAGGGGTCTCCCCTCCAAGTTCTAACCAGGCCCGACCCTGCTTAGCTTCCGCGACCGCGGCGAGATCGGGCCCTTCTAGGCTGCTTTGGCAGCAGATGCCGGCGGGGTCGCGGGCTGCCTCTTGAGGCGCAGCTCAGCAGGCGCTTGGGCCTTACCGTCAGCCCAGCGGCCCGCCCGTCCCGGCAGGGCCCCGCCGCCCGCCTAGGCAGGGGAACGGAGGTCTCGGGCACCTGGGGGTGGCGGAGTTGCTGGCGACCACGCAGCCCAGGGCGGGCGGGAGCCAGCAAACTTTTCGGAGCTAGGCGCCACGCCCCAGATCCCGCAGGCCGCTCACGGGGAAGTGGCCCAGGAGGCTTCCGGGCCCGGGGACGGCGGGCCCTTGGGCATCCCACCTGGCCGCCCACGCTGCGCTAGGCGCAGCTCAGACGCAGACCGGACCGGCCCTCCTGCCCGACAGAAGCTGGCCCGAAGCCACTGGGCGCCACCATTGAGTTGGCACGGCCCCTAAGACCCAGCAATGCCACCCTCGCCCCCACGCCACCGTCCGAGCTCAGGACCCCGCCCCAGGTGGCCAGCAGGCCCGGGGAAGCGGCCTGGGCCCTCGATCCCGCTCCCGCCCCCGGCCATGGCGAAACGGCGGAGGGGCGGCTTTCTCCGTATGGAGCTGTGGAGAGCCACCCCGGCAGACAGGTGGCGGCGCCGGGGCTGGGCTGCAGTGGGGGCGGCCAGGTGCAGGTCGAGGGGCTCGCGGGCCGCACGGACGGCCCCCGGGTCCGCGGCCACGTCTGGTTCCCTTCAGGCCACCCCCGGAGCGTCTGGTGTGCCTCTGCCTTCCAGGGACGCCTTCTGGCCGCCTGGCCGCTCAGGCAGGCGGGGAGCGCCCCATCAGACGCTGGCTGTGGTGGGAGGGGCCTGAGGAGGTGGGGCTTGCAGCTGTGCCGGGCGGGGGCGGAGATAGCCGCGAATGCCGCGAGCGACAAAAGGAGAATGCGGAGCGGGAGGCAGAAAGCCTAGAGCACCCGGTCTTCTCTAGAGGTCTCCCCTCCAAGTTCTAACCAGGCCCGACCCTGCTTAGCTTCCGCGACCGCGGCGAGATCGGGCCCTTCTAGGCTGCTTCGGCAGCAGATGCCGGCGGGGTCGCGGGCTGCCTCTTGAGGCGCAGCTCAGCAGGCGCTTGGGCCTTACCGTCAGCCCAGCGGCCCGCCCGTTCCGGCAGGGCCCCGCCGCCCGCCTAGGCGGGGGAACGGAGGTCTCGGGCATCTGGGGGTGGCGGACGTGCTGGCGACCACCCAGCCCAGGGCGGGCGGGAGCCAGCAAACTTTTCGGAGCTAGGCGCCACGCCCCAGATCCCGCAGGCCGCTCACGGGGAAGTGGCCCAGGAGGCTTCCGGGCCCGGGGACCGCGGGCCCTTGGGCATCCCACCTGGCCGCCCACGCTGCGCTAGGCGCAGCTCAGACGCAGACCGGACCGGCCCTCCTGCCCGACAGAAGCTGGCCCGAAGCCACTGGGCGCCACCATTGAGTTGGCACGGCCCCTAAGACCCAGCAACGCCACCCTCGCCCCCACGCCACCGTCCGAGCTCAGGACCCCGCCCCAGGTGGCCGGCAGGCCCGGGGAAGCGGCCTGGGCCCTCGATCCCGCTCCCGCCCCCGGCCATGGCGAAACGGCGGAGGGGCGGCTTTCTCCGTATGGAGCTGTGGAGAGCCACCCCGGCAGACAGGTGGCGGCGCCGGGGCTGGGCTGCAGTGGGGGCGGCCAGGTGCAGGTCGAGGGGCTCGCGGGCCGCACAGACGGCCCCCGGGTCCGCGGCCACGTCTGGTTCCCTTCAGGCCACCCCCGGAGCGTCTGGTGTGCCTCTGCCTTCCAGGGACGCCTTCTGGCCGCCTGGCCGCTCAGGCAGGCGGGGAGCGCCCCATCAGACGCTGGCTGTGGTGGGAGGGGCCTGAGGAGGTGGGGCTTGCAGCTGTGCCGGGCGGGGGCGGAGATAGCCGCGAACGCCGCGAGCGACAAGAGGAGAAGGCGGAGCGGGAGGCAGAAAGCCTAGAGCACCCGGTCTTCCCTAGAGGTCTCCCCTCCAAGTTCTAACCAGGCCCGACCCTGCTTAGCTTCCGCGACCGCGGCGAGATCGGGCCCTTCTAGGCTGCTTCGGCAGCAGATGCCGGCGGGGTCGCGGGCTGCCTCTTGAGGCGCAGCTCAGCAGGCGCTTGGGCCTTACCGTCAGCCCAGCGGCCCGCCCGTCCCGGCAGGGCCCCGCCGCCCGCCTAGGCGGGGGAACGGAGGTCTCGGGCACCTGGGGGTGGCGGAGGTGCTGGCGACCACCCAGCCCAGGGCGGGCGGGAGCCAGCAAACTTTTCGGAGCTAGGCGCCACGCCCCAGATCCCGCAGGCCGCTCACGGGGAAGTGGCCCAGGAGGCTTCCGGGCCCGGGGACCGCGGGCCCTTGGGCATCCCACCTGGCCGCCCACGCTGCGCTAGGCGCAGCTCAGACGCAGACCGGACCGGCCCTCCTGCCCGACAGAAGCTGGCCCGAAGCCACTGGGCGCCACCATTGAGTTGGCACGGCCCCTAAGACCCAGCAACGCCACCCTCGCCCCCACGCCACCGTCCGAGCTCAGGACCCCGCCCCAGGTGGCCGGCAGGCCTGGGGAAGCGGCCTGGGCCCTCGATCCCGCTCCCGCCCCCGGCCATGGCGAAACGGCGGAGGGGCGGCTTTCTCCGTATGGAGCTGTGGAGAGCCACCCCGGCAGACAGGTGGCGGCGCCGGGGCTGGGCTGCAGTGGGGGCGGCCAGGTGCAGGTCGAGGGGCTCGCGGGCCGCACGGACGGCCCCCGGGTCCGCGGCCACGTCTGGTTCCCTTCAGGCCACCCCCGGAGCGTCTGGTGTGCCTCTGCCTTCCAGGGACGCCTTCTGGCCGCCTGGCCGCTCAGGCAGGCGGGGAGCGCCCCATCAGACGCTGGCTGTGGTGGGAGGGGCCTGAGGAGGTGGGGCTTGCAGCTGTGCCGGGCGGGGGCGGAGATAGCCGCGAACGCCGCGAGCGACAAGAGGAGAAGGCGGAGCGGGAGGCAGAAAGCCTAGAGCACCCGGTCTTCCCTAGGGGTCTCCCCTCCAAGTTCTAACCAGGCCCGACCCTGCTTAGCTTCCGCGACCGCGGCGAGATCGGGCCCTTCTAGGCTGCTTTGGCAGCAGATGCCGGCGGGGTCGCGGGCTGCCTCTTGAGGCGCAGCTCAGCAGGCGCTTGGGCCTTACCGTCAGCCCAGCGGCCCGCCCGTCCCGGCAGGGCCCCGCCGCCCGCCTAGGCAGGGGAACGGAGGTCTCGGGCACCTGGGGGTGGCGGAGGTGCTGGCGACCACCCAGCCCAGGGCGGGCGGGAGACAGCAAACTTTTCGGAGCTAGGCGCCACGCCCCAGATCCCGCAGGCCGCTCACGGGGAAGTGGCCCAGGAGGCTTCCGGGCCCGGGGACGGCGGGCCCTTGGGCATCCCACCTGGCCGCCCACGCTGCGCTAGGCGCAGCTCAGACGCAGACCGGACCGGCCCTCCTGCCCGACAGAAGCTGGCCCGAAGCCACTGGGCGCCACCATTGAGTTGGCACGGCCCCTAAGACCCAGCAATGCCACCCTCGCCCCCACGCCACCGTCCGAGCTCAGGACCCCGCCCCAGGTGGCCAGCAGGCCCGGGGAAGCGGCCTGGGCCCTCGATCCCGCTCCCGCCCCCGGCCATGGCGAAACGGCGGAGGGGCGGCTTTCTCCGTATGGAGCTGTGGAGAGCCACCCCGGCAGACAGGTGGCGGCGCTGGGGCTGGGCTGCAGTGGGGGCGGCCAGGTGCAGGTCGAGGGGCTCGCGGGCCGCACGGACGGCCCCCGGGTCCGCGGCCACGTCTGCTTCCCTTCAGGCCACCCCCGGAGCGTCTGGTGTGCCTCTGCCTTCCAGGGACGCCTTCTGGCCGCCTGGCCGCTCAGGCAGGCGGGGAGCGCCCCATCAGACGCTGGCTGTGGTGGGAGGGGCCTGAGGAGGTGGGGCTTGCAGCTGTGCCGGGCGGGGGCGGAGATAGCCGCGAATGCCGCGAGCGACAAAAGGAGAAGGCGGAGCGGGAGGCAGAAAGCCTAGAGCACCCGGTCTTCCCTAGAGGTCTCCCCTCCAAGTTCTAACCAGGCCCGACCCTGCTTAGCTTCCGCGACCGCGGCGAGATCGGGCCCTTCTAGGCTGCTTCGGCAGCAGATGCCGGCGGGGTCGCGGGCTGCCTCTTGAGGCGCAGCTCAGCAGGCGCTTGGGCCTTACCGTCAGCCCAGCGGCCCGCCCGTCCCGGCAGGGCCCCGCCGCCCGCCTAGGCGGGGGAACGGAGGTCTCGGGCACCTGGGGGTGGCGGAGGTGCTGGCGACCACCCAGCCCAGGGCGGGCGGGAGCCAGCAAACTTTTCGGAGCTAGGCGCCACGCCCCAGATCCCGCAGGCCGCTCACGGGGAAGTGGCCCAGGAGGCTTCCGGGCCCGGGGACCGCGGGCCCTTGGGCATCCCACCTGGCCGCCCACGCTGCGCTAGGCGCAGCTCAGACGCAGACCGGACCGGCCCTCCTGCCCGACAGAAGCTGGCCCGAAGCCACTGGGCGCCACCATTGAGTTGGCACGGCCCCTAAGACCCAGCAACGCCACCCTCGCCCCCACGCCACCGTCCGAGCTCAGGACCCCGCCCCAGGTGGCCGGCAGGCCCGGGGAAGCGGCCTGGGCCCTCGATCCCGCTCCCGCCCCCGGCCATGGCGAAACAGCGGAGGGGCGGCTTTTTCCGTATGGAGCTGTGGAGAGCCACCCCGGCAGACAGGTGGCGGCGCCGGGGCTGGGCTGCAGTGGGGGCGGCCAGGTGCAGGTCGAGGGGCTCGCGGGCCGCACGGACGGCCCCCGGGTCCGCGGCCACGTCTGGTTCCCTTCAGGCCACCCCCGGAGCGTCTGGTGTGCCTCTGCCTTCCAGGGACGCCTTCTGGCCGCCTGGCCGCTCAGGCAGGCGGGGAGCGCCCCATCAGACGCTGGCTGTGGTGGGAGGGGCCTGAGGAGGTGGGGCTTGCAGCTGTGCCGGGCGGGGGCGGAGATAGCCGCGAACGCCGCGAGCGACAAAAGGAGAAGGCGGAGCGGGAGGCAGAAAGCCTAGAGCACCCGGTCTTCCCTAGAGGTCTCCCCTCCAAGTTCTAACCAGGCCCGACGCTGCTTAGCTTCCACGATCGCGGCGAGATCGGGCCCTTCTAGGCTGCTTCGGCAGCAGATGCCGGCGGGTTCGCGAGCTGCCTCTTGAGGCGCAGCTCAGCAGGCGCTTGGGCCTTACCGTCAGCCCAGCGGCCCGCCCGTCCCGGCAGGGCCCCGCCGCCCGCCTAGGCGGGGGAACGGAGGTCTCGGGCACCTGGGGGTGGCGGAGGTGCTGGCGACCACCCAGCCCAGGGCGGGCGGGAGCCAGCAAACTTTTCGGAGCTAGGCGCCACGCCCCAGATCCCGCAGGCCGCTCACGGGGAAGTGGCCCAGGAGGCTTCCGGGCCCGGGGACCGCGGGCCCTTGGGCATCCCACCTGGCCGCCCACGCTGCGCTAGGCGCAGCTCAGACGCAGACCGGACCGGCCCTCCTGCCCGACAGAAGCCTGCCCGAAGCCACTGGGAGCCACCATTGAGTTGGCACGGCCCCTAAGACCCAGCAACGCCACCCTCGCCCCCACGCCACCGTCCGAGCTCAGGACCCCGCCCCAGGTGGCCGGCAGGCCCGGGGAAGCGGCCTGGGCCCTCGATCCCGCTCCCGCCCCCGGCCATGGCGAAACGGCGGAGGGGCGGCTTTCTCCGTATGGAGCTGTGGAGAGCCACCCCGGCAGACAGGTGGCGGCGCCGGGGCTGGGCTGCAGTGGGGGCGGCCAGGTGCAGGTCGAGGGGCTCGCGGGCCGCACGGACGGCCCCCGGGTCCGCGGCCACGTCTGCTTCCCTTCAGGCCACCCCCGGAGCGTCTGGTGTGCCTCTGACTTCCAGGGACGCCTTCTGGCCGCCTGGCCGCTCAGGCAGGCGGGGAGCGCCCCATCAGACGCTGGCTGTGGTGGGAGGGGCCTGAGGAGGTGGGGCTTGCAGCTGTGCCGGGCGGGGGCGGAGATAGCCGCGAACGCCGCGAGCGACAAGAGGAGAAGGCGGAGCGGGAGTCAGAAAGCTTAGAGCACCCGGTCTTCCCTAGAGGTCTCCCCTCCAAGTTCTAACCAGGCCCGACCCTGCTTAGCTTCCGCGACCGCGGCGAGATCGGGCCCTTCTAGGCTGCTTCGGCAGCAGATGCCGGCGGGGTCGCGGGCTGCCTCTTGAGGCGCAGCTCAGCAGGCGCTTGGGCCTTACCGTCAGCCCAGCGGCCCGCCCGTCCCGGCAGGGCCCCGCCGCCCGCCTAGGCGGGGGAACGGAGGTCTCGGGCACCTGGGGGTGGCGGAGGTGCTGGCGACCACCCAGCCCAGGGCGGGCGGGAGCCAGCAAACTTTTCGGAGCTAGGCGCCACGCCCCAGATCCCGCAGGCCGCTCACGGGGAAGTGGCCCAGGAGGCTTCGGGGCCCGGGGACGGCGGGCCCTTGGGCATCCCACCTGGCCGCCCACGCTGCGCTAGGCGCAGCTCAGACGCAGACCTGACCGGCCCTCCTGCCCGACAGAAGCTGGCCCGAAGCCACTGGGAGCCACCATTGAGTTGGCACGGCCCCTAAGACCCAGCAACGCCACCCTCGCCCCCACGCCACCGTCCGAGCTCAGGACCCCGCCCCAGGTGGCCGGCAGGCCCGGGGAAGCGGCCTGGGCCCTCGATCCCGCTCCCGCCCCCGGCCATGGCGAAACGGCGGAGGGGCGGCTTTCTCCGTATGGAGCTGTGGAGAGCCACCCCGGCAGACAGGTGGCGGCGCCGGGGCTGGGCTGCAGTGGGGGCGGCCAGGTGCAGGTCGAGGGGCTCGCGGGCCGCACGGACGGCCCCCGGGTCCGCGGCCACGTCTGGTTCCCTTCAGGCCACCCCCGGAGCGTCTGGTGTGCCTCTGCCTTCCAGGGACGCCTTCTGGCCGCCTGGCCGCTCAGGCAGGCGGGGAGCGCCCCATCAGACGCTGGCTGTGGTGGGAGGGGCCTGAGGAGGTGGGGCTTGCAGCTGTGCCGGGCGGGGGCGGAGATAGCCGCGAACGCCGCGAGCGACAAGAGGAGAAGGCGGAGCGGGAGGCAGAAAGCCTAGAGCACCCGGTCTTCCCTAGAGGTCTCCCCTCCAAGTTCTAACCAGGCCCGACCCTGCTTAGCTTCCGCGACCGCGGCGAGATCGGGCCCTTCTAGGCTGCTTCGGCAGCAGATGCCGGCGGGGTCGCGGGCTGCCTCTTGAGGCGCAGCTCAGCAGGCGCTTGGGCCTTACCGTCAGCCCAGCGGCCCGCCCGTCCCGGCAGGGCCCCGCCGCCCGCCTAGGCGGGGGAACGGAGGTCTCGGGCACCTGGGGGTGGCGGAGGTGCTGGCGACCACCCAGCCCAGGGCGGGCGGGAGCCAGCAAACTTTTCGGAGCTAGGCGCCACGCCCCAGATCCCGCAGGCCGCTCACGGGGAAGTGGCCCAGGAGGCTTCCGGGCCCGGGGACCGCGGGCCCTTGGGCATCCCACCTGGCCGCCCACGCTGCGCTAGGCGCAGCTCAGACGCAGACCGGACCGGCCCTCCTGCCCGACAGAAGCTGGCCCGAAGCCACTGGGAGCCACCATTGAGTTGGCACGGCCCCTAAGACCCAGCAACGCCACCCTCGCCCCCACGCCACCGTCCGAGCTCAGGACCCCGCCCCAGGTGGCCGGCAGGCCCGGGGAAGCGGCCTGGGCCCTCGATCCCGCTCCCGCCCCCGGCCATGGCGAAACGGCGGAGGGGCGGCTTTCTCCGTATGGAGCTGTGGAGAGCCACCCCGGCAGACAGGTGGCGGCGCCGGGGCTGGGCTGCAGTGGGGGTGGCCAGGTGCAGGTCGAGGGGCTCGCGGGCCGCACGGACGGCCCCCGGGTCCGCGGCCACGTCTGGTTCCCTTCAGGCCACCCCCGGAGCGTCTGGTGTGCCTCTGCCTTCCAGGGACGCCTTCTGGCCGCCTGGCCGCTCAGGCAGGCGGGGAGCGCCCCATCAGACGCTGGCTGTGGTGGGAGGGGCCTGAGGAGGTGGGGCTTGCAGCTGTGCCGGGCGGGGGCGGAGATAGCCGCGAACGCCGCGAGCGACAAGAGGAGAAGGCGGAGCGGGAGGCAGAAAGCCTAGAGCACCCGGTCTTCCCTAGAGGTCTCCCCTCCAAGTTCTAACCAGGCCCGACCCTGCTTAGCTTCCGCGACCGCGGCGAGATCGGGCCCTTCTAGGCTGCTTCGGCAGCAGATGCCGGCGGGGTCGCGGGCTGCCTCTTGAGGCGCAGCTCAGCAGGCGCTTGGGCCTTACCGTCAGCCCAGCGGCCCGCCCGTCCCGGCAGGGCCCCGCCGCCCGCCTAGGCGGGGGAACGGAGGTCTCGGGCACCTGGGGGTGGCGGAGGTGCTGGCGACCACCCAGCCCAGGGCGGGCGGGAGCCAGCAAACTTTTCGGAGCTAGGCGCCACGCCCCAGATCCCGCAGGCCGCTCACGGGGAAGTGGCCCAGGAGGCTTCCGGGCCCGGGGACCGCGGGCCCTTGGGCATCCCACCTGGCCGCCCACGCTGCGCTAGGCGCAGCTCAGACGCAGACCGGACCGGCCCTCCTGCCCGACAGAAGCTGGCCCGAAGCCACTGGGAGCCACCATTGAGTTGGCACGGCCCCTAAGACCCAGCAACGCCACCCTCGCCCCCACGCCACCGTCCGAGCTCAGGACCCCGCCCCAGGTGGCCGGCAGGCCCGGGGAAGCGGCCTGGGCCCTCGATCCCGCTCCCGCCCCCGGCCATGGCGAAACGGCGGAGGGGCGGCTTTCTCCGTATGGAGCTGTGGAGAGCCACCCCGGCAGACAGGTGGCGGCGCCGGGGCTGGGCTGCAGTGGGGGCGGCCAGGTGCAGGTCGAGGGGCTCGCGGGCCGCACGGACGGCCCCCGGGTCCGCGGCCACGTCTGGTTCCCTTCAGGCCACCCCCGGAGCGTCTGGTGTGCCTCTGCCTTCCAGGGACGCCTTCTGGCCGCCTGGCCGCTCAGGCAGGCGGGGAGCGCCCCATCAGATGCTGGCTGTGGTGGGAGGGGCCTGAGGAGGTGGGGCTTGCAGCTGTGCCGGGCGGGGGCGGAGATAGCCGCGAACGCCGCGAGCGACGAGAGGAGAAGGCGGAGCGGGAGGCAGAAAGCCTAGAGCACCCGGTCTTCCCTAGAGGTCTCCCCTCCAAGTTCTAACCAGGCCCGACCCTGCTTAGCTTCCGCGACCGCGGCGAGATCGGGCCCTTCTAGGCTGCTTCGGCAGCAGATGCCGGCGGGGTCGCGGGCTGCCTCTTGAGGCGCAGCTCAGCAGGCGCTTGGGCCTTACCGTCAGCCCAGCGGCCCGCCCGTCCCGGCAGGGCCCCGCCGCCCGCCTAGGCGGGGGAACGGAGGTCTCGGGCACCTGGGGGTGGCGGAGGTGCTGGCGACCACCCAGCCCAGGGCGGGCGGGAGCCAGCAAACTTTTCGGAGCTAGGCGCCACGCCCCAGATCCCGCAGGCCGCTCACGGGGAAGTGGCCCAGGAGGCTTCCGGGCCCGGGGACCGCGGGCCCTTGGGCATCCCACCTGGCCGCCCACGCTGCGCTAGGCGCAGCTCAGACGCAGACCGGACCGGCCCTCCTGCCCGACAGAAGCTGGCCCGAAGCCACTGGGCGCCACCATTGAGTTGGCACGGCCCCTAAGACCCAGCAACGCCACCCTCGCCCCCACGCCACCGTCCGAGCTCAGGACCCCGCCCCAGGTGGCCGGCAGGCCCGGGGAAGCGGCCTGGGCCCTCGATCCCGCTCCCGCCCCCGGCCATGGCGAAACGGCGGAGGGGCGGCTTTCTCCGTATGGAGCTGTGGAGAGCCACCCCGGCAGACAGGTGGCGGCGCCGGGGCTGGGCTGCAGTGGGGGCGGCCAGGTGCAGGTCGAGGGGCTCGCGGGCCGCACGGACGGCCCCCGGGTCCGCGGCCACGTCTGGTTCCCTTCAGGCCACCCCCGGAGCGTCTGGTGTGCCTCTGCCTTCCAGGGACGCCTTCTGGCCGCCTGGCCGCTCAGGCAGGCGGGGAGCGCCCCATCAGATGCTGGCTGTGGTGGGAGGGGCCTGAGGAGGTGGGGCTTGCAGCTGTGCCGGGCGGGGGCGGAGATAGCCGCGAACGCCGCGAGCGACGAGAGGAGAAGGCGGAGCGGGAGGCAGAAAGCCTAGAGCACCCGGTCTTCCCTAGAGGTCTCCCCTCCAAGTTCTAACCAGGCCCGACCCTGCTTAGCTTCCGCGACCGCGGCGAGATCG
Organism: Orcinus orca; assembly: GCF_937001465.1. NCBI lineage: Eukaryota > Metazoa > Chordata > Mammalia > Artiodactyla > Delphinidae > Orcinus > Orcinus orca. The sequence goes on along the minus strand of NW_026044075.1, from coordinate 178,326 downwards.
GGCCCTTCTAGGCTGCTTCGGCAGCAGATGCCGGCGGGGTCGCGGGCTGCCTCTTGAGGCGCAGCTCAGCAGGCGCTTGGGCCTTACCGTCAGCCCAGCGGCCCGCCCGTCCCGGCAGGGCCCCGCCGCCCGCCTAGGCGGGGGAACGGAGGTCTCGGGCACCTGGGGGTGGCGGAGGTGCTGGCGACCACCCAGCCCAGGGCGGGCGGGAGCCAGCAAACTTTTCGGAGCTAGGCGCCACGCCCCAGATCCCGCAGGCCGCTCACGGGGAAGTGGCCCAGGAGGCTTCCGGGCCCGGGGACCGCGGGCCCTTGGGCATCCCACCTGGCCGCCCACGCTGCGCTAGGCGCAGCTCAGACGCAGACCGGACCGGCCCTCCTGCCCGACAGAAGCTGGCCCGAAGCCACTGGGCGCCACCATTGAGTTGGCACGGCCCCTAAGACCCAGCAACGCCACCCTCGCCCCCACGCCACCGTCCGAGCTCAGGACCCCGCCCCAGGTGGCCGGCAGGCCCGGGGAAGCGGCCTGGGCCCTCGATCCCGCTCCCGCCCCCGGCCATGGCGAAACGGCGGAGGGGCGGCTTTCTCCGTATGGAGCTGTGGAGAGCCACCCCGGCAGACAGGTGGCGGCGCCGGGGCTGGGCTGCAGTGGGGGCGGCCAGGTGCAGGTCGAGGGGCTCGCGGGCCGCACGGACGGCCCCCGGGTCCGCGGCCACGTCTGGTTCCCTTCAGGCCACCCCCGGAGCGTCTGGTGTGCCTCTGCCTTCCAGGGACGCCTTCTGGCCGCCTGGCCGCTCAGGCAGGCGGGGAGCGCCCCATCAGACGCTGGCTGTGGTGGGAGGGGCCTGAGGAGGTGGGGCTTGCAGCTGTGCCGGGCGGGGGCGGAGATAGCCGCGAACGCCGCGAGCGACAAGAGGAGAAGGCGGAGCGGGAGGCAGAAAGCCTAGAGCACCCGGTCTTCCCTAGAGGTCTCCCCTCCAAGTTCTAACCAGGCCCGACCCTGCTTAGCTTCCGCGACCGCGGCGAGATCGGGCCCTTCTAGGCTGCTTCGGCAGCAGATGCCGGCGGGGTCGCGGGCTGCCTCTTGAGGCGCAGCTCAGCAGGCGCTTGGGCCTTACCGTCAGCCCAGCGGCCCGCCCGTCCCGGCAGGGCCCCGCCGCCCGCCTAGGCGGGGGAACGGAGGTCTCGGGCACCTGGGGGTGGCGGAGGTGCTGGCGACCACCCAGCCCAGGGCGGGCGGGAGCCAGCAAACTTTTCGGAGCTAGGCGCCACGCCCCAGATCCCGCAGGCCGCTCACGGGGAAGTGGCCCAGGAGGCTTCCGGGCCCGGGGACCGCGGGCCCTTGGGCATCCCACCTGGCCGCCCACGCTGCGCTAGGCGCAGCTCAGACGCAGACCGGACCGGCCCTCCTGCCCGACAGAAGCTGGCCCGAAGCCACTGGGCGCCACCATTGAGTTGGCACGGCCCCTAAGACCCAGCAACGCCACCCTCGCCCCCACGCCACCGTCCGAGCTCAGGACCCCGCCCCAGGTGGCCGGCAGGCCCGGGGAAGCGGCCTGGGCCCTCGATCCCGCTCCCGCCCCCGGCCATGGCGAAACGGCGGAGGGGCGGCTTTCTCCGTATGGAGCTGTGGAGAGCCACCCCGGCAGACAGGTGGCGGCGCCGGGGCTGGGCTGCAGTGGGGGCGGCCAGGTGCAGGTCGAGGGGCTCGCGGGCCGCACGGACGGCCCCCGGGTCCGCGGCCACGTCTGGTTCCCTTCAGGCCACCCCCGGAGCGTCTGGTGTGCCTCTGCCTTCCAGGGACGCCTTCTGGCCGCCTGGCCGCTCAGGCAGGCGGGGAGCGCCCCATCAGACGCTGGCTGTGGTGGGAGGGGCCTGAGGAGGTGGGGCTTGCAGCTGTGCCGGGCGGGGGCGGAGATAGCCGCGAACGCCGCGAGCGACAAGAGGAGAAGGCGGAGCGGGAGGCAGAAAGCCTAGAGCACCCGGTCTTCCCTAGGGGTCTCCCCTCCAAGTTCTAACCAGGCCCGACCCTGCTTAGCTTCCGCGACCGCGGCGAGATCGGGCCCTTCTAGGCTGCTTTGGCAGCAGATGCCGGCGGGGTCGCGGGCTGCCTCTTGAGGCGCAGCTCAGCAGGCGCTTGGGCCTTACCGTCAGCCCAGCGGCCCGCCCGTCCCGGCAGGGCCCCGCCGCCCGCCTAGGCAGGGGAACGGAGGTCTCGGGCACCTGGGGGTGGCGGAGGTGCTGGCGACCACCCAGCCCAGGGCGGGCGGGAGCCAGCAAACTTTTCGGAGCTAGGCGCCACGCCCCAGATCCCGCAGGCCGCTCACGGGGAAGTGGCCCAGGAGGCTTCCGGGCCCGGGGACGGCGGGCCCTTGGGCATCCCACCTGGCCGCCCACGCTGCGCTAGGCGCAGCTCAGACGCAGACCGGACCGGCCCTCCTGCCCGACAGAAGCTGGCCCGAAGCCACTGGGCGCCACCATTGAGTTGGCACGGCCCCTAAGACCCAGCAATGCCACCCTCGCCCCCACGCCACCGTCCGAGCTCAGGACCCCGCCCCAGGTGGCCAGCAGGCCCGGGGAAGCGGCCTGGGCCCTCGATCCCGCTCCCGCCCCCGGCCATGGCGAAACGGCGGAGGGGCGGCTTTCTCCGTATGGAGCTGTGGAGAGCCACCCCGGCAGACAGGTGGCGGCGCCGGGGCTGGGCTGCAGTGGGGGCGGCCAGGTGCAGGTCGAGGGGCTCGCGGGCCGCACGGACGGCCCCCGGGTCCGCGGCCACGTCTGGTTCCCTTCAGGCCACCCCCGGAGCGTCTGGTGTGCCTCTGCCTTCCAGGGACGCCTTCTGGCCGCCTGGCCGCTCAGGCAGGCGGGGAGCGCCCCATCAGACGCTGGCTGTGGTGGGAGGGGCCTGAGGAGGTGGGGCTTGCAGCTGTGCCGGGCGGGGGCGGAGATAGCCGCGAACGCCGCGAGCGACAAGAGGAGAAGGCGGAGCGGGAGGCAGAAAGCCTAGAGCACCCGGTCTTCCCTAGAGGTCTCCCCTCCAAGTTCTAACCAGGCCCGTCCCTGCTTAGCTTCCGCGACCGCGGCGAGATCGGGCCCTTCTAGGCTGCTTCGGCAGCAGATGCCGGCGGGGTCGCGGGCTGCCTCTTGAGGCGCAGCTCAGCAGGCGCTTGGGCCTTACCGTCAGCCCAGCGGCCCGCCCGTCCCGGCAGGGCCCCGCCGCCCGCCTAGGCGGGGGAACGGAGGTCTCGGGCACCTGGGGGTGGCGGAGGTGCTGGCGACCACCCAGCCCAGGGCGGGCGGGAGCCAGCAAACTTTTCGGAGCTAGGCGCCACGCCCCAGATCCCGCAGGCCGCTCACGGGGAAGTGGCCCAGGAGGCTTCCGGGCCCGGGGACCGCGGGCCCTTGGGCATCCCACCTGGCCGCCCACGCTGCGCTAGGCGCAGCTCAGACGCAGACCGGACCGGCCCTCCTGCCCGACAGAAGCTGGCCCGAAGCCACTGGGCGCCACCATTGAGTTGGCACGGCCCCTAAGACCCAGCAACGCCACCCTCGCCCCCACGCCACCGTCCGAGCTCAGGACCCCGCCCCAGGTGGCCGGCAGGCCTGGGGAAGCGGCCTGGGCCCTCGATCCCGCTCCCGCCCCCGGCCATGGCGAAACGGCGGAGGGGCGGCTTTCTCCGTATGGAGCTGTGGAGAGCCACCCCGGCAGACAGGTGGCGGAGCCGGGGCTGGGCTGCAGTGGGGGCGGCCAGGTGCAGGTCGAGGGGCTCGCGGGCCGCACGGACGGCCCCCGGGTCCGCGGCCATGTCTGGTTCCCTTCAGGCCACCCCCGGAGCGTCTGGTGTGCCTCTGCCTTTCAGGGACGCCTTCTGGCCGCCTGGCCGCTCAGGCAGGCGGGGAGCGCCCCATCAGACGCTGGCTGTGGTGGGAGGGGCCTGAGGAGGTGGGGCTTGCAGCTGTGCCGGGCGGGGGCGGAGATAGCCGCGAACGCCGCGAGCGACAAGAGGAGAAGGCGGAGCGGGAGGCAGAAAGCCTAGAGCACCCGGTCTTCCCTAGAGGTCTCCCCTCCAAGTTCTAACCAGGCCCGACCCTGCTTAGCTTCCGCGACCGCGGCGAGATCGGGCCCTTCTAGGCTGCTTCGGCAGCAGATGCCGGCGGGGTCGCGGGCTGCCTCTTGAGGCGCAGCTCAGCAGGCGCTTGGGCCTTACCGTCAGCCCAGCGGCCCGCCCGTCCCGGCAGGGCCCCGCCACCCGCCTAGGCGGGGGAACGGAGGTCTCGGGCACCTGGGGGTGGCGGAGGTGCTGGCGACCACCCAGCCCAGGGCGGGCGGGAGCCAGCAAACTTTTCGGAGCTAGGCGCCACGCCCCAGATCCCGCAGGCCGCTCACGGGGAAGTGGCCCAGGAGGCTTCCGGGCCCGGGGACCGCGGGCCCTTGGGCATCCCACCTGGCCGCCCACGCTGCGCTAGGCGCAGCTCAGACGCAGACCGGACCGGCCCTCCTGCCCGACAGAAGCTGGCCCGAAGCCACTGGGCGCCACCATTGAGTTGGCACGGCCCCTAAGACCCAGCAACGCCACCCTCGCCCCCACGCCACCGTCCGAACTCAGGACCCCGCCCCAGGTGGCCGGCAGGCCCGGGGAAGCGGCCTGGGCCCTCGATCCCGCTCCCGCCCCCGGCCATGGCGAAACGGCGGAGGGGCGGCTTTCTCCGTATGGAGCTGTGGAGAGCCACCCCGGCAGACAGGTGGCGGCGCCGGGGCTGGGCTGCAGTGGGGGCGGCCAGGTGCAGGTCGAGGGGCTCGCGGGCCGCACGGACGGCCCCCGGGTCCGCGGCCACGTCTGGTTCCCTTCAGGCCACCCCCGGAGCGTCTGGTGTGCCTCTGCCTTCCAGGGACGCCTTCTGGCCGCCTGGCCGCTCAGGCAGGCGGGGAGCGCCCCATCAGACGCTGGCTGTGGTGGGAGGGGCCTGAGGAGGTGGGGCTTGCAGCTGTGCCGGGCGGGGGCGGAGATAGCCGCGAACGCCGCGAGCGACAAGAGGAGAAGGCGGAGCGGGAGGCAGAAAGCCTAGAGCACCCGGTCTTCCCTAGAGGTCTCCCCTCCAAGTTCTAACCAGGCCCGACCCTGCTTAGCTTCCGCGACCGCGGCGAGATCGGGCCCTTCTAGGCTGCTTCGGCAGCAGATGCCGGCGGGGTCGCGGGCTGCCTCTTGAGGCGCAGCTCAGCAGGCGCTTGGGCCTTACCGTCAGCCCAGCGGCCCGCCCGTCCCGGCAGGGCCCCGCCGCCCGCCTAGGCGGGGGAACGGAGGTCTCGGGCACCTGGGGGTGGCGGAGGTGCTGGCGACCACCCAGCCCAGGGCGGGCGGGAGCCAGCAAACTTTTCGGAGCTAGGCGCCACGCCCCAGATCCCGCAGGCCGCTCACGGGGAAGTGGCCCAGGAGGCTTCCGGGCCCGGGGACCGCGGGCCCTTGGGCATCCCACCTGGCCGCCCACGCTGCGCTAGGCGCAGCTCAGACGCAGACCGGACCGGCCCTCCTGCCCGACAGAAGCTGGCCCGAAGCCACTGGGCGCCACCATTGAGTTGGCACGGCCCCTAAGACCCAGCAACGCCACCCTCGCCCCCACGCCACCGTCCGAGCTCAGGACCCCGCCCCAGGTGGCCGGCAGGCCTGGGGAAGCGGCCTGGGCCCTCGATCCCGCTCCCGCCCCCGGCCATGGCGAAACGGCGGAGGGGCGGCTTTCTCCGTATGGAGCTGTGGAGAGCCACCCCGGCAGACAGGTGGCGGAGCCGGGGCTGGGCTGCAGTGGGGGCGGCCAGGTGCAGGTCGAGGGGCTCGCGGGCCGCACGGACGGCCCCCGGGTCCGCGGCCATGTCTGGTTCCCTTCAGGCCACCCCCGGAGCGTCTGGTGTGCCTCTGCCTTTCAGGGACGCCTTCTGGCCGCCTGGCCGCTCAGGCAGGCGGGGAGCGCCCCATCAGACGCTGGCTGTGGTGGGAGGGGCCTGAGGAGGTGGGGCTTGCAGCTGTGCCGGGCGGGGGCGGAGATAGCCGCGAACGCCGCGAGCGACAAGAGGAGAAGGCGGAGCGGGAGGCAGAAAGCCTAGAGCACCCGGTCTTCCCTAGAGGTCTCCCCTCCAAGTTCTAACCAGGCCCGACCCTGCTTAGCTTCCGCGACCGCGGCGAGATCGGGCCCTTCTAGGCTGCTTCGGCAGCAGATGCCGGCGGGGTCGCGGGCTGCCTCTTGAGGCGCAGCTCAGCAGGCGCTTGGGCCTTACCGTCAGCCCAGCGGCCCGCCCGTCCCGGCAGGGCCCCGCCACCCGCCTAGGCGGGGGAACGGAGGTCTCGGGCACCTGGGGGTGGCGGAGGTGCTGGCGACCACCCAGCCCAGGGCGGGCGGGAGCCAGCAAACTTTTCGGAGCTAGGCGCCACGCCCCAGATCCCGCAGGCCGCTCACGGGGAAGTGGCCCAGGAGGCTTCCGGGCCCGGGGACCGCGGGCCCTTGGGCATCCCACCTGGCCGCCCACGCTGCGCTAGGCGCAGCTCAGACGCAGACCGGACCGGCCCTCCTGCCCGACAGAAGCTGGCCCGAAGCCACTGGGCGCCACCATTGAGTTGGCACGGCCCCTAAGACCCAGCAACGCCACCCTCGCCCCCACGCCACCGTCCGAACTCAGGACCCCGCCCCAGGTGGCCGGCAGGCCCGGGGAAGCGGCCTGGGCCCTCGATCCCGCTCCCGCCCCCGGCCATGGCGAAACGGCGGAGGGGCGGCTTTCTCCGTATGGAGCTGTGGAGAGCCACCCCGGCAGACAGGTGGCGGCGCCGGGGCTGGGCTGCAGTGGGGGCGGCCAGGTGCAGGTCGAGGGGCTCGCGGGCCGCACGGACGGCCCCCGGGTCCGCGGCCACGTCTGGTTCCCTTCAGGCCACCCCCGGAGCGTCTGGTGTGCCTCTGCCTTCCAGGGACGCCTTCTGGCCGCCTGGCCGCTCAGGCAGGCGGGGAGCGCCCCATCAGACGCTGGCTGTGGTGGGAGGGGCCTGAGGAGGTGGGGCTTGCAGCTGTGCCGGGCGGGGGCGGAGATAGCCGCGAACGCCGCGAGCGACAAGAGGAGAAGGCGGAGCGGGAGGCAGAAAGCCTAGAGCACCCGGTCTTCCCTAGGTGTCTCCCCTCCAAGTTCTAACCAGGCCCGACCCTGCTTAGCTTCCGCGACCGCGGCGAGATCGGGCCCTTCTAGGCTGCTTTGGCAGCAGATGCCGGCGGGGTCGCGGGCTGCCTCTTGAGGCGCAGCTCAGCAGGCGCTTGGGCCTTACCGTCAGCCCAGCGGCCCGCCCGTCCCGGCAGGGCCCCGCCGCCCGCCTAGGCAGGGGAACGGAGGTCTCGGGCACCTGGGGGTGGCGGAGGTGCTGGCGACCACCCAGCCCAGGGCGGGCGGGAGACAGCAAACTTTTCGGAGCTAGGCGCCACGCCCCAGATCCCGCAGGCCGCTCACGGGGAAGTGGCCCAGGAGGCTTCCGGGCCCGGGGACGGCGGGCCCTTGGGCATCCCACCTGGCCGCCCACGCTGCGCTAGGCGCAGCTCAGACGCAGACCGGACCGGCCCTCCTGCCCGACAGAAGCTGGCCCGAAGCCACTGGGCGCCACCATTGAGTTGGCACGGCCCCTAAGACCCAGCAATGCCACCCTCGCCCCCACGCCACCGTCCGAGCTCAGGACCCCGCCCCAGGTGGCCAGCAGGCCCGGGGAAGCGGCCTGGGCCCTCGATCCCGCTCCCGCCCCCGGCCACGGCGAAACGGCGGAGGGGCGGCTTTCTCCGTATGGAGCTGTGGAGAGCCACCCCGGCAGACAGGTGGCGGCGCTGGGGCTGGGCTGCAGTGGGGGCGGCCAGGTGCAGGTCGAGGGGCTCGCGGGCCGCACGGACGGCCCCCGGGTCCGCGGCCACGTCTGGTTCCCTTCAGGCCACCCCCGGAGCGTCTGGTGTGCCTCTGCCTTCCAGGGACGCCTTCTGGCCGCCTGGCCGCTCAGGCAGGCGGGGAGCGCCCCATCAGACGCTGGCTGTGGTGGGAGGGGCCTGAGGAGGTGGGGCTTGCAGCTGTGCCGGGCGGGGGCGGAGATAGCCGCGAACGCCGCGAGCGACAAAAGGAGAAGGCGGAGCGGGAGGCAGAAAGCCTAGAGCACCCGGTCTTCCCTAGAGGTCTCCCCTCCAAGTTCTAACCAGGCCCGACCCTGCTTAGCTTCCGCGACCGCGGCGAGATCGGGCCCTTCTAGGCTGCTTCGGCAGCAGATGCCGGCGGGGTCGCGGGCTGCCTCTTGAGGCGCAGCTCAGCAGGCGCTTGGGCCTTACCGTCAGCCCAGCGGCCCGCCCGTCCCGGCAGGGCCCCGCCGCCCGCCTAGGCGGGGGAACGGAGGTCTCGGGCACCTGGGGGTGGCGGAGGTGCTGGCGACCACCCAGCCCAGGGCGGGCGGGAGCCAGCAAACTTTTCGGAGCTAGGCGCCACGCCCCAGATCCCGCAGGCCGCTCACGGGGAAGTGGCCCAGGAGGCTTCCGGGCCCGGGGACCGCGGGCCCTTGGGCATCCCACCTGGCCGCCCACGCTGCGCTAGGCGCAGCTCAGACGCAGACCGGACCGGCCCTCCTGCCCGACAGAAGCTGGCCCGAAGCCACTGGGCGCCACCATTGAGTTGGCACGGCCCCTAAGACCCAGCAACGCCACCCTCGCCCCCACGCCACCGTCCGAGCTCAGGACCCCGCCCCAGGTGGCCGGCAGGCCCGGGGAAGCGGCCTGGGCCCTCGATCCCGCTCCCGCCCCCGGCCATGGCGAAACAGCGGAGGGGCGGCTTTTTCCGTATGGAGCTGTGGAGAGCCACCCCGGCAGACAGGTGGCGGCGCCGGGGCTGGGCTGCAGTGGGGGCGGCCAGGTGCAGGTCGAGGGGCTCGCGGGCCGCACGGACGGCCCCCGGGTCCGCGGCCACGTCTGGTTCCCTTCAGGCCACCCCCGGAGCGTCTGGTGTGCCTCTGCCTTCCAGGGACGCCTTCTGGCCGCCTGGCCGCTCAGGCAGGCGGGGAGCGCCCCATCAGACGCTGGCTGTGGTGGGAGGGGCCTGAGGAGGTGGGGCTTGCAGCTGTGCCGGGCGGGGGCGGAGATAGCCGCGAACGCCGCGAGCGACAAGAGGAGAAGGCGGAGCGGGAGGCAGAAAGCCTAGAGCACCCGGTCTTCCCTAGGGGTCTCCCCTCCAAGTTCTAACCAGGCCCGACCCTGCTTAGCTTCCGTTACCGCGGCGAGATCGGGCCCTTCTAGGCTGCTTCGGCAGCAGATGCCGGCGGGGTCGCGGGCTGCCTCTTGAGGCGCAGCTCAGCAGGCGCTTGGGCCTTACCGTCAGCCCAGAGGCCCGCCCGTTCCGGCAGGGCCCCGCCGCCCGCCTAGGCGGGGGAACGGAGGTCTCGGGCACCTGGGGGTGGCGGAGGTGCTGGCGACCACCCAGCCCAGGGCGGGCGGGAGCCAGCAAACTTTTCGGAGCTAGGCGTCACGCCCCAGATCCCGCAGGCCGCTCACGGGGAAGTGGCCCAGGAGGCTTCCGGGCCCGGGGACCGCGGGCCCTTGGGCATCCCACCTGGCCGCCCACGCTGCGCTAGGCGCAGCTCAGACGCAGACCGGACCGGCCCTCCTGCCCGACAGAAGCTGGCCCGAAGCCACTGGGCGCCACCATTGAGTTGGCACGGCCCCTAAGACCCAGCAACGCCACCCTCGCCCCCACGCCACCGTCCGAGCTCAGGACCCCGCCCCAGGTGGCCGGCAGGCCCGGGGAAGCGGCCTGGGCCCTCGATCCCGCTCCCGCCCCCGGCCATGGCGAAACGGCGGAGGGGCGGCTTTCTCCGTATGGAGCTGTGGAGAGCCACCCCGGCAGACAGGTGGCGGCGCCGGGGCTGGGCTGCAGTGGGGGCGGCCAGGTGCAGGTCGAGGGGCTCGCGGGCCGCACGGACGGCCCCCGGGTCCGCGGCCATGTCTGGTTCCCTTCAGGCTACCCCCGGAGCGTCTGGTGTGCCTCTGCCTTTCAGGGACGCCTTCTGGCCGCCTGGCCGCTCAGGCAGGCGGGGAGCGCCCCATCAGACGCTGGCTGTGGTGGGAGGGGCCTGAGGAGGTGGGGCTTGCAGCTGTGCCGGGCGGGGGCGGAGATAGCCGCGAATGCCGCGAGCGACAAAAGGAGAAGGCGGAGCGGGAGGCAGAAAGCCTAGAGCACCCGGTCTTCCCTAGGGGTCTCCCCTCCAAGTTCTAACCAGGCCCGACCCTGCTTAGCTTCCGCGACCGCGGCGAGATCGGGCCCTTCTAGGCTGCTTCGGCAGCAGATGCCGGCGGGGTCGCGGGCTGCCTCTTGAGGCGCAGCTCAGCAGGCGCTTGGGCCTTACCGTCAGCCCAGCGGCCCGCCCGTCCCGGCAGGGCCCCGCCGCCCGCCTAGGCGGGGGAACGGAGGTCTCGGGCACCTGGGGGTGGCGGAGGTGCTGGCGACCACCCAGCCCAGGGCGGGCGGGAGCCAGCAAACTTTTCGGAGCTAGGCGCCACGCCCCAGATCCCGCAGGCCGCTCACGGGGAAGTGGCCCAGGAGGCTTCCGGGCCCGGGGACCGCGGGCCCTTGGGCATCCCACCTGGCCGCCCACGCTGCGCTAGGCGCAGCTCAGACGCAGACCGGACCGGCCCTCCTGCCCGACAGAAGCTGGCCCGAAGCCACTGGGCGCCACCATTGAGTTGGCACGGCCCCTAAGACCCAGCAACGCCACCCTCGCCCCCACGCCACCGTCCGAGCTCAGGACCCCGCCCCAGGTGGCCGGCAGGCCCGGGGAAGCGGCCTGGGCCCTCGATCCCGCTCCCGCCCCCGGCCATGGCGAAACGGCGGAGGGGCGGCTTTCTCCGTATGGAGCTGTGGAGAGCCACCCCGGCAGACAGGTGGCGGCGCCGGGGCTGGGCTGCAGTGGGGGCGGCCAGGTGCAGGTCGAGGGGCTCGCGGGCCGCACGGACGGCCCCCGGGTCCGCGGCCACGTCTGGTTCCCTTCAGGCCACCCCCGGAGCGTCTGGTGTGCCTCTGCCTTCCAGGGACGCCTTCTGGCCGCCTGGCCGCTCAGGCAGGCGGGGAGCGCCCCATCAGACGCTGGCTGTGGTGGGAGGGGCCTGAGGAGGTGGGGCTTGCAGCTGTGCCGGGCGGGGGCGGAGATAGCCGCGAACGCCGCGAGCGACAAGAGGAGAAGGCGGAGCGGGAGGCAGAAAGCCTAGAGCACCCGGTCTTCCCTAGAGGTCTCCCCTCCAAGTTCTAACCAGGCCCGACCCTGCTTAGCTTCCGCGACCGCGGCGAGATCGGTCCCTTCTAGGCTGCTTCGGCAGCAGATGCCGGCGGGGTCGCGGGCTGCCTCTTGAGGCGCAGCTCAGCAGGCGCTTGGGCCTTACCGTCAGCCCAGCGGCCCGCCCGTCCCGGCAGGGCCCCGCCGCCCGCCTAGGCGGGGGAACGGAGGTCTCGGGCACCTGGGGGTGGCGGAGGTGCTGGCGACCACCCAGCCCAGGGCGGGCGGGAGCCAGCAAACTTTTCGGAGCTAGGCGCCACGCCCCAGATCCCGCAGGCCGCTCACGGGGAAGTGGCCCAGGAGGCTTCCGGGCCCGGGGACCGCGGGCCCTTGGGCATCCCACCTGGCCGCCCACGCTGCGCTAGGCGCAGCTCAGACGCAGACCGGACCGGCCCTCCTGCCCGACAGAAGCTGGCCCGAAGCCACTGGGAGCCACCATTGAGTTGGCACGGCCCCTAAGACCCAGCAACGCCACCCTCGCCCCCACGCCACCGTCCGAGCTCAGGACCCCGCCCCAGGTGGCCGGCAGGCCCGGGGAAGCGGCCTGGGCCCTCGATCCCGCTCCCGCCCCCGGCCATGGCGAAACGGCGGAGGGGCGGCTTTCTCCGTATGGAGCTGTGGAGAGCCACCCCGGCAGACAGGTGGCGGCGCCGGGGCTGGGCTGCAGTGGGGGCGGCCAGGTGCAGGTCGAGGGGCTCGCGGGCCGCACGGACGGCCCCCGGGTCCGCGGCCACGTCTGGTTCCCTTCAGGCCACCCCCGGAGCGTCTGGTGTGCCTCTGCCTTCCAGGGACGCCTTCTGGCCGCCTGGCCGCTCAGGCAGGCGGGGAGCGCCCCATCAGACGCTGGCTGTGGTGGGAGGGGCCTGAGGAGGTGGGGCTTGCAGCTGTGCCGGGCGGGGGCGGAGATAGCCGCGAACGCCGCGAGCGACGAGAGGAGAAGGCGGAGCGGGAGGCAGAAAGCCTAGAGCACCCGGTCTTCCCTAGAGGTCTCCCCTCCAAGTTCTAACCAGGCCCGACCCTGCTTAGCTTCCGCGACCGCGGCGAGATCGGGCCCTTCTAGGCTGCTTCGGCAGCAGATGCCGGCGGGGTCGCGGGCTGCCTCTTGAGGCGCAGCTCAGCAGGCGCTTGGGCCTTACCGTCAGCCCAGCGGCCCGCCCGTCCCGGCAGGGCCCCGCCGCCCGCCTAGGCGGGGGAACGGAGGTCTCGGGCACCTGGGGGTGGCGGAGGTGCTGGCGACCACCCAGCCCAGGGCGGGCGGGAGCCAGCAAACTTTTCGGAGCTAGGCGCCACGCCCCAGATCCCGCAGGCCGCTCACGGGGAAGTGGCCCAGGAGGCTTCCGGGCCCGGGGACCGCGGGCCCTTGGGCATCCCACCTGGCCGCCCACGCTGCGCTAGGCGCAGCTCAGACGCAGACCGGACCGGCCCTCCTGCCCGACAGAAGCTGGCCCGAAGCCACTGGGCGCCACCATTGAGTTGGCACGGCCCCTAAGACCCAGCAACGCCACCCTCGCCCCCACGCCACCGTCCGAGCTCAGGACCCCGCCCCAGGTGGCCGGCAGGCCCGGGGAAGCGGCCTGGGCCCTCGATCCCGCTCCCGCCCCCGGCCATGGCGAAACGGCGGAGGGGCGGCTTTCTCCGTATGGAGCTGTGGAGAGCCACCCCGGCAGACAGGTGGCGGCGCCGGGGCTGGGCTGCAGTGGGGGCGGCCAGGTGCAGGTCGAGGGGCTCGCGGGCCGCACGGACGGCCCCCGGGTCCGCGGCCACGTCTGGTTCCCTTCAGGCCACCCCCGGAGCGTCTGGTGTGCCTCTGCCTTCCAGGGACGCCTTCTGGCCGCCTGGCCGCTCAGGCAGGCGGGGAGCGCCCCATCAGACGCTGGCTGTGGTGGGAGGGGCCTGAGGAGGTGGGGCTTGCAGCTGTGCCGGGCGGGGGCGGAGATAGCCGCGAACGCCGCGAGCGACGAGAGGAGAAGGCGGAGCGGGAGGCAGAAAGCCTAGAGCACCCGGTCTTCCCTAGAGGTCTCCCCTCCAAGTTCTAACCAGGCCCGACCCTGCTTAGCTTCCACGACCGCGGCGAGATCGGGCCCTTCTAGGCTGCTTCGGCAGCAGATGCCGGCGGGGTCGCGGGCTGCCTCTTGAGGCGCAGCTCAGCAGGCGCTTGGGCCTTACCGTCAGCCCAGCGGCCCGCCCGTCCCGGCAGGGCCCCGCCGCCCGCCTAGGCGGGGGAACGGAGGTCTCGGGCACCTGGGGGTGGCGGAGGTGCTGGCGACCACCCAGCCCAGGGCGGGCGGGAGCCAGCAAACTTTTCGGAGCTAGGCGCCACGCCCCAGATCCCGCAGGCCGCTCACGGGGAAGTGGCCCAGGAGGCTTCCAGGCCCGGGGACCGCGGGCCCTTGGGCATCCCACCTGGCCGCCCACGCTGCGCTAGGCGCAGCTCAGACGCAGACCGGACCGGCCCTCCTGCCCGACAGAAGCTGGCCCGAAGCCACTGGGCGCCACCATTGAGTTGGCACGGCCCCTAAGACCCAGCAACGCCACCCTCGCCCCCACGCCACCGTCCGAGCTCAGGACCCCGCCCCAGGTGGCCGGCAGGCCCGGGGAAGCGGCCTGGGCCCTCGATCCCGCTCCCGCCCCCGGCCATGGCGAAACGGCGGAGGGGCGGCTTTCTCCGTATGGAGCTGTGGAGAGCCACCCCGGCAGACAGGTGGCGGCGCCGGGGCTGGGCTGCAGTGGGGGCGGCCAGGTGCAGGTCGAGGGTCTCGCGGGCCGCACGGATGGCCCCCGGGTCCGCGGCCACGTCTGGTTCCCTTCAGGCCACCCCCGGAGCGTCTGGTGTGCCTCTGCCTTCCAGGGACGCCTTCTGGCCGCCTGGCCGCTCAGGCAGGCGGGGAGCGCCCCATCAGACGCTGGCTGTGGTGGGAGGGGCCTGAGGAGGTGGGGCTTGCAGCTGTGCCGGGCAGGGGCGGAGATAGCCGCGAACGCCGCGAGCGACAAGAGGAGAAGGCGGAGCGGGAGGCAGAAAGCCTAGAGCACCCGGTCTTCCCTAGGGGTCTCCCCTCCAAGTTCTAACCAGGCCCGACCCTGCTTAGCTTCCGCGACCGCGGCGAGATCGGGCCCTTCTAGGCTGCTTCGGCAGCAGATGCCGGCGGGGTCGCGGGCTGCCTCTTGAGGCGCAGCTCAGCAGGCGCTTGGGCCTTACCGTCAGCCCAGCGGCCCGCCCGTCCCGGCAGGGCCCCGCCGCCCGCCTAGGCGGGGGAACGGAGGTCTCGGGCACCTGGGGGTGGCGGAGGTGCTGGCGACCACCCAGCCCAGGGCGGGCGGGAGCCAGCAAACTTTTCGGAGCTAGGCGCCACGCCCCAGATCCCGCAGGCCGCTCACGGGGAAGTGGCCCAGGAGGCTTCCGGGCCCGGGGACCGCGGGCCCTTGGGCATCCCACCTGGCCGCCCACGCTGCGCTAGGCGCAGCTCAGACGCAGACCGGACCGGCCCTCCTGCCCGACAGAAGCTGGCCCGAAGCCACTGGGAGCCACCATTGAGTTGGCACGGCCCCTAAGACCCAGCAACGCCACCCTCGCCCCCACGCCACCGTCCGAGCTCAGGACCCCGCCCCAGGTGGCCGGCAGGCCCGGGGAAGCGGCCTGGGCCCTCGATCCCGCTCCCGCCCCCGGCCATGGCGAAACGGCGGAGGGGCGGCTTTCTCCGTATGGAGCTGTGGAGAGCCACCCCGGCAGACAGGTGGCGGCGCCGGGGCTGGGCTGCAGTGGGGGCGGCCAGGTGCAGGTCGAGGGGCTCGCGGGCCGCACGGACGGCCCCCGGGTCCGCGGCCACGTCTGGTTCCCTTCAGGCCACCCCCGGAGCGTCTGGTGTGCCTCTGCCTTCCAGGGACGCCTTCTGGCCGCCTGGCCGCTCAGGCAGGCGGGGAGCGCCCCATCAGACGCTGGCTGTGGTGGGAGGGGCCTGAGGAGGTGGGGCTTGCAGCTGTGCCGGGCGGGGGCGGAGATAGCCGCGAACGCCGCGAGCGACAAGAGGAGAAGGCGGAGCGGGAGGCAGAAAGCCTAGAGCACCCGGTCTTCCCTAGAGGTCTCCCCTCCAAGTTCTAACCAGGCCCGACCCTGCTTAGCTTCCGCGACCGCGGCGAGATCGGGCCCTTCTAGGCTGCTTCGGCAGCAGATGCCGGCGGGGTCGCGGGCTGCCTCTTGAGGCGCAGCTCAGCAGGCGCTTGGGCCTTACCGTCAGCCCAGCGGCCCGCCCGTCCCGGCAGGGCCCCGCCGCCCGCCTAGGCGGGGGATCGGAGGTCTCGGGCACCTGGGGGTGGCGGAGGTGCTGGCGACCACCCAGCCCAGGGCGGGCGGGAGCCAGCAAACTTTTCGGAGCTAGGCGCCACGCCCCAGATCCCGCAGGCCGCTCACGGGGAAGTGGCCCAGGAGGCTTCCGGGCCCGGGGACCGCGGGCCCTTGGGCATCCCACCTGGCCGCCCACGCTGCGCTAGGCGCAGCTCAGACGCAGACCGGACCGGCCCTCCTGCCCGACAGAAGCTGGCCCGAAGCCACTGGGAGCCACCATTGAGTTGGCACGGCCCCTAAGACCCAGCAACGCCACCCTCGCCCCCACGCCACCGTCCGAGCTCAGGACCCCGCCCCAGGTGGCCGGCAGGCCCGGGGAAGCGGCCTGGGCCCTCGATCCCGCTCCCGCCCCCGGCCATGGCGAAACGGCGGAGGGGCGGCTTTCTCCGTATGGAGCTGTGGAGAGCCACCCCGGCAGACAGGTGGCGGCGCCGGGGCTGGGCTGCAGTGGGGGCGGCCAGGTGCAGGTCGAGGGGCTCGCGGGCCGCACGGACGGCCCCCGGGTCCGCGGCCACGTCTGGTTCCCTTCAGGCCACCCCCGGAGCGTCTGGTGTGCCTCTGCCTTCCAGGGACGCCTTCTGGCCGCCTGGCCGCTCAGGCAGGCGGGGAGCGCCCCATCAGACGCTGGCTGTGGTGGGAGGGGCCTGAGGAGGTGGGGCTTGCAGCTGTGCCGGGCGGGGGCGGAGATAGCCGCGAACGCCGCGAGCGACGAGAGGAGAAGGCGGAGCGGGAGGCAGAAAGTCTAGAGCACCCGGTCTTCCCTAGAGGTCTCCCCTCCAAGTTCTAACCAGGCCCGACCCTGCTTAGCTTCCGCGACCGCGGCGAGATCGGGCCCTTCTAGGCTGCTTCGGCAGCAGATGCCGGCGGGGTCGCGGGCTGCCTCTTGAGGCGCAGCTCAGCAGGCGCTTGGGCCTTACCGTCAGCCCAGCGGCCCGCCCGTCCCGGCAGGGCCCCGCCGCCCGCCTAGGCGGGGGAACGGAGGTCTCGGGCACCTGGGGGTGGCGGAGGTGCTGGCGACCACCCAGCCCAGGGCGGGCGGGAGCCAGCAAACTTTTCGGAGCTAGGCGCCACGCCCCAGATCCCGCAGGCCGCTCACGGGGAAGTGGCCCAGGAGGCTTCCGGGCCCGGGGACCGCGGGCCCTTGGGCATCCCACCTGGCCGCCCACGCTGCGCTAGGCGCAGCTCAGACGCAGACCGGACCGGCCCTCCTGCCCGACAGAAGCTGGCCCGAAGCCACTGGGCGCCACCATTGAGTTGGCACGGCCCCTAAGACCCAGCAACGCCACCCTCGCCCCCACGCCACCGTCCGAGCTCAGGACCCCGCCCCAGGTGGCCGGCAGGCCCGGGGAAGCGGCCTGGGCCCTCGATCCCGCTCCCGCCCCCGGCCATGGCGAAACGGCGGAGGGGCGGCTTTCTCCGTATGGAGCTGTGGAGAGCCACCCCGGCAGACAGGTGGCGGCGCCGGGGCTGGGCTGCAGTGGGGGCGGCCAGGTGCAGGTCGAGGGGCTCGCGGGCCGCACGGACGGCCCCCGGGTCCGCGGCCACGTCTGGTTCCCTTCAGGCCACCCCCGGAGCGTCTGGTGTGCCTCTGCCTTCCAGGGACGCCTTCTGGCCGCCTGGCCGCTCAGGCAGGCGGGGAGCGCCCCATCAGACGCTGGCTGTGGTGGGAGGGGCCTGAGGAGGTGGGGCTTGCAGCTGTGCCGGGCGGGGGCGGAGATAGCCGCGAACGCCGCGAGCGACAAGAGGAGAAGGCGGAGCGGGAGGCAGAAAGCCTAGAGCACCCGGTCTTCCCTAGAGGTCTCCCCTCCAAGTTCTAACCAGGCCCGACCCTGCTTAGCTTCCGCGACCGCGGCGAGATCGGGCCCTTCTAGGCTGCTTCGGCAGCAGATGCCGGCGGGGTCGCGGGCTGCCTCTTGAGGCGCAGCTCAGCAGGCGCTTGGGCCTTACCGTCAGCCCAGCGGCCCGCCCGTCCCGGCAGGGCCCCGCCGCCCGCCTAGGCGGGGGAACGGAGGTCTCGGGCACCTGGGGGTGGCGGAGGTGCTGGCGACCACCGAGCCCAGGGCGGGCGGGAGCCAGCAAACTTTTCGGAGCTAGGCGCCACGCCCCAGATCCCGCAGGCCGCTCACGGGGAAGTGGCCCAGGAGGCTTCCGGGCCCGGGGACCGCGGGCCCTTGGGCATCCCACCTGGCCGCCCACGCTGGGCTAGGCGCAGCTCAGACGCAGACCGGACCGGCCCTCCTGCCCGACAGAAGCTGGCCCGAAGCCACTGGGCGCCACCATTGAGTTGGCACGGCCCCTAAGACCCAGCAACGCCACCCTCGCCCCCACGCCACCGTCCGAGCTCAGGACCCCGCCCCAGGTGGCCGGCAGGCCCGGGGAAGCGGCCTGGGCCCTCGATCCCGCTCCCGCCCCCGGCCATGGCGAAACGGCGGAGGGGCGGCTTTCTCCGTATGGAGCTGTGGAGAGCCACCCCGGCAGACAGGTGGCGGCGCCGGGGCTGGGCTGCAGTGGGGGCGGCCAGGTGCAGGTCGAGGGGCTCGCGGGCCGCACGGACGGCCCCCGGGTCCGCGGCCACGTCTGGTTCCCTTCAGGCCACCCCCGGAGCGTCTGGTGTGCCTCTGCCTTCCAGGGACGCCTTCTGGCCGCCTGGCCGCTCAGGCAGGCGGGGAGCGCCCCATTAGACGCTGGCTGTGGTGGGAGGGGCCTGAGGAGGTGGGGCTTGCAGCTGTGCCGGGCGGGGGCGGAGATAGCCGCGAACGCCGCGAGCGACAAGAGGAGAAGGCGGAGCGGGAGGCAGAAAGCTTAGAGCACCCGGTCTTCCCTAGAGGTCTCCCCTCCAAGTTCTAACCAGGCCCGACCCTGCTTAGCTTCCGCGACCGCGGCGAGATCGGGCCCTTCTAGGCTGCTTCGGCAGCAGATGCCGGCGGGGTCGCGGGCTGCCTCTTGAGGCGCAGCTCAGCAGGCGCTTGGGCCTTACCGTCAGCCCAGCGGCCCGCCCGTCCCGGCAGGGCCCCGCCGCCCGCCTAGGCGGGGGAACGGAGGTCTCGGGCACCTGGGGGTGGCGGAGGTGCTGGCGACCACCCAGCCCAGGGCGGGCGGGAGCCAGCAAACTTTTCGGAGCTAGGCGCCACGCCCCAGATCCCGCAGGCCGCTCACGGGGAAGTGGCCCAGGAGGCTTCCGGGCCCGGGGACCGCGGGCCCTTGGGCATCCCACCTGGCCGCCCACGCTGCGCTAGGCGCAGCTCAGACGCAGACCGGACCGGCCCTCCTGCCCGACAGAAGCTGGCCCGAAGCCACTGGGCGCCACCATTGAGTTGGCACGGCCCCTAAGACCCAGCAATGCCACCCTCGCCCCCACGCCACCGTCCGAGCTCAGGACCCCGCCCCAGGTGGCCGGCAGGCCCGGGGAAGCGGCCTGGGCCCTCGATCCCGCTCCCGCCCCCGGCCATGGCGAAACGGCGGAGGGGCGGCTTTCTCCGTATGGAGCTGTGGAGAGCCACCCCGGCAGACAGGTGGCGGCGCTGGGGCTGGGCTGCAGTGGGGGCGGCCAGGTGCAGGTCGAGGGGCTCGCGGGCCGCACGGACGGCCCCCGGGTCCGCGGCCACGTCTGGTTCCCTTCAGGCCACCCCCGGAGCGTCTGGTGTGCCTCTGCCTTCCAGGGACGCCTTCTGGCCGCCTGGCCGCTCAGGCAGGCGGGGAGCGCCCCATCAGACGCTGGCTGTGGTGGGAGGGGCCTGAGGAGGTGGGGCTTGCAGCTGTGCCGGGCGGGGGCGGAGATAGCCGCGAACGCCGCGAGCGACAAAAGGAGAAGGCGGAGCGGGAGGCAGAAAGCCTAGAGCACCCGGTCTTCCCTAGAGGTCTCCCCTCCAAGTTCTAACCAGGCCCGACCCTGCTTAGCTTCCGCGACCGCGGCGAGATCGGGCCCTTCTAGGCTGCTTCGGCAGCAGATGCCGGCGGGGTCGCGGGCTGCCTCTTGAGGCGCAGCTCAGCAGGCGCTTGGGCCTTACCGTCAGCCCAGCGGCCCGCCCGTCCCGGCAGGGCCCCGCCGCCCGCCTAGGCGGGGGAACGGAGGTCTCGGGCACCTGGGGGTGGCGGAGGTGCTGGCGACCACCCAGCCCAGGGCGGGCGGGAGCCAGCAAACTTTTCGGAGCTAGGCGCCATGCCCCAGATCCCGCAGGCCGCTCACGGGGAAGTGGCCCAGGAGGCTTCCGGGCCCGGGGACCGCGGGCCCTTGGGCATCCCACCTGGCCGCCCACGCTGCGCTAGGCGCAGCTCAGACGCAGACCGGACCGGCCCTCCTGCCCGACAGAAGCTGGCCCGAAGCCACTGGGCGCCACCATTGAGTTGGCACGGCCCCTAAGACCCAGCAACGCCACCCTCGCCCCCACGCCACCGTCCGAACTCAGGACCCCGCCCCAGGTGGCCGGCAGGCCCGGGGAAGCGGCCTGGGCCCTCGATCCCGCTCCCGCCCCCGGCCATGGCGAAACGGCGGAGGGGCGGCTTTCTCCGTATGGAGCTGTGGAGAGCCACCCCGGCAGACAGGTGGCGGCGCCGGGGCTGGGCTGCAGTGGGGGCGGCCAGGTGCAGGTCGAGGGGCTCGCGGGCCGCACGGACGGCCCCCGGGTCCGCGGCCACGTCTGGTTCCCTTCAGGCCACCCCCGGAGCGTCTGGTGTGCCTCTGCCTTCCAGGGACGCCTTCTGGCCGCCTGGCCGCTCAGGCAGGCGGGGAGCGCCCCATCAGACGCTGGCTGTGGTGGGAGGGGCCTGAGGAGGTGGGGCTTGCAGCTGTGCCGGGCGGGGGCGGAGATAGCCGCGAACGCCGCGAGCGACAAGAGGAGAAGGCGGAGCGGGAGGCAGAAAGCCTAGAGCACCCGGTCTTCCCTAGAGGTCTCCCCTCCAAGTTCTAACCAGGCCCGACCCTGCTTAGCTTCCGCGACCGCGGCGAGATCGGGCCCTTCTAGGCTGCTTCGGCAGCAGATGCCGGCGGGGTCGCGGGCTGCCTCTTGAGGCGCAGCTCAGCAGGCGCTTGGGCCTTACCGTCAGCCCAGCGGCCCGCCCGTCCCGGCAGGGCCCCGCCGCCCGCCTAGGCGGGGGAACGGAGGTCTCGGGCACCTGGGGGTGGCGGAGGTGCTGGCGACCACCCAGCCCAGGGCGGGCGGGAGCCAGCAAACTTTTCGGAGCTAGGCGCCACGCCCCAGATCCCGCAGGCCGCTCACGGGGAAGTGGCCCAGGAGGCTTCCGGGCCCGGGGACCGCGGGCCCTTGGGCATCCCACCTGGCCGCCCACGCTGCGCTAGGCGCAGCTCAGACGCAGACCGGACCGGCCCTCCTGCCCGACAGAAGCTGGCCCGAAGCCACTGGGCGCCACCATTGAGTTGGCACGGCCCCTAAGACCCAGCAACGCCACCCTCGCCCCCACGCCACCGTCCGAGCTCAGGACCCCGCCCCAGGTGGCCGGCAGGCCCGGGGAAGCGGCCTGGGCCCTCGATCCCGCTCCCGCCCCCGGCCATGGCGAAACGGCGGAGGGGCGGCTTTCTCCGTATGGAGCTGTGGAGAGCCACCCCGGCAGACAGGTGGCGGCGCCGGGGCTGGGCTGCAGTGGGGGCGGCCAGGTGCAGGTCGAGGGGCTCGCGGGCCGCACGGACGGCCCCCGGGTCCGCGGCCACGTCTGGTTCCCTTCAGGCCACCCCCGGAGCGTCTGGTGTGCCTCTGCCTTCCAGGGACGCCTTCTGGCCGCCTGGCCGCTCAGGCAGGCGGGGAGCGCCCCATCAGACGCTGGCTGTGGTGGGAGGGGCCTGAGGAGGTGGGGCTTGCAGCTGTGCCGGGCGGGGGCGGAGATAGCCGCGAACGCCGCGAGCGACGAGAGGAGAAGGCGGAGCGGGAGGCAGAAAGCCTAGAGCACCCGGTCTTCCCTAGAGGTCTCCCCTCCAAGTTCTAACCAGGCCCGACCCTGCTTAGCTTCCGCGACCGCGGCGAGATCGGGCCCTTCTAGGCTGCTTCGGCAGCAGATGCCGGCGGGGTCGCGGGCTGCCTCTTGAGGCGCAGCTCAGCAGGCGCTTGGGCCTTACCGTCAGCCCAGCGGCCCGCCCGTCCCGGCAGGGCCCCGCCGCCCGCCTAGGCGGGGGAACGGAGGTCTCGGGCACCTGGGGGTGGCGGAGGTGCTGGCGACCACCCAGCCCAGGGCGGGCGGGAGCCAGCAAACTTTTCGGAGCTAGGCGCCACGCCCCAGATCCCGCAGGCCGCTCACGGGGAAGTGGCCCAGGAGGCTTCCGGGCCCGGGGACCGCGGGCCCTTGGGCATCCCACCTGGCCGCCCACGCTGCGCTAGGCGCAGCTCAGACGCAGACCGGACCGGCCCTCCTGCCCGACAGAAGCTGGCCCGAAGCCACTGGGCGCCACCATTGAGTTGGCACGGCCCCTAAGACCCAGCAACGCCACCCTCGCCCCCACGCCACCGTCCGAGCTCAGGACCCCGCCCCAGGTGGCCGGCAGGCCCGGGGAAGCGGCCTGGGCCCTCGATCCCGCTCCCGCCCCCGGCCATGGCGAAACGGCGGAGGGGCGGCTTTCTCCGTATGGAGCTGTGGAGAGCCACCCCGGCAGACAGGTGGCGGCGCCGGGGCTGGGCTGCAGTGGGGGCGGCCAGGTGCAGGTCGAGGGGCTCGCGGGCCGCACGGATGGCCCCCGGGTCCGCGGCCACGTCTGGTTCCCTTCAGGCCACCCCCGGAGCGTCTGGTGTGCCTCTGCCTTCCAGGGACGCCTTCTGGCCGCCTGGCCGCTCAGGCAGGCGGGGAGCGCCCCATCAGACGCTGGCTGTGGTGGGAGGGGCCTGAGGAGGTGGGGCTTGCAGCTGTGCCGGGCGGGGGCGGAGATAGCCGCGAACGCCGCGAGCGACAAGAGGAGAAGGCGGAGCGGGAGGCAGAAAGCCTAGAGCACCCGGTCTTCCCTAGGGGTCTCCCCTCCAAGTTCTAACCAGGCCCGACCCTGCTTAGCTTCCGCGACCGCGGCGAGATCGGGCCCTTCTAGGCTGCTTCGGCAGCAGATGCCGGCGGGGTCGCGGGCTGCCTCTTGAGGCGCAGCTCAGCAGGCGCTTGGGCCTTACCGTCAGCCCAGCGGCCCGCCCGTCCCGGCAGGGCCCCGCCGCCCGCCTAGGCGGGGGAACGGAGGTCTCGGGCACCTGGGGGTGGCGGAGGTGCTGGCGACCACCCAGCCCAGGGCGGGCGGGAGCCAGCAAACTTTTCGGAGCTAGGCGCCACGCCCCAGATCCCGCAGGCCGCTCACGGGGAAGTGGCCCAGGAGGCTTCCGGGCCCGGGGACCGCGGGCCCTTGGGCATCCCACCTGGCCGCCCACGCTGCGCTAGGCGCAGCTCAGACGCAGACCGGACCGGCCCTCCTGCCCGACAGAAGCTGGCCCGAAGCCACTGGGAGCCACCATTGTGTTGGCACGGCCCCTAAGACCCAGCAACGCCACCCTCGCCCCCACGCCACCGTCCGAGCTCAGGACCCCGCCCCAGGTGGCCGGCAGGCCCGGGGAAGCGGCCTGGGCCCTCGATCCCGCTCCCGCCCCCGGCCATGGCGAAACGGCGGAGGGGCGGCTTTCTCCGTATGGAGCTGTGGAGAGCCACCCCGGCAGACAGGTGGCGGCGCCGGGGCTGGGCTGCAGTGGGGGCGGCCAGGTGCAGGTCGAGGGGCTCGCGGGCCGCACGGACGGCCCCCGGGTCCGCGGCCACGTCTGGTTCCCTTCAGGCCACCCCCGGAGCGTCTGGTGTGCCTCTGCCTTCCAGGGACGCCTTCTGGCCGCCTGGCCGCTCAGGCAGGCGGGGAGCGCCCCATCAGACGCTGGCTGTGGTGGGAGGGGCCTGAGGAGGTGGGGCTTGCAGCTGTGCCGGGCGGGGGCGGAGATAGCCGCGAACGCCGCGAGCGACGAGAGGAGAAGGCGGAGCGGGAGGCAGAAAGTCTAGAGCACCCGGTCTTCCCTAGAGGTCTCCCCTCCAAGTTCTAACCAGGCCCGACCCTGCTTAGCTTCCGCGACCGCGGCGAGATCGGTCCCTTCTAGGCTGCTTCGGCAGCAGATGCCGGCGGGGTCGCGGGCTGCCTCTTGAGGCGCAGCTCAGCAGGCGCTTGGGCCTTACCGTCAGCCCAGCGGCCCGCCCGTCCCGGCAGGGCCCCGCCGCCCGCCTAGGCGGGGGAACGGAGGTCTCGGGCACCTGGGGGTGGCGGAGGTGCTGGCGACCACCCAGCCCAGGGCGGGCGGGAGCCAGCAAACTTTTCGGAGCTAGGCGCCACGCCCCAGATCCCGCAGGCCGCTCACGGGGAAGTGGCCCAGGAGGCTTCCGGGCCCGGGGACCGCGGGCCCTTGGGCATCCCACCTGGCCGCCCACGCTGCGCTAGGCGCAGCTCAGACGCAGACCGGACCGGCCCTCCTGCCCGACAGAAGCTGGCCCGAAGCCACTGGGCGCCACCATTGAGTTGGCACGGCCCCTAAGACCCAGCAACGCCACCCTCGCCCCCACGCCACCGTCCGAGCTCAGGACCCCGCCCCAGGTGGCCGGCAGGCCCGGGGAAGCGGCCTGGGCCCTCGATCCCGCTCCCGCCCCCGGCCATGGCGAAACGGCGGAGGGGCGGCTTTCTCCGTATGGAGCTGTGGAGAGCCACCCCGGCAGACAGGTGGCGGCGCCGGGGCTGGGCTGCAGTGGGGGCGGCCAGGTGCAGGTCGAGGGGCTCGCGGGCCGCACGGACGGCCCCCGGGTCCGCGGCCACGTCTGGTTCCCTTCAGGCCACCCCCGGAGCGTCTGGTGTGCCTCTGCCTTCCAGGGACGCCTTCTGGCCGCCTGGCCGCTCAGGCAGGCGGGGAGCGCCCCATCAGACGCTGGCTGTGGTGGGAGGGGCCTGAGGAGGTGGGGCTTGCAGCTGTGCCGGGCGGGGGCGGAGATAGCCGCGAACGCCGCGAGCGACAAGAGGAGAAGGCGGAGCGGGAGGCAGAAAGCCTAGAGCACCCGGTCTTCCCTAGAGGTCTCCCCTCCAAGTTCTAACCAGGCCCGACCCTGCTTAGCTTCCGCGACCGCGGCGAGATCGGGCCCTTCTAGGCTGCTTCGGCAGCAGATGCCGGCGGGGTCGCGGGCTGCCTCTTGAGGCGCAGCTCAGCAGGCGCTTGGGCCTTACCGTCAGCCCAGCGGCCCGCCCGTCCCGGCAGGGCCCCGCCGCCCGCCTAGGCGGGGGAACGGAGGTCTCGGGCACCTGGGGGTGGCGGAGGTGCTGGCGACAACCCAGCCCAGGGCGGGCGGGAGCCAGCAAACTTTTCGGAGCTAGGCGCCACGCCCCAGATCCCGCAGGCCGCTCACGGGGAAGTGGCCCAGGAGGCTTCCGGGCCCGGGGACCGCGGGCCCTTGGGCATCCCACCTGGCCGCCCACGCTGCGCTAGGCGCAGCTCAGACGCAGACCGGACCGGCCCTCCTGCCCGACAGAAGCTGGCCCGAAGCCACTGGGCGCCACCATTGAGTTGGCACGGCCCCTAAGACCCAGCAACGCCACCCTCGCCCCCACGCCACCGTCCGAACTCAGGACCCCGCCCCAGGTGGCCGGCAGGCCCGGGGAAGCGGCCTGGGCCCTCGATCCCGCTCCCGCCCCCGGCCATGGCGAAACGGCGGAGGGGCGGCTTTCTCCGTATGGAGCTGTGGAGAGCCACCCCGGCAGACAGGTGGCGGCGCCGGGGCTGGGCTGCAGTGGGGGCGGCCAGGTGCAGGTCGAGGGGCTCGCGGGCCGCACGGACGGCCCCCGGGTCCGCGGCCACGTCTGGTTCCCTTCAGGCCACCCCCGGAGCGTCTGGTGTGCCTCTGCCTTCCAGGGACGCCTTCTGGCCGCCTGGCCGCTCAGGCAGGCGGGGAGCGCCCCATCAGACGCTGGCTGTGGTGGGAGGGGCCTGAGGAGGTGGGGCTTGCAGCTGTGCCGGGCGGGGGCGGAGATAGCCGCGAACGCCGCGAGCGACAAGAGGAGAAGGCGGAGCGGGAGGCAGAAAGCCTAGAGCACCCGGTCTTCCCTAGGGGTCTCCCCTCCAAGTTCTAACCAGGCCCGACCCTGCTTAGCTTCCGCGACCGCGGCGAGATCGGGCCCTTCTAGGCTGCTTCGGCAGCAGATGCCGGCGGGGTCGCGGGCTGCCTCTTGAGGCGCAGCTCAGCAGGCGCTTGGGCCTTACCGTCAGCCCAGCGGCCCGCCCGTCCCGGCAGGGCCCCGCCGCCCGCCTAGGCGGGGGAACGGAGGTCTCGGGCACCTGGGGGTGGCGGAGGTGCTGGCGACCACCCAGCCCAGGGCGGGCGGGAGCCAGCAAACTTTTCGGAGCTAGGCGCCACGCCCCAGATCCCGCAGGCCGCTCACGGGGAAGTGGCCCAGGAGGCTTCCGGGCCCGGGGACCGCGGGCCCTTGGGCATCCCACCTGGCCGCCCACGCTGCGCTAGGCGCAGCTCAGACGCAGACCGGACCGGCCCTCCTGCCCGACAGAAGCTGGCCCGAAGCCACTGGGCGCCACCATTGAGTTGGCACGGCCCCTAAGACCCAGCAACGCCACCCTCGCCCCCACGCCACCGTCCGAGCTCAGGACCCCGCCCCAGGTGGCCGGCAGGCCCGGGGAAGCGGCCTGGGCCCTCGATCCCGCTCCCGCCCCCGGCCATGGCGAAACGGCGGAGGGGCGGCTTTCTCCGTATGGAGCTGTGGAGAGCCACCCCGGCAGACAGGTGGCGGCGCCGGGGCTGGGCTGCAGTGGGGGCGGCCAGGTGCAGGTCGAGGGGCTCGCGGGCCGCACGGACGGCCCCCGGGTCCGCGGCCACGTCTGGTTCCCTTCAGGCCACCCCCGGAGCGTCTGGTGTGCCTCTGCCTTCCAGGGACGCCTTCTGGCCGCCTGGCCGCTCAGGCAGGCGGGGAGCGCCCCATCAGACGCTGGCTGTGGTGGGAGGGGCCTGAGGAGGTGGGGCTTGCAGCTGTGCCGGGCGGGGGCGGAGATAGCCGCGAACGCCGCGAGCGACAAGAGGAGAAGGCGGAGCGGGAGGCAGAAAGCTTAGAGCACCCGGTCTTCCCTAGAGGTCTCCCCTCCAAGTTCTAACCAGGCCCGACCCTGCTTAGCTTCCGCGACCGCGGCGAGATCGGGCCCTTCTAGGCTGCTTCGGCAGCAGATGCCGGCGGGGTCGCGGGCTGCCTCTTGAGGCGCAGCTCAGCAGGCGCTTGGGCCTTACCGTCAGCCCAGCGGCCCGCCCGTCCCGGCAGGGCCCCGCCGCCCGCCTAGGCGGGGGAACGGAGGTCTCGGGCACCTGGGGGTGGCGGAGGTGCTGGCGACCACCCAGCCCAGGGCGGGCGGGAGCCAGCAAACTTTTCGGAGCTAGGCGCCACGCCCCAGATCCCGCAGGCCGCTCACGGGGAAGTGGCCCAGGAGGCTTCCGGGCCCGGGGACCGCGGGCCCTTGGGCATCCCACCTGGCCGCCCACGCTGCGCTAGGCGCAGCTCAGACGCAGACCGGACCGGCCCTCCTGCCCGACAGAAGCTGGCCCGAAGCCACTGGGCGCCACCATTGAGTTGGCACGGCCCCTAAGACCCAGCAACGCCACCCTCGCCCCCACGCCACCGTCCGAGCTCAGGACCCCGCCCCAGGTGGCCGGCAGGCCCGGGGAAGCGGCCTGGGCCCTCGATCCCGCTCCCGCCCCCGGCCATGGCGAAACGGCGGAGGGGCGGCTTTCTCCGTATGGAGCTGTGGAGAGCCACCCCGGCAGACAGGTGGCGGCGCCGGGGCTGGGCTGCAGTGGGGGCGGCCAGGTGCAGGTCGAGGGGCTCGCGGGCCGCACGGACGGCCCCCGGGTCCGCGGCCACGTCTGGTTCCCTTCAGGCCACCCCCGGAGCGTCTGGTGTGCCTCTGCCTTCCAGGGACGCCTTCTGGCCGCCTGGCCGCTCAGGCAGGCGGGGAGCGCCCCATCAGACGCTGGCTGTGGTGGGAGGGGCCTGAGGAGGTGGGGCTTGCAGCTGTGCCGGGCGGGGGCGGAGATAGCCGCGAACGCCGCGAGCGACAAGAGGAGAAGGCGGAGCGGGAGGCAGAAAGCCTAGAGCACCCGGTCTTCCCTAGAGGTCTCCCCTCCAAGTTCTAACCAGGCCCGACCCTGCTTAGCTTCCGCGGCCGCGCCGAGATCGGGCCCTTCTAGGCTGCTTCGGCAGCAGATGCCGGCGGGGTCGCGGGCTGCCTCTTGAGGCGCAGCTCAGCAGGCGCTTGGGCCTTACCGTCAGCCCAGCGGCCCGCCCGTCCCGGCAGGGCCCCGCCGCCCGCCTAGGCGGGGGAACGGAGGTCTCGGGCACCTGGGGGTGGCGGAGGTGCTGGCGACCACCCAGCCCAGGGCGGGCGGGAGCCAGCAAACTTTTCGGAGCTAGGCGCCACGCCCCAGATCCCGCAGGCCGCTCACGGGGAAGTGGCCCAGGAGGCTTCCGGGCCCGGGGACCGCGGGCCCTTGGGCATCCCACCTGGCCGCCCACGCTGCGCTAGGCGCAGCTCAGACGCAGACCGGACCGGCCCTCCTGCCCGACAGAAGCTGGCCCGAAGCCACTGGGCGCCACCATTGAGTTGGCACGGCCCCTAAGACCCAGCAACGCCACCCTCGCCCCCACGCCACCGTCCGAGCTCAGGACCCCGCCCCAGGTGGCCGGCAGGCCCGGGGAAGCGGCCTGGGCCCTCGATCCCGCTCCCGCCCCCGGCCATGGCGAAACGGCGGAGGGGCGGCTTTCTCCGTATGGAGCTGTGGAGAGCCACCCCGGCAGACAGGTGGCGGCGCCGGGGCTGGGCTGCAGTGGGGGCGGCCAGGTGCAGGTCGAGGGGCTCGCGGGCCGCACGGACGGCCCCCGGGTCCGCGGCCACGTCTGGTTCCCTTCAGGCCACCCCCGGAGCGTCTGGTGTGCCTCTGCCTTCCAGGGACGCCTTCTGGCCGCCTGGCCGCTCAGGCAGGCGGGGAGCGCCCCATCAGACGCTGGCTGTGGTGGGAGGGGCCTGAGGAGGTGGGGCTTGCAGCTGTGCCGGGCGGGGGCGGAGATAGCCACGAACGCCGCGAGCGACAAGAGGAGAAGGCGGAGCGGGAGGCAGAAAGCCTAGAGCACCCGGTCTTCCCTAGAGGTCTCCCCTCCAAGTTCTAACCAGGCCCGACCCTGCTTAGCTTCCGCGACCGCGGCGAGATCGGGCCCTTCTAGGCTGCTTCGGCAGCAGATGCCGGCGGGGTCGCGGGCTGCCTCTTGAGGCGCAGCTCAGCAGGCGCTTGGGCCTTACCGTCAGCCCAGCGGCCCGCCCGTCCCGGCAGGGCCCCGCCGCCCGCCTAGGCGGGGGAACGGAGGTCTCGGGCACCTGGGGGTGGCGGAGGTGCTGGCGACCACCCAGCCCAGGGCGGGCGGGAGCCAGCAAACTTTTCGGAGCTAGGCGCCACGCCCCAGATCCCGCAGGCCGCTCACGGGGAAGTGGCCCAGGAGGCTTCCGGGCCCGGGGACCGCGGGCCCTTGGGCATCCCACCTGGCCGCCCACGCTGCGCTAGGCGCAGCTCAGACGCAGACCGGACCGGCCCTCCTGCCCGACAGAAGCTGGCCCGAAGCCACTGGGCGCCACCATTGAGTTGGCACGGCCCCTAAGACCCAGCAACGCCACCCTCGCCCCCACGCCACCGTCCGAGCTCAGGACCCCGCCCCAGGTGGCCGGCAGGCCCGGGGAAGCGGCCTGGGCCCTCGATCCCGCTCCCGCCCCCGGCCATGGCGAAACGGCGGAGGGGCGGCTTTCTCCGTATGGAGCTGTGGAGAGCCACCCCGGCAGACAGGTGGCGGCGCCGGGGCTGGGCTGCAGTGGGGGCGGCCAGGTGCAGGTCGAGGGGCTCGCGGGCCGCACGGACGGCCCCCGGGTCCGCGGCCACGTCTGGTTCCCTTCAGGCCACCCCCGGAGCGTCTGGTGTGCCTCTGCCTTCCAGGGACGCCTTCTGGCCGCCTGGCCGCTCAGGCAGGCGGGCAGCGCCCCATCAGACGCTGGCTGTGGTGGGAGGGGCCTGAGAGGTGGGGCTTGCAGCTGTGCCGGGCGGGGGCGGAGATCGCCGCGAACGCCGCGAGCGACAAGAGGAGAAGGCGGAGCGGGAGGCAGAAAGCCTAGAGCACCCGGTCTTCCCTAGAGGTCTCCCCTCCAAGTTCTAACCAGGCCCGACCCTGCTTAGCTTCCGCGACCGCGGCGAGATCGGGCCCTTACTAGGCTGCTTCGGCAGCAGATGCCGGCGGGGTCGCGGGCTGCCTCTTGAGGCGCAGCTCAGCAGGCGCTTGGGCCTTACCGTCAGCCCAGCGGCCCGCCCGTCCCGGCAGGGCCCCGCCGCCCGCCTAGGCGGGGGAACGGAGGTCTCGGGCACCTGGGGGTGGCGGAGGTGCTGGCGACCACCCAGCCCAGGGCGGGCGGGAGCCAGCAAACTTTTCGGAGCTAGGCGCCACGCCCCAGATCCCGCAGGCCGCTCACGGGGAAGTGGCCCAGGAGGCTTCCGGGCCCGGGGACCGCGGGCCCTTGGGCATCCCACCTGGCCGCCCACGCTGCGCTAGGCGCAGCTCAGACGCAGACCGGACCGGCCCTCCTGCCCGACAGAAGCTGGCCCGAAGCCACTGGGCGCCACCATTGAGTTGGCACGGCCCCTAAGACCCAGCAACGCCACCCTCGCCCCCACGCCACCGTCCGAGATCAGGACCCCGCCCCAGGTGGCCGGCAGGCCCGGGGAAGCGGCCTGGGCCCTCGATCCCGCTCCCGCCCCCGGCCATGGCGAAACGGCGGAGGGGCGGCTTTCTCCGTATGGAGCTGTGGAGAGCCACCCCGGCAGACAGGTGGCGGCGCCGGGGCTGGGCTGCAGTGGGGGCGGCCAGGTGCAGGTCGAGGGGCTCGCGGGCCGCACGGACGGCCCCCGGGTCCGCGGCCACGTCTGGTTCCCTTCAGGCCACCCCCGGAGCGTCTGGTGTGCCTCTGCCTTCCAGGGACGCCTTCTGGCCGCCTGGCCGCTCAGGCAGGCGGGGAGCGCCCCATCAGACGCTGGCTGTGGTGGGAGGGGCCTGAGGAGGTGGGGCTTGCAGCTGTGCCGGGCGGGGGCGGAGATAGCCGCGAACGCCGCGAGCGACAAGAGGAGAAGGCGGAGCGGGAGGCAGAAAGCCTAGAGCACCCGGTCTTCCCTAGAGGTCTCCCCTCCAAGTTCTAACCAGGCCCGACCCTGCTTAGCTTCCACGATCGCGGCGAGATCGGGCCCTTCTAGGCTGCTTCGGCAGCAGATGCCGGCGGGGTCGCGGGCTGCCTCTTGAGGCGCAGCTCAGCAGGCGCTTGGGCCTTACCGTCAGCCCAGCGGCCCGCCCGTCCCGGCAGGGCCCCGCCGCCCGCCTAGGCGGGGGAACGGAGGTCTCGGGCACCTGGGGGTGGCGGAGGTGCTGGCGACCACCCAGCCCAGGGCGGGCGGGAGCCAGCAAACTTTTCGGAGCTAGGCGCCACGCCCCAGATCCCGCAGGCCGCTCACGGGGAAGTGGCCCAGGAGGCTTCCGGGCCCGGGGACCGCGGGCCCTTGGGCATCCCAACTGGCCGCCCACGCTGCGCTAGGCGCAGCTCAGACGCAGACCGGACCGGCCCTCCTGCCCGACAGAAGCTGGCCCGAAGCCACTGGGCGCCACCATTGAGTTGGCACGGCCCCTAAGACCCAGCAACGCCACCCTCGCCCCCACGCCACCGTCCGAGCTCAGGACCCCGCCCCAGGTGGCCGGCAGGCCCGGGGAAGCGGCCTGGGCCCTCGATCCCGCTCCCGCCCCCGGCCATGGCGAAACGGCGGAGGGGCGGCTTTCTCCGTATGGAGCTGTGGAGAGCCACCCCGGCAGACAGGTGGCGGCGCCGGGGCTGGGCTGCAGTGGGGGCGGCCAGGTGCAGGTCGAGGGGCTCGCGGGCCGCACGGACGGCCCCCGGGTCCGCGGCCACGTCTGGTTCCCTTCAGGCCACCCCCGGAGCGTCTGGTGTGCCTCTGCCTTCCAGGGACGCCTTCTGGCCGCCTGGCCGCTCAGGCAGGCGGGGAGCGCCCCATCAGACGCTGGCTGTGGTGGGAGGGGCCTGAGGAGGTGGGGCTTGCAGCTGTGCCGGGCGGGGGCGGAGATAGCCGCGAACGCCGCGAGCGACAAGAGGAGAAGGCGGAGCGGGAGGCAGAAAGCCTAGAGCACCCGGTCTTCCCTAGAGGTCTCCCCTCCAAGTTCTAACCAGGCCCGACCCTGCTTAGCTTCCGCGATCGCGGCGAGATCGGGCCCTTCTAGGCTGCTTCGGCAGCAGATGCCGGCGGGGTCGCGGGCTGCCTCTTGAGGCGCAGCTCAGCAGGCGCTTGGGCCTTACCGTCAGCCCAGCGGCCCGCCCGTCCCGGCAGGGCCCCGCCGCCCGCCTAGGCGGGGGAACGGAGGTCTCGGGCACCTGGGGGTGGCGGAGGTGCTGGCGACCACCCAGCCCAGGGCGGGCGGGAGCCAGCAAACTTTTCGGAGCTAGGCGCCACGCCCCAGATCCCGCAGGCCGCTCACGGGGAAGTGGCCCAGGAGGCTTCCGGGCCCGGGGACCGCGGGCCCTTGGGCATCCCACCTGGCCGCCCACGCTGCGCTAGGCGCAGCTCAGACGCAGACCGGACCGGCCCTCCTGCCCGACAGAAGCTGGCCCGAAGACACTGGGAGCCACCATTGAGTTGGCACGGCCCCTAAGACCCAGCAACGCCACCCTCGCCCCCACGCCACCGTCCGAGCTCAGGACCCCGCCCCAGGTGGCCGGCAGGCCCGGGGAAGCGGCCTGGGCCCTCGATCCCGCTCCCGCCCCCGGCCATGGCGAAACGGCGGAGGGGCGGCTTTCTCCGTATGGAGCTGTGGAGAGCCACCCCGGCAGACAGGTGGCGGCGCCGGGGCTGGGCTGCAGTGGGGGCGGCCAGGTGCAGGTCGAGGGGCTCGCGGGCCGCACGGACGGCCCCCGGGTCCGCGGCCACGTCTGGTTCCCTTCAGGCCACCCCCGGAGCGTCTGGTGTGCCTCTGCCTTCCAGGGACGCCTTCTGGCCGCCTGGCCGCTCAGGCAGGCGGGGAGCGCCCCATCAGACGCTGGCTGTGGTGGGAGGGGCCTGAGGAGGTGGGGCTTGCAGCTGTGCCGGGCGGGGGCGGAGATAGCCGCGAACGCCGCGAGCGACAAGAGGAGAAGGCGGAGCGGGAGGCAGAAAGCCTAGAGCACCCGGTCTTCCCTAGAGGTCTCCCCTCCAAGTTCTAACCAGGCCCGACCCTGCTTAGCTTCCGCGGCCGCGCCGAGATCGGGCCCTTCTAGGCTGCTTCGGCAGCAGATGCCGGCGGGGTCGCAGGCTGCCTCTTGAGGCGCAGCTCAGCAGGCGCTTGGGCCTTACCGTCAGCCCAGCGGCCCGCCCGTCCCGGCAGGGCCCCGCCGCCCGCCTAGGCGGGGGAACGGAGGTCTCGGGCACCTGGGGGTGGCGGAGGTGCTGGCGACCACCCAGCCCAGGGCGGGCGGGAGCCAGCAAACTTTTCGGAGCTAGGCGCCACGCCCCAGATCCCGCAGGCCGCTCACGGGGAAGTGGCCCAGGAGGCTTCCGGGCCCGGGGACCGCGGGCCCTTGGGCATCCCACCTGGCCGCCCACGCTGCGCTAGGCGCAGCTCAGACGCAGACCGGACCGGCCCTCCTGCCCGACAGAAGCTGGCCCGAAGCCACTGGGCGCCACCATTGAGTTGGCACGGCCCCTAAGACCCAGCAACGCCACCCTCGCCCCCACGCCACCGTCCGAGCTCAGGACCCCGCCCCAGGTGGCCGGCAGGCCCGGGGAAGCGGCCTGGGCCCTCGATCCCGCTCCCGCCCCCGGCCATGGCGAAACGGCGGAGGGGCGGCTTTCTCCGTATGGAGCTGTGGAGAGCCACCCCGGCAGACAGGTGGCGGCGCCGGGGCTGGGCTGCAGTGGGGGCGGCCAGGTGCAGGTCGAGGGGCTCGCGGGCCGCACGGACGGCCCCCGGGTCCGCGGCCACGTCTGGTTCCCTTCAGGCCACCCCCGGAGCGTCTGGTGTGCCTCTGCCTTCCAGGGACGCCTTCTGGCCGCCTGGCCGCTCAGGCAGGCGGGGAGCGCCCCATCAGACGCTGGCTGTGGTGGGAGGGGCCTGAGGAGGTGGGGCTTGCAGCTGTGCCGGGCGGGGGCGGAGATCGCCGCGAACGCCGCGAGCGACAAGAGGAGAAGGCGGAGCGGGAGGCAGAAAGCCTAGAGCACCCGGTCTTCCCTAGAGGTCTCCCCTCCAAGTTCTAACCAGGCCCGACCCTGCTTAGCTTCCGCGACCGCGGCGAGATCGGGCCCTTCTAGGCTGCTTCGGCAGCAGATGCCGGCGGGGTCGCGGGCTGCCTCTTGAGGCGCAGCTCAGCAGGCGCTTGGGCCTTACCGTCAGCCCAGCGGCCCGCCCGTCCCGGCAGGGCCCCGCCGCCTGCCTAGGCGGGGGAACGGAGGTCTCGGGCACCTGGGGGTGGCGGAGGTGCTGGCGACCACCCAGCCCAGGGCGGGCGGGAGCCAGCAAACTTTTCGGAGCTAGGCGCCACGCCCCAGATCCCGCAGGCCGCTCACGGGGAAGTGGCCCAGGAGGCTTCCGGGCCCGGGGACCGCGGGCCCTTGGGCATCCCACCTGGCCGCCCACGCTGCGCTAGGCGCAGCTCAGACGCAGACCGGACCGGCCCTCCTGCCCGACAGAAGCTGGCCCGAAGCCACTGGGCGCCACCATTGAGTTGGCACGGCCCCTAAGACCCAGCAACGCCACCCTCGCCCCCACGCCACCGTCCGAGCTCAGGACCCCGCCCCAGGTGGCCGGCAGGCCCGGGGAAGCGGCCTGGGCCCTCGATCCCGCTCCCGCCCCCGGCCATGGCGAAACGGCGGAGGGGCGGCTTTCTCCGTATGGAGCTGTGGAGAGCCACCCCGGCAGACAGGTGGCGGCGCCGGGGCTGGGCTGCAGTGGGGGCGGCCAGGTGCAGGTCGAGGGGCTCGCGGGCCGCACGGACGGCCCCCGGGTCCGCGGCCACGTCTGGTTCCCTTCAGGGCACCCCCGGAGCGTCTGGTGTGCCTCTGCCTTCCAGGGACGCCTTCTGGCCGCCTGGCCGCTCAGGCAGGCGGGGAGCGCCCCATCAGACGCTGGCTGTGGTGGGAGGGGCCTGAGGAGGTGGGGCTTGCAGCTGTGCCGGGCGGGGGCGGAGATAGCCGCGAACGCCGCGAGCGACAAAAGGAGAAGGCGGAGCGGGAGGCAGAAAGCCTAGAGCACCCGGTCTTCCCTAGAGGTCTCCCCTCCAAGTTCTAACCAGGCCCGACCCTGCTTAGCTTCCGCGACCGCGGCGAGATCGGGCCCTTCTAGGCTGCTTCGGCAGCAGATGCCGGCGGGGTCGCGGGCTGCCTCTTGAGGTGCAGCTCAGCAGGCGCTTGGGCCTTACCGTCAGCCCAGCGGCCCGCCCGTCCCGGCAGGGCCCCGCCGCCCGCCTAGGCGGGGGAACGGAGGTCTCGGGCACCTGGGGGTGGCGGAGGTGCTGGCGACCACCCAGCCCAGGGCGGGCGGGAGCCAGCAAACTTTTCGGAGCTAGGCGCCACGCCCCAGATCCCGCAGGCCGCTCACGGGGAAGTGGCCCAGGAGGGTTCCGGGCCTGGGGACCGCGGGCCCTTGGGCATCCCACCTGGCCGCCCACGCTGCGCTAGGCGCAGCTCAGACGCAGACCGGACCGGCCCTCCTGCCCGACAGAAGCTGGCCTGAAGCCACTGGGCGCCACCATTGAGTTGGCACGGCCCCTAAGACCCAGCAACGCCACCCTCGCCCCCACGCCACCGTCCGAGCTCAGGACCCCGCCCCAGGTGGCCGGCAGGCCCGGGGAAGCGGCCTGGGCCCTCGATCCCGCTCCCGCCCCCGGCCATGGCGAAACGGCGGAGGGGCGGCTTTCTCCGTATGGAGCTGTGGAGAGCCACCCCGGCAGACAGGTGGCGGCGCCGGGGCTGGGCTGCAGTGGGGGCGGCCAGGTGCAGGTCGAGGGGCTCGCGGGCCGCACGGACGGCCCCCGGGTCCGCGGCCACGTCTGGTTCCCTTCAGGCCACCCCCGGAGCGTCTGGTGTGCCTCTGCCTTCCAGGGACGCCTTCTGGCCGCCTGGCCGCTCAGGCAGGCGGGGAGCGCCCCATCAGACGCTGGCTGTGGTGGGAGGGGCCTGAGGAGGTGGGGCTTGCAGCTGTGCCGGGCGGGGGCGGAGATAGCCGCGAACGCCGCGAGCGACAAGAGGAGAAGGCGGAGCGGGAGGCAGAAAGCCTAGAGCACCCGGTCTTCCCTAGAGGTCTCCCCTCCAAGTTCTAACCAGGCCCGACCCTGCTTAGCTTCCGCGATCGCGGCGAGATCGGGCCCTTCTAGGCTGCTTCGGCAGCAGATGCCGGCGGGGTCGCGGGCTGCCTCTTGAGGCGCAGCTCAGCAGGCGCTTGGGCCTTACCGTCAGCCCAGCGGCCCGCCCGTCCCGGCAGGGCCCCGCCGCCCGCCTAGGCGGGGGAACGGAGGTCTCGGGCACCTGGGGGTGGCGGAGGTGCTGGCGACCACCCAGCCCAGGGCGGGCGGGAGCCAGCAAACTTTTCGGAGCTAGGCGCCACGCCCCAGATCCCGCAGGCCGCTCACGGGGAAGTGGCCCAGGAGGCTTCCGGGCCCGGGGACCGCGGGCCCTTGGGCATCCCACCTGGCCGCCCACGCTGCGCTAGGCGCAGCTCAGACGCAGACCGGACCGGCCCTCCTGCCCGACAGAAGCTGGCCCGAAGCCACTGGGCGCCACCATTGAGTTGGCACGGCCCCTAAGACCCAGCAACGCCACCCTCGCCCCCACGCTACCGTCCGAGCTCAGGACCCCGCCCCAGGTGGCCGGCAGGCCCGGGGAAGCGGCCTGGGCCCTCGATCCCGCTCCCGCCCCCGGCCATGGCGAAACGGCGGAGGGGCGGCTTTCTCCGTATGGAGCTGTGGAGAGCCACCCCGGCAGACAGGTGGCGGCGCCGGGGCTGGGCTGCAGTGGGGGCGGCCAGGTGCAGGTCGAGGGGCTCGCGGGCCGCACGGACGGCCCCCGGGTCCGCGGCCACGTCTGGTTCCCTTCAGGCCACCCCCGGAGCGTCTGGTGTGCCTCTGCCTTCCAGGGACGCCTTCTGGCCGCCTGGCCGCTCAGGCAGGCGGGGAGCGCCCCATCAGACGCTGGCTGTGGTGGGAGGGGCCTGAGGAGGTGGGGCTTGCAGCTGTGCCGGGCGGGGGCGGAGATAGCCGCGAACGCCACGAGCGACAAGAGGAGAAGGCGGAGCGGGAGGCAGAAAGCCTAGAGCACCCGGTCTTCCCTAGAGGTCTCCCCTCCAAGTTCTAACCAGGCCCGACCCTGCTTAGCTTCCGCGACCGCGGCGAGATCGGGCCCTTCTAGGCTGCTTCGGCAGCAGATGCCGGCGGGGTCGCGGGCTGCCTCTTGAGGCGCAGCTCAGCAGGCGCTTGGGCCTTACCGTCAGCCCAGCGGCCCGCCCGTCCCGGCAGGGCCCCGCCGCCCGCCTAGGCGGGGGAACGGAGGTCTCGGGCACCTGGGGGTGGCGGAGGTGCTGGCGACCACCCAGCCCAGGGCGGGCGGGAGCCAGCAAACTTTTCGGAGCTAGGCGCCACGCCCCAGATCCCGCAGGCCGCTCACGGGGAAGTGGCCCAGGAGGCTTCCGGGCCCGGGGACCGCGGGCCCTTGGGCATCCCACCTGGCCGCCCACGCTGCGCTAGGCGCAGCTCAGACGCAGACCGGACCGGCCCTCCTGCCCGACAGAAGCTGGCCCGAAGACACTGGGAGCCACCATTGAGTTGGCACGGCCCCTAAGACCCAGCAACGCCACCCTCGCCCCCACGCCACCGTCCGAGCTCAGGACCCCGCCCCAGGTGGCCGGCAGGCCCGGGGAAGCGGCCTGGGCCCTCGATCCCGCTCCCGCCCCCGGCCATGGCGAAACGGCGGAGGGGCGGCTTTCTCCGTATGGAGCTGTGGAGAGCCACCCCGGCAGACAGGTGGCGGCGCCGGGGCTGGGCTGCAGTGGGGGCGGCCAGGTGCAGGTCGAGGGGCTCGCGGGCCGCACGGACGGCCCCCGGGTCCGCGGCCACGTCTGGTTCCCTTCAGGCCACCCCCGGAGCGTCTGGTGTGCCTCTGCCTTCCAGGGACGCCTTCTGGCCGCCTGGCCGCTCAGGCAGGCGGGGAGCGCCCCATCAGACGCTGGCTGTGGTGGGAGGGGCCTGAGGAGGTGGGGCTTGCAGCTGTGCCGGGCGGGGGCGGAGATAGCCGCGAACGCCGCGAGCGACAAGAGGAGAAGGCGGAGCGGGAGGCAGAAAGCCTAGAGCACCCGGTCTTCCCTAGAGGTCTCCCCTCCAAGTTCTAACCAGGCCCGACCCTGCTTAGCTTCCGCGGCCGCGCCGAGATCGGGCCCTTCTAGGCTGCTTCGGCAGCAGATGCCGGCGGGGTCGCGGGCTGCCTCTTGAGGCGCAGCTCAGCAGGCGCTTGGGCCTTACCGTCAGCCCAGCGGCCCGCCCGTCCCGGCAGGGCCCCGCCGCCCGCCTAGGCGGGGGAACGGAGGTCTCGGGCACCTGGGGGTGGCGGAGGTGCTGGCGACCACCCAGCCCAGGGCGGGCGGGAGCCAGCAAACTTTTCGGAGCTAGGCGCCACGCCCCAGATCCCGCAGGCCGCTCACGGGGAAGTGGCCCAGGAGGCTTCCGGGCCCGGGGACCGCGGGCCCTTGGGCATCCCACCTGGCCGCCCACGCTGCGCTAGGCGCAGCTCAGACGCAGACCGGACCGGCCCTCCTGCCCGACAGAAGCTGGCCCGAAGCCACTGGGCGCCACCATTGAGTTGGCACGGCCCCTAAGACCCAGCAACGCCACCCTCGCCCCCACGCCACCGTCCGAGCTCAGGACCCCGCCCCAGGTGGCCGGCAGGCCCGGGGAAGCGGCCTGGGCCCTCGATCCCGCTCCCGCCCCCGGCCATGGCGAAACGGCGGAGGGGCGGCTTTCTCCGTATGGAGCTGTGGAGAGCCACCCCGGCAGACAGGTGGCGGCGCCGGGGCTGGGCTGCAGTGGGGGCGGCCAGGTGCAGGTCGAGGGGCTCGCGGGCCGCACGGACGGCCCCCGGGTCCGCGGCCACGTCTGGTTCCCTTCAGGCCACCCCCGGAGCGTCTGGTGTGCCTCTGCCTTCCAGGGACGCCTTCTGGCCGCCTGGCCGCTCAGGCAGGCGGGGAGCGCCCCATCAGACGCTGGCTGTGGTGGGAGGGGCCTGAGGAGGTGGGGCTTGCAGCTGTGCCGGGCGGGGGCGGAGATCGCCGCGAACGCCGCGAGCGACAAGAGGAGAAGGCGGAGCGGGAGGCAGAAAGCCTAGAGCACCCGGTCTTCCCTAGAGGTCTCCCCTCCAAGTTCTAACCAGGCCCGACCCTGCTTAGCTTCCGCGACCGCGGCGAGATCGGGCCCTTCTAGGCTGCTTCGGCAGCAGATGCCGGCGGGGTCGCGGGCTGCCTCTTGAGGCGCAGCCCAGCAGGCGCTTGGGCCTTACCGTCAGCCCAGCGGCCCGCCCGTCCCGGCAGGGCCCCGCCGCCTGCCTAGGCGGGGGAACGGAGGTCTCGGGCACCTGGGGGTGGCGGAGGTGCTGGCGACCACCCAGCCCAGGGCGGGCGGGAGCCAGCAAACTTTTCGGAGCTAGGCGCCACGCCCCAGATCCCGCAGGCCGCTCACGGGGAAGTGGCCCAGGAGGCTTCCGGGCCCGGGGACCGCGGGCCCTTGGGCATCCCACCTGGCCGCCCACGCTGCGCTAGGCGCAGCTCAGACGCAGACCGGACCGGCCCTCCTGCCCGACAGAAGCTGGCCCGAAGCCACTGGGCGCCACCATTGAGTTGGCACGGCCCCTAAGACCCAGCAACGCCACCCTCGCCCCCACGCCACCGTCCGAGCTCAGGACCCCGCCCCAGGTGGCCGGCAGGCCCGGGGAAGCGGCCTGGGCCCTCGATCCCGCTCCCGCCCCCGGCCATGGCGAAACGGCGGAGGGGCGGCTTTCTCCGTATGGAGCTGTGGAGAGCCACCCCGGCAGACAGGTGGCGGCGCCGGGGCTGGGCTGCAGTGGGGGCGGCCAGGTGCAGGTCGAGGGGCTCGCGGGCCGCACGGACGGCCCCCGGGTCCGCGGCCACGTCTGGTTCCCTTCAGGCCACCCCCGGAGCGTCTGGTGTGCCTCTGCCTTCCAGGGACGCCTTCTGGCCGCCTGGCCGCTCAGGCAGGCGGGGAGCGCCCCATCAGACGCTGGCTGTGGTGGGAGGGGCCTGAGGAGGTGGGGCTTGCAGCTGTGCCGGGCGGGGGCGGAGATAGCCGCGAACGCCGCGAGCGACAAAAGGAGAAGGCGGAGCGGGAGGCAGAAAGCCTAGAGCACCCGGTCTTCCCTAGAGGTCTCCCCTCCAAGTTCTAACCAGGCCCGACCCTGCTTAGCTTCCGCGACCGCGGCGAGATCGGGCCCTTCTAGGCTGCTTCGGCAGCAGATGCCGGCGGGGTCGCGGGCTGCCTCTTGAGGTGCAGCTCAGCAGGCGCTTGGGCCTTACCGTCAGCCCAGCGGCCCGCCCGTCCCGGCAGGGCCCCGCCGCCCGCCTAGGCGGGGGAACGGAGGTCTCGGGCACCTGGGGGTGGCGGAGGTGCTGGCGACCACCCAGCCCAGGGCGGGCGGGAGCCAGCAAACTTTTCGGAGCTAGGCGCCACGCCCCAGATCCCGCAGGCCGCTCACGGGGAAGTGGCCCAGGAGGGTTCCGGGCCTGGGGACCGCGGGCCCTTGGGCATCCCACCTGGCCGCCCACGCTGCGCTAGGCGCAGCTCAGACGCAGACCGGACCGGCCCTCCTGCCCGACAGAAGCTGGCCCGAAGCCACTGGGCGCCACCATTGAGTTGGAACGGCCCCTAAGACCCAGCAACGCCACCCTCGCCCCCACGCCACCGTCCGAGCTCAGGACCCCGCCCCAGGTGGCCGGCAGGCCCGGGGAAGCGGCCTGGGCCCTCGATCCCGCTCCCGCCCCCGGCCATGGCAAAACGGCGGAGGGGCGGCTTTCTCCGTATGGAGCTGTGGAGAGCCACCCCGGCAGACAGGTGGCGGCGCCGGGGCTGGGCTGCAGTGGGGGCGGCCAGGTGCAGGTCGAGGGGCTCGCGGGCCGCACGGACGGCCCCCGGGTCCGCGGCCACGTGTGGTTCCCTTCAGGCCACCCCCGGAGCGTCTGGTGTGCCTCTGCCTTCCAGGGACGCCTTCTGGCCGCCTGGCCGCTCAGGCAGGCGGGGAGCGCCCCATCAGACGCTGGCTGTGGTGGGAGGGGCCTGAGGAGGTGGGGCTTGCAGCTGTGCCGGGCGGGGGCGGAGATAGCCGCGAACGCCGCGAGCGACAAAAGGAGAAGGCGGAGCGGGAGGCAGAAAGCCTAGAGCACCCGGTCTTCCCTAGAGGTCTCCCCTCCAAGTTCTAACCAGGCCCGACCCTGCTTAGCTTCCGCGACCGCGGCGAGATCGGGCCCTTCTAGGCTGCTTCGGCAGCAGATGCCGGCGGGGTCGCGGGCTGCCTCTTGAGGCGCAGCTCAGCAGGCGCTTGGGCCTTACCGTCAGCCCAGCGGCCCGCCCGTCCCGGCAGGGCCCCGCCGCCCGCCTAGGCGGGGGAACGGAGGTCTCGGGCACCTGGGGGTGGCGGAGGTGCTGGCGACCACCCAGCCCAGGGCGGGCGGGAGCCAGCAAACTTTTCGGAGCTAGGCGCCACGCCCCAGATCCCGCAGGCCGCTCACGGGGAAGTGGCCCAGGAGGCTTCCGGGCCCGGGGACCGCGGGCCCTTGGGCATCCCACCTGGCCGCCCACGCTGCGCTAGGCGCAGCTCAGACGCAGACCGGACCGGCCCTCCTGCCCGACAGAAGCTGGCCCGAAGCCACTGGGCGCCACCATTGAGTTGGCACGGCCCCTAAGACCCAGCAACGCCACCCTCGCCCCCACGCCACCGTCCGAGCTCAGGACCCCGCCCCAGGTGGCCGGCAGGCCCGGGGAAGCGGCCTGGGCCCTCGATCCCGCTCCCGCCCCCGGCCATGGCGAAACGGCGGAGGGGCGGCTTTCTCCGTATGGAGCTGTGGAGAGCCACCCCGGCAGACAGGTGGCGGCGCCGGGGCTGGGCTGCAGTGGGGGCGGCCAGGTGCAGGTCGAGGGGCTCGCGGGCCGCACGGACGGCCCCCGGGTCCGCGGCCACGTCTGGTTCCCTTCAGGCCACCCCCGGAGCGTCTGGTGTGCCTCTGCCTTCCAGGGACGCCTTCTGGCCGCCTGGCCGCTCAGGCAGGCGGGGAGCGCCCCATCAGATGCTGGCTGTGGTGGGAGGGGCCTGAGGAGGTGGGGCTTGCAGCTGTGCCGGGCGGGGGCGGAGATAGCCGCGAACGCCGCGAGCGACAAGAGGAGAAGGCGGAGCGGGAGGCAGAAAGCCTAGAGCACCCGGTCTTCCCTAGAGGTCTCCCCTCCAAGTTCTAACCAGGCCCGACCCTGCTTAGCTTCCGCGATCGCGGCGAGATCGGGCCCTTCTAGGCTGCTTCGGCAGCAGATGCCGGCGGGGTCGCGGGCTGCCTCTTGAGGCGCAGCTCAGCAGGCGCTTGGGCCTTACCGTCAGCCCAGCGGCCCGCCCGTCCCGGCAGGGCCCCGCCGCCCGCCTAGGCGGGGGAACGGAGGTCTCGGGCACCTGGGGGTGGCGGAGGTGCTGGCGACCACCCAGCCCAGGGCGGGCGGGAGCCAGCAAACTTTTCGGAGCTAGGCGCCACGCCCCAGATCCCGCAGGCCGCTCACGGGGAAGTGGCCCAGGAGGCTTCCGGGCCCGGGGACCGCGGGCCCTTGGGCATCCCACCTGGCCGCCCACGCTGTGCTAGGCGCAGCTCAGACGCAGACCGGACCGGCCCTCCTGCCAGACAGAAGCTGGCCCGAAGCCACTGGGAGCCACCATTGAGTTGGCACGGCCCCTAAAACCCAGCAACGCCACCCTCGCCCCCACGCCACCGTCCGAGCTCAGGACCCCGCCCCAGGTGGCCGGCAGGCCCGGGGAAGCGGCCTGGGCCCTCGATCCCGCTCCCGCCCCCGGCCATGGCGAAACGGCGGAGGGGCGGCTTTCTCTGTATGGAGCTGTGGAGAGCCACCCCGGCAGACAGGTGGCGCCGCCGGGGCTGGGCTGCAGTGGGGGCGGCCAGGTGCAGGTCGAGGGGCTCGCAGGCCGCACGGACGGCCCCCGGGTCCGCGGCCACGTCTGGTTCCCTTCAGGCCACCCCCGGAGCGTCTGGTGTGCCTCTGCCTTCCAGGGACGCCTTCTGGCCGCCTGGCCGCTCAGGCAGGCGGGGAGCGCCCCATCAGACGCTGGCTGTGGTGGGAGGGGCCTGAGGAGGTGGGGCTTGCAGCTGTGCCGGGCGGGGGCGGAGATAGCCGCGAACGCCGCGAGCGACAAAAGGAGAAGGCGGAGCGGGAGGCAGAAAGCCTAGAGCACCCGGTCTTCCCTAGAGGTCTCCCCTCCAAGTTCTAACCAGGCCCGACCCTGCTTAGCTTCCACGATCGCGGCGAGATCGGGCCCTTCTAGGCTGCTTCGGCAGCAGATGCCAGCGGGGTCGCGAGCTGCCTCTTGAGGCGCAGCTCAGCAGGCGCTTGGGCCTTACCGTCAGCCCAGCGGCCCGCCCGTCCCGGCAGGGCCCCGCCGCCCGCCTAGGCGGGGGAACGGAGGTCTCGGGCACCTGGGGGTGGCGGAGGTGCTGGTGACCACCCAGCCCAGGGCGGGCGGGAGCCAGCAAACTTTTCGGAGCTAGGCGCCACGCCCCAGATCCCGCAGGCCGCTCACGGGGAAGTGGCCCAGGAGGCTTCCGGGCCCGGGGACCGCGGGCCCTTGGGCATCCCACCTGGCCGCCCACGCTGCGCTAGGCACAGCTCAGACGCAGACCGGACCGGCCCTCCTGCCCGACAGAAGCTGGCCCGAAGCCACTGGGAGCCACCATTGAGTTGGCACGGCCCCTAAGACCCAGCAACGCCACCCTCGCCCCCACGCCACCGTCCGAGCTCAGGACCCCGCCCCAGGTGGCCGGCAGGCCCGGGGAAGCGGCCTGGGCCCTCGATCCCGCTCCCGCCCCCGGCCATGGCGAAACGGCGGAGGGGCGGCTTTCTCCGTATGGAGCTGTGGAGAGCCACCCCGGCAGACAGGTGGCGGCGCCGGGGCTGGGCTGCAGTGGGGGCGGCCAGGTGCAGGTCGAGGGGCTCGCGGGCCGCACGGACGGCCCCCGGGTCCGCGGCCACGTCTGGTTCCCTTCAGGCCACCCCCGGAGCGTCTGGTGTGCCTCTGCCTTCCAGGGACGCCTTCTGGCCGCCTGGCCGCTCAGGCAGGCGGGGAGCGCCCCATCAGACGCTGGCTGTGGTGGGAGGGGCCTGAGGAGGTGGGGCTTGCAGCTGTGCCGGGCGGGGGCGGAGATAGCCGCGAACGCCGCGAGCGACAAAAGGAGAAGGCGGAGCGGGAGGCAGAAAGCCTAGAGCACCCGGTCTTCCCTAGAGGTCTCCCCTCCAAGTTCTAACCAGGCCCGACCCTGCTTAGCTTCCGCGACCGCGGCGAGATCGGGCCCTTCTAGGCTGCTTCGGCAGCAGATGCCGGCGGGGTCGCGGGCTGCCTCTTGAGGCGCAGCTCAGCAGGCGCTTGGGCCTTACCGTCAGCCCA
Organism: Orcinus orca; assembly: GCF_937001465.1. Classification (NCBI taxonomy): domain Eukaryota; kingdom Metazoa; phylum Chordata; class Mammalia; order Artiodactyla; family Delphinidae; genus Orcinus; species Orcinus orca. The sequence goes on along the minus strand of NW_026044075.1, from coordinate 133,939 downwards.
GCGGCCCGCCCGTCCCGGCAGGGCCCCGCCGCCCGCCTAGGCGGGGGAACGGAGGTCTCGGGCACCTGGGGGTGGCGGAGGTGCTGGCGACCACCCAGCCCAGGGCGGGCGGGAGCCAGCAAACTTTTCGGAGCTAGGCGCCACGCCCCAGATCCCGCAGGCCGCTCACGGGGAAGTGGCCCAGGAGGCTTCCGGGCCTGGGGACCGCGGGCCCTTGGGCATCCCACCTGGCCGCCCACGCTGCGCTAGGCGCAGCTCAGACGCAGACCGGACCGGCCCTCCTGCCCGACAGAAGCTGGCCCGAAGCCACTGGGCGCCACCATTGAGTTGGCACGGCCCCTAAGACCCAGCAACGCCACCCTCGCCCCCACGCCACCGTCCGAGCTCAGGACCCCGCCCCAGGTGGCCGGCAGGCCCGGGGAAGCGGCCTGGGCCCTCGATCCCGCTCCCGCCCCCGGCCATGGCGAAACGGCGGAGGGGCGGCTTTCTCCGTATGGAGCTGTGGAGAGCCACCCCGGCAGACAGGTGGCGGCGCCGGGGCTGGGCTGCAGTGGGGGCGGCCAGGTGCAGGTCGAGGGGCTCGCGGGCCGCACGGACGGCCCCCGGGTCCGCGGCCAAGTCTGGTTCCCTTCAGGCCACCCCCGGAGCGTCTGGTGTGCCTCTGCCTTCCAGGGACGCCTTCTGGCCGCCTGGCTGCTCAGGCAGGCGGGGAGCGCCCCATCAGACGCTGGCTGTGGTGGGAGGGGCCTGAGGAGGTGGGGCTTGCAGCTGTGCCGTGCGGGGGCGGAGATAGCCGCGAACGCCGCGAGCGACAAGAGGAGAAGGCGGAGCGGGAGGCAGAAAGCCTAGAGCACCCGGTCTTCCCTAGAAGTCTCCCCTCCAAGTTCTAACCAGGCCCGACCCTGCTTAGCTTCCGTGACCGCGGCGAGATCGGGCCCTTCTAGGCTGCTTCGGCAGCAGATGCCGGCGGGGTCGCGGGCTGCCTCTTGAGGCGCAGCTCAGCAGGCGCTTGGGCCTTACCGTCAGCCCAGCGGCCCGCCCGTCCCGGCAGGGCCCCGCCGCCCGCCTAGGCTGGGGAACGGAGGTCTCGGGCACCTGGGGGTGGCGGAGGTGCTGGCGACCACCCAGCCCAGGGCGGGCGGGAGCCAGCAAACTTTTCGGAGCTAGGCTCCACGCCCCAGATCCCGCAGGCCGCTAAGGGGAAGTGGCCCAGGAGGCTTCCGGGCCCGGGGACCGCGGGCCCTTGGGCATCCCACCTGGCCGCCCACGCTGTGCTAGGCGCAGCTCAGACGCAGACCGGACCGGCCCTCCTGCCCGACAGAAGCTGGCCCGAAGACACTGGGAGCCACCATTGAGTTGGCACGGCCCCTAAGACCCAGCAACGCCACCCTCGCCCCCACGCCACCGTCCGAGCTCAGGACCCCGCCCCAGGTGGCCGGCAGGCCCGGGGAAGCGGCCTGGGCCCTCGATCCCGCTCCCGCCCCCGGCCATGGCGAAACGGCGGAGGGGCGGCTTTCTCCGTATGGAGCTGTGGAGAGCCACCCCGGCAGACAGGTGGCGGCGCCGGGGCTGGGCTGCAGTGGGGGCGGCCAGGTGCAGGTCGAGGGGCTCGCGGGCCGCACGGACGGCCCCCGGGTCCGCGGCCACGTCTGGTTCCCTTCAGGCCACCCCCGGAGCGTCTGGTGTGCCTCTGCCTTCCAGGGACGCCTTCTGGCCGCCTGGCCGCTCAGGCAGGCGGGGAGCGCCCCATCAGACGCTGGCTGTGGTGGGAGGGGCCTGAGGAGGTGGGGCTTGCAGCTGTGCCGGGCGGGGGCGGAGATAGCCGCGAACGCCGCGAGCGACAAGAGGAGAAGGCGGAGCGGGAGGCAGAAAGCCTAGAGCACCCGGTCTTCCCTAGAGGTCTCCCCTCCAAGTTCTAACCAGGCCCGACCCTGCTTAGCTTCCACGATCGCGGCGAGATCGGGCCCTTCTAGGCTGCTTCGGCAGCAGATGCCAGCGGGGTCGCGAGCTGCCTCTTGAGGCGCAGCTCAGCAGGCGCTTGGGCCTTACCGTCAGCCCAGCGGCCCGCCCGTCCCGGCAGGGCCCCGCCGCCCGCCTAGGCGGGGGAACGGAGGTCTCGGGCACCTGGGGGTGGCGGAGGTGCTGGCGACCACCCAGCCCAGGGCGGGCGGGAGCCAGCAAACTTTTCGGAGCTAGGCGCCACGCCCCAGATCCCGCAGGCCGCTCACGGGGAAGTGGCCCAGGAGGCTTCCGGGCCCGGGGACCGCGGGCCCTTGGGCATCCCACCTGGCCGCCCACGCTGCGCTAGGCGCAGCTCAGACGCAGACCGGACCGGCCCTCCTGCCCGACAGAAGCTGGCCCGAAGCCACTGGGAGCCACCATTGAGTTGGCACGGCCCCTAAGACCCAGCAACGCCACCCTCGCCCCCACGCCACCGTCCGAGCTCAGGACCCCGCCCCAGGTGGCCGGCAGGCCCGGGGAAGCGGCCTGGGCCCTCGATCCCGCTCCCGCCCCCGGCCATGGCGAAACGGCGGAGGGGCGGCTTTCTCCGTATGGAGCTGTGGAGAGCCACCCCGGCAGACAGGTGGCGGCGCCGGGGCTGGGCTGCAGTGGGGGCGGCCAGGTGCAGGTCGAGGGGCTCGCGGGCCGCACGGACGGCCCCCGGGTCCGCGGCCACGTGTGGTTCCCTTCAGGCCACCCCCGGAGCGTCTGGTGTGCCTCTGCCTTCCAGGGACGCCTTCTGGCCGCCTGGCCGCTCAGGCAGGCGGGGAGCGCCCAATCAGACGCTGGCTGTGGTGGGAGGGGCCTGAGGAGGTGGGGCTTGCAGCTGTGCCGGGCGGGGGCGGAGATAGCCGCGAACGCCGCGAGCGACAAAAGGAGAAGGCGGAGCGGGAGGCAGAAAGCCTAGAGCACCCGGTCTTCCCTAGAGGTCTCCCCTCCAAGTTCTAACCAGGCCCGACCCTGCTTAGCTTCCGCGACCGCGGCGAGATCGGGCCCTTCTAGGCTGCTTCGGCAGCAGATGCCGGCGGGGTCGCGGGCTGCCTCTTGAGGCGCAGCTCAGCAGGCGCTTGGGCCTTACCGTCAGCCCAGCGGCCCGCCCGTCCCGGCAGGGCCCCGCCGCCCGCCTAGGCTGGGGAACGGAGGTCTCGGGCACCTGGGGGTGGCGGAGGTGCTGGCGACCACCCAGCCCAGGGCGGGCGGGAGCCAGCAAACTTTTCGGAGCTAGGCGCCACGCCCCAGATCCCGCAGGCCGCTCACGGGGAAGTGGCCCAGGAGGCTTCCGGGCCCGGGGACCGCGGGCCCTTGGGCATCCCACCTGGCCGCCCACGCTGTGCTAGGCGCAGCTCAGACGCAGACCGGACCGGCCCTCCTGCCAGACAGAAGCTGGCCCGAAGCCACTGGGAGCCACCATTGAGTTGGCACGGCCCCTAAAACCCAGCAACGCCACCCTCGCCCCCACGCCACCGTCCGAGCTCAGGACCCCGCCCCAGGTGGCCGGCAGGCCCGGGGAAGCGGCCTGGGCCCTCGATCCCGCTCCCGCCCCCGGCCATGGCGAAACGGCGGAGGGGCGGCTTTCTCCGTATGGAGCTGTGGAGAGCCACCCCGGCAGACAGGTGGCGCCGCCGGGGCTGGGCTGCAGTGGGGGCGGCCAGGTGCAGGTCGAGGGGCTCGCGGGCCGCACGGAAGGCCCCCGGGTCCGCGGCCACGTCTGGTTCCCTTCAGGCCACCCCCGGAGCGTCTGGTGTGCCTCTGCCTTCCAGGGACGCCTTCTGGCCGCCTGGCCGCTCAGGCAGGCGGGGAGCGCCCCATCAGACGCTGGCTGTGGTGGGAGGGGCCTGAGGAGGTGGGGCTTGCAGCTGTGCCGGGCGGGGGCGGAGATAGCCGCGAACGCCGCGAGCGACAAAAGGAGAAGGCGGAGCGGGAGGCAGAAAGCCTAGAGCACCCGGTCTTCCCTAGAGGTCTCCCCTCCAAGTTCTAACCAGGCCCGACCCTGCTTAGCTTCCACGATCGCGGCGAGATCGGGCCCTTCTAGGCTGCTTCGGCAGCAGATGCCAGCGGGGTCGCGAGCTGCCTCTTGAGGCGCAGCTCAGCAGGCGCTTGGGCCTTACCGTCAGCCCAGCGGCCCGCCCGTCCCGGCAGGGCCCCGCCGCCCGCCTAGGCGGGGGAACGGAGGTCTCGGGCACCTGGGGGTGGCGGAGGTGCTGGTGACCACCCAGCCCAGGGCGGGCGGGAGCCAGCAAACTTTTCGGAGCTAGGCGCCACGCCCCAGATCCCGCAGGCCGCTCACGGGGAAGTGGCCCAGGAGGCTTCCGGGCCCGGGGACCGCGGGCCCTTGGGCATCCCACCTGGCCGCCCACGCTGCGCTAGGCGCAGCTCAGACGCAGACCGGACCGGCCCTCCTGCCCGACAGAAGCTGGCCCGAAGCCACTGGGAGCCACCATTGAGTTGGCACGGCCCCTAAGACCCAGCAACGCCACCCTCGCCCCCACGCCACCGTCCGAGCTCAGGACCCCGCCCCAGGTGGCCGGCAGGCCCGGGGAAGCGGCCTGGGCCCTCGATCCCGCTCCCGCCCCCGGCCATGGCGAAACGGCGGAGGGGCGGCTTTCTCCGTATGGAGCTGTGGAGAGCCACCCCGGCAGACAGGTGGCGGCGCCGGGGCTGGGCTGCAGTGGGGGCGGCCAGGTGCAGGTCGAGGGGCTCGCGGGCCGCACGGACGGCCCCCGGGTCCGCGGCCACGTCTGGTTCCCTTCAGGCCACCCCCGGAGCGTCTGGTGTGCCTCTGCCTTCCAGGGACGCCTTCTGGCCGCCTGGCCGCTCAGGCAGGCGGGGAGCGCCCCATCAGACGCTGGCTGTGGTGGGAGGGGCCTGAGGAGGTGGGGCTTGCAGCTGTGCCGGGCGGGGGCGGAGATAGCCGCGAACGCCGAGAGCGACAAAAGGAGAAGGCGGAGCGGGAGGCAGAAAGCCTAGAGCACCCGGTCTTCCCTAGAGGTCTCCCCTCCAAGTTCTAACCAGGCCCGACCCTGCTTAGCTTCCGCGACCGCGGCGAGATCGGGCCCTTCTAGGCTGCTTCGGCAGCAGATGCCGGCGGGGTCGCGGGCTGCCTCTTGAGGCGCAGCTCAGCAGGCGCTTGGGCCTTACCGTCAGCCCAGCGGCCCGCCCGTCCCGGCAGGGCCCCGCCGCCCGCCTAGGCGGGGGAACGGAGGTCTCGGGCACCTGGGGGTGGCGGAGGTGCTGGCGACCACCCAGCCCAGGGCGGGCGGGAGCCAGCAAACTTTTCGGAGCTAGGCGCCACGCCCCAGATCCCGCAGGCCGCTCACGGGGAAGTGGCCCAGGAGGCTTCCGGGCCTGGGGACCGCGGGCCCTTGGGCATCCCACCTGGCCGCCCACGCTGCGCTAGGCGCAGCTCAGACGCAGACCGGACCGGCCCTCCTGCCCGACAGAAGCTGGCCCGAAGCCACTGGGCGCCACCATTGAGTTGGCACGGCCCCTAAGACCCAGCAACGCCACCCTCGCCCCCACGCCACCGTCCGAGCTCAGGACCCCGCCCCAGGTGGCCGGCAGGCCCGGGGAAGCGGCCTGGGCCCTCGATCCCGCTCCCGCCCCCGGCCATGGCGAAACGGCGGAGGGGCGGCTTTCTCCGTATGGAGCTGTGGAGAGCCACCCCGGCAGACAGGTGGCGGCGCCGGGGCTGGGCTGCAGTGGGGGCGGCCAGGTGCAGGTCGAGGGGCTCGCGGGCCGCACGGACGGCCCCCGGGTCCGCGGCCACGTCTGGTTCCCTTCAGGCCACCCCCGGAGCGTCTGGTGTGCCTCTGCCTTCCAGGGACGCCTTCTGGCCGCCTGGCCGCTCAGGCAGGCGGGGAGCGCCCCATCAGACGCTGGCTGTGGTGGGAGGGGCCTGAGGAGGTGGGGCTTGCAGCTGTGCCGGGCGGGGGCGGAGATAGCCGCGAACGCCGCGAGCGACAAGAGGAGAAGGCGGAGCGGGAGGCAGAAAGCCTAGAGCACCCGGTCTTCCCTAGAGGTCTCCCCTCCAAGTTCTAACCAGGCCCGACCCTGCTTAGCTTCCGCGACCGCGGCGAGATCGGGCCCTTCTAGGCTGCTTCGGCAGCAGATGCCGGCAGGGTCGCGGGCTGCCTCTTGAGGCGCAGCTCAGCAGGCGCTTGGGCCTTACCGTCAGCCCAGCGGCCCGCCCATCCCGGCAGGGCCCCGCCGCCCGCCTAGGCGGGGGAACGGAGGTCTCGGGCACCTGGGGGTGGCGGAGGTGCTGGCGACCACCCAGCCCAGGGCGGGCGGGAGCCAGCAAACTTTTCGGAGCTAGGCGCCACGCCCCAGATCCCGCAGGCCGCTCACGGGGAAGTGGCCCAGGAGGCTTCCGGGCCCGGGGACCGCGGGCCCTTGGGCATCCCACCTGGCCGCCCACGCTGCGCTAGGCGCAGCTCAGACGCAGACCGGACCGGCCCTCCTGCCCGACAGAAGCTGGCCCGAAGCCACTGGGCGCCACCATTGAGTTGGCACGGCCCCTAAGACCCAGCAACGCCACCCTCGCCCCCACGCCACCGTCCGAGCTCAGGACCCCGCCCCAGGTGGCCGGCAGGCCCGGGGAAGCGGCCTGGGCCCTCGATCCCGCTCCCGCCCCCGGCCATGGCGAAACGGCGGAGGGGCGGCTTTCTCCGTATGGAGCTGTGGAGAGCCACCCCGGCAGACAGGTGGCGGCGCCGGGGCTGGGCTGCAGTGGGGGCGGCCAGGTGCAGGTCGAGGGGCTCGCGGGCCGCACGGACGGCCCCCGGGTCCGCGGCCACGTCTGGTTCCCTTCAGGCCACCCCCGGAGCGTCTGGTGTGCCTCTGCCTTCCAGGGACGCCTTCTGGCCGCCTGGCTGCTCAGGCAGGCGGGGAGCGCCCCATCAGACGCTGGCTGTGGTGGGAGGGGCCTGAGGAGGTGGGGCTTGCAGCTGTGCCGGGCGGGGGCGGAGATAGCCGCGAACGCCGCGAGCGACAAGAGGAGAAGGCGGAGCGGGAGGCAGAAAGCCTAGAGCACCCGGTCTTCCCTAGAGGTCTCCCCTCCAAGTTCTAACCAGGCCCGACCCTGCTTAGCTTCCGTGACCGCGGCGAGATCGGGCCCTTCTAGGCTGCTTCGGCAGCAGATGCCGGCGGGGTCGCGGGCTGCCTCTTGAGGCGCAGCTCAGCAGGCGCTTGGGCCTTACCGTCAGCCCAGCGGCCCGCCCGTCCCGGCAGGGCCCCGCCGCCCGCCTAGGCGGGGGAACGGAGGTCTCGGGCACCTGGGGGTGGCGGAGGTGCTGGCGACCACCCAGCCCAGGGCGGGCGGGAGCCAGCAAACTTTTCGGAGCTAGGCGCCACGCCCCAGATCCCGCAGGCCGCTCACGGGGAAGTGGCCCAGGAGGCTTCCGGGCCCGGGGACCGCGGGCCCTTGGGCATCCCACCTGGCCGCCCACGCTGCGCTAGGCGCAGCTCAGACGCAGACCGGACCGGCCCTCCTGCCCGATAGAAGCTGGCCCGAAGCCACTGGGAGCCACCATTGAGTTGGCACGGCCCCTAAGACCCAGCAACGCCACCCTCGCCCCCACGCCACCGTCCGAGCTCAGGACCCCGCCCCAGGTGGCCGGCAGGCCCGGGGAAGCGGCCTGGGCCCTCGATCCCGCTCCCGCCCCCGGCCATGGCGAAACGGCGGAGGGGCGGCTTTCTCCGTATGGAGCTGTGGAGAGCCACCCCGGCAGACAGGTGGCGGCGCCGGGGCTGGGCTGCAGTGGGGGCGGCCAGGTGCAGGTCGAGGGGCTCGCGGGCCGCACGGACGGCCCCCGGGTCCGCGGCCACGTGTGGTTCCCTTCAGGCCACCCCCGGAGCGTCTGGTGTGCCTCTGCCTTCCAGGGACGCCTTCTGGCCGCCTGGCCGCTCAGGCAGGCGGGGAGCGCCCAATCAGACGCTGGCTGTGGTGGGAGGGGCCTGAGGAGGTGGGGCTTGCAGCTGTGCCGGGCGGGGGCGGAGATAGCCGCGAACGCCGCGAGCGACAAAAGGAGAAGGCGGAGCGGGAGGCAGAAAGCCTAGAGCACCCGGTCTTCCCTAGAGGTCTCCCCTCCAAGTTCTAACCAGGCCCGACCCTGCTTAGCTTCCGCGACCGCGGCGAGATCGGGCCCTTCTAGGCTGCTTCGGCAGCAGATGCCGGCGGGGTCGCGGGCTGCCTCTTGAGGCGCAGCTCAGCAGGCGCTTGGGCCTTACCGTCAGCCCAGCGGCCCGCCCGTCCCGGCAGGGCCCCGCCGCCCGCCTAGGCGGGGGAACGGAGGTCTCGGGCACCTGGGGGTGGCGGAGGTGCTGGCGACCACCCAGCCCAGGGCGGGCGGGAGCCAGCAAACTTTTCGGAGCTAGGCGCCACGCCCCAGATCCCGCAGGCCGCTCACGGGGAAGTGGCCCAGGAGGCTTCCGGGCCTGGGGACCGCGGGCCCTTGGGCATCCCACCTGGCCGCCCACGCTGCGCTAGGCGCAGCTCAGACGCAGACCGGACCGGCCCTCCTGCCCGACAGAAGCTGGCCCGAAGCCACTGGGCGCCACCATTGAGTTGGCACGGCCCCTAAGACCCAGCAACGCCACCCTCGCCCCCACGCCACCGTCCGAGCTCAGGACCCCGCCCCAGGTGGCCGGCAGGCCCGGGGAAGCGGCCTGGGCCCTCGATCCCGCTCCCGCCCCCGGCCATGGCGAAACGGCGGAGGGGCGGCTTTCTCCGTATGGAGCTGTGGAGAGCCACCCCGGCAGACAGGTGGCGGCGCCGGGGCTGGGCTGCAGTGGGGGCGGCCAGGTGCAGGTCGAGGGGCTCGCGGGCCGCACGGACGGCCCCCGGGTCCGCGGCCAAGTCTGGTTCCCTTCAGGCCACCCCCGGAGCGTCTGGTGTGCCTCTGCCTTCCAGGGACGCCTTCTGGCCGCCTGGCTGCTCAGGCAGGCGGGGAGCGCCCCATCAGACGCTGGCTGTGGTGGGAGGGGCCTGAGGAGGTGGGGCTTGCAGCTGTGCCGTGCGGGGGCGGAGATAGCCGCGAACGCCGCGAGCGACAAGAGGAGAAGGCGGAGCGGGAGGCAGAAAGCCTAGAGCACCCGGTCTTCCCTAGAAGTCTCCCCTCCAAGTTCTAACCAGGCCCGACCCTGCTTAGCTTCCGTGACCGCGGCGAGATCGGGCCCTTCTAGGCTGCTTCGGCAGCAGATGCCGGCGGGGTCGCGGGCTGCCTCTTGAGGCGCAGCTCAGCAGGCGCTTGGGCCTTACCGTCAGCCCAGCGGCCCGCCCGTCCCGGCAGGGCCCCGCCGCCCGCCTAGGCTGGGGAACGGAGGTCTCGGGCACCTGGGGGTGGCGGAGGTGCTGGCGACCACCCAGCCCAGGGCGGGCGGGAGCCAGCAAACTTTTCGGAGCTAGGCTCCACGCCCCAGATCCCGCAGGCCGCTAAGGGGAAGTGGCCCAGGAGGCTTCCGGGCCCGGGGACCGCGGGCCCTTGGGCATCCCACCTGGCCGCCCACGCTGTGCTAGGCGCAGCTCAGACGCAGACCGGACCGGCCCTCCTGCCCGACAGAAGCTGGCCCGAAGACACTGGGAGCCACCATTGAGTTGGCACGGCCCCTAAGACCCAGCAACGCCACCCTCGCCCCCACGCCACCGTCCGAGCTCAGGACCCCGCCCCAGGTGGCCGGCAGGCCCGGGGAAGCGGCCTGGGCCCTCGATCCCGCTCCCGCCCCCGGCCATGGCGAAACGGCGGAGGGGCGGCTTTCTCCGTATGGAGCTGTGGAGAGCCACCCCGGCAGACAGGTGGCGGCGCCGGGGCTGGGCTGCAGTGGGGGCGGCCAGGTGCAGGTCGAGGGGCTCGCGGGCCGCACGGACGGCCCCCGGGTCCGCGGCCACGTCTGGTTCCCTTCAGGCCACCCCCGGAGCGTCTGGTGTGCCTCTGCCTTCCAGGGACGCCTTCTGGCCGCCTGGCCGCTCAGGCAGGCGGGGAGCGCCCCATCAGACGCTGGCTGTGGTGGGAGGGGCCTGAGGAGGTGGGGCTTGCAGCTGTGCCGGGCGGGGGCGGAGATAGCCGCGAACGCCGCGAGCGACAAGAGGAGAAGGCGGAGCGGGAGGCAGAAAGCCTAGAGCACCCGGTCTTCCCTAGAGGTCTCCCCTCCAAGTTCTAACCAGGCCCGACCCTGCTTAGCTTCCACGATCGCGGCGAGATCGGGCCCTTCTAGGCTGCTTCGGCAGCAGATGCCAGCGGGGTCGCGAGCTGCCTCTTGAGGCGCAGCTCAGCAGGCGCTTGGGCCTTACCGTCAGCCCAGCGGCCCGCCCGTCCCGGCAGGGCCCCGCCGCCCGCCTAGGCGGGGGAACGGAGGTCTCGGGCACCTGGGGGTGGCGGAGGTGCTGGCGACCACCCAGCCCAGGGCGGGCGGGAGCCAGCAAACTTTTCGGAGCTAGGCGCCACGCCCCAGATCCCGCAGGCCGCTCACGGGGAAGTGGCCCAGGAGGCTTCCGGGCCCGGGGACCGCGGGCCCTTGGGCATCCCACCTGGCCGCCCACGCTGTGCTAGGCGCAGCTCAGACGCAGACCGGACCGGCCCTCCTGCCAGACAGAAGCTGGCCCGAAGCCACTGGGAGCCACCATTGAGTTGGCACGGCCCCTAAAACCCAGCAACGCCACCCTCGCCCCCACGCCACCGTCCGAGCTCAGGACCCCGCCCCAGGTGGCCGGCAGGCCCGGGGAAGCGGCCTGGGCCCTCGATCCCGCTCCCGCCCCCGGCCATGGCGAAACGGCGGAGGGGCGGCTTTCTCCGTATGGAGCTGTGGAGAGCCACCCCGGCAGACAGGTGGCGCCGCCGGGGCTGGGCTGCAGTGGGGGCGGCCAGGTGCAGGTCGAGGGGCTCGCGGGCCGCACGGAAGGCCCCCGGGTCCGCGGCCACGTCTGGTTCCCTTCAGGCCACCCCCGGAGCGTCTGGTGTGCCTCTGCCTTCCAGGGACGCCTTCTGGCCGCCTGGCCGCTCAGGCAGGCGGGGAGCGCCCCATCAGACGCTGGCTGTGGTGGGAGGGGCCTGAGGAGGTGGGGCTTGCAGCTGTGCCGGGCGGGGGCGGAGATAGCCGCGAACGCCGCGAGCGACAAAAGGAGAAGGCGGAGCGGGAGGCAGAAAGCCTAGAGCACCCGGTCTTCCCTAGAGGTCTCCCCTCCAAGTTCTAACCAGGCCCGACCCTGCTTAGCTTCCACGATCGCGGCGAGATCGGGCCCTTCTAGGCTGCTTCGGCAGCAGATGCCAGCGGGGTCGCGAGCTGCCTCTTGAGGCGCAGCTCAGCAGGCGCTTGGGCCTTACCGTCAGCCCAGCGGCCCGCCCGTCCCGGCAGGGCCCCGCCGCCCGCCTAGGCGGGGGAACGGAGGTCTCGGGCACCTGGGGGTGGCGGAGGTGCTGGTGACCACCCAGCCCAGGGCGGGCGGGAGCCAGCAAACTTTTCGGAGCTAGGCGCCACGCCCCAGATCCCGCAGGCCGCTCACGGGGAAGTGGCCCAGGAGGCTTCCGGGCCCGGGGACCGCGGGCCCTTGGGCATCCCACCTGGCCGCCCACGCTGCGCTAGGCGCAGCTCAGACGCAGACCGGACCGGCCCTCCTGCCCGACAGAAGCTGGCCCGAAGCCACTGGGAGCCACCATTGAGTTGGCACGGCCCCTAAGACCCAGCAACGCCACCCTCGCCCCCACGCCACCGTCCGAGCTCAGGACCCCGCCCCAGGTGGCCGGCAGGCCCGGGGAAGCGGCCTGGGCCCTCGATCCCGCTCCCGCCCCCGGCCATGGCGAAACGGCGGAGGGGCGGCTTTCTCCGTATGGAGCTGTGGAGAGCCACCCCGGCAGACAGGTGGCGGCGCCGGGGCTGGGCTGCAGTGGGGGCGGCCAGGTGCAGGTCGAGGGGCTCGCGGGCCGCACGGACGGCCCCCGGGTCCGCGGCCACGTCTGGTTCCCTTCAGGCCACCCCCGGAGCGTCTGGTGTGCCTCTGCCTTCCAGGGACGCCTTCTGGCCGCCTGGCCGCTCAGGCAGGCGGGGAGCGCCCCATCAGACGCTGGCTGTGGTGGGAGGGGCCTGAGGAGGTGGGGCTTGCAGCTGTGCCGGGCGGGGGCGGAGATAGCCGCGAACGCCGAGAGCGACAAAAGGAGAAGGCGGAGCGGGAGGCAGAAAGCCTAGAGCACCCGGTCTTCCCTAGAGGTCTCCCCTCCAAGTTCTAACCAGGCCCGACCCTGCTTAGCTTCCGCGACCGCGGCGAGATCGGGCCCTTCTAGGCTGCTTCGGCAGCAGATGCCGGCGGGGTCGCGGGCTGCCTCTTGAGGCGCAGCTCAGCAGGCGCTTGGGCCTTACCGTCAGCCCAGCGGCCCGCCCGTCCCGGCAGGGCCCCGCCGCCCGCCTAGGCGGGGGAACGGAGGTCTCGGGCACCTGGGGGTGGCGGAGGTGCTGGCGACCACCCAGCCCAGGGCGGGCGGGAGCCAGCAAACTTTTCGGAGCTAGGCGCCACGCCCCAGATCCCGCAGGCCGCTCACGGGGAAGTGGCCCAGGAGGCTTCCGGGCCTGGGGACCGCGGGCCCTTGGGCATCCCACCTGGCCGCCCACGCTGCGCTAGGCGCAGCTCAGACGCAGACCGGACCGGCCCTCCTGCCCGACAGAAGCTGGCCCGAAGCCACTGGGCGCCACCATTGAGTTGGCACGGCCCCTAAGACCCAGCAACGCCACCCTCGCCCCCACGCCACCGTCCGAGCTCAGGACCCCGCCCCAGGTGGCCGGCAGGCCCGGGGAAGCGGCCTGGGCCCTCGATCCCGCTCCCGCCCCCGGCCATGGCGAAACGGCGGAGGGGCGGCTTTCTCCGTATGGAGCTGTGGAGAGCCACCCCGGCAGACAGGTGGCGGCGCCGGGGCTGGGCTGCAGTGGGGGCGGCCAGGTGCAGGTCGAGGGGCTCGCGGGCCGCACGGACGGCCCCCGGGTCCGCGGCCACGTCTGGTTCCCTTCAGGCCACCCCCGGAGCGTCTGGTGTGCCTCTGCCTTCCAGGGACGCCTTCTGGCCGCCTGGCCGCTCAGGCAGGCGGGGAGCGCCCCATCAGACGCTGGCTGTGGTGGGAGGGGCCTGAGGAGGTGGGGCTTGCAGCTGTGCCGGGCGGGGGCGGAGATAGCCGCGAACGCCGCGAGCGACAAGAGGAGAAGGCGGAGCGGGAGGCAGAAAGCCTAGAGCACCCGGTCTTCCCTAGAGGTCTCCCCTCCAAGTTCTAACCAGGCCCGACCCTGCTTAGCTTCCGCGACCGCGGCGAGATCGGGCCCTTCTAGGCTGCTTCGGCAGCAGATGCCGGCAGGGTCGCGGGCTGCCTCTTGAGGCGCAGCTCAGCAGGCGCTTGGGCCTTACCGTCAGCCCAGCGGCCCGCCCATCCCGGCAGGGCCCCGCCGCCCGCCTAGGCGGGGGAACGGAGGTCTCGGGCACCTGGGGGTGGCGGAGGTGCTGGCGACCACCCAGCCCAGGGCGGGCGGGAGCCAGCAAACTTTTCGGAGCTAGGCGCCACGCCCCAGATCCCGCAGGCCGCTCACGGGGAAGTGGCCCAGGAGGCTTCCGGGCCCGGGGACCGCGGGCCCTTGGGCATCCCACCTGGCCGCCCACGCTGCGCTAGGCGCAGCTCAGACGCAGACCGGACCGGCCCTCCTGCCCGACAGAAGCTGGCCCGAAGCCACTGGGCGCCACCATTGAGTTGGCACGGCCCCTAAGACCCAGCAACGCCACCCTCGCCCCCACGCCACCGTCCGAGCTCAGGACCCCGCCCCAGGTGGCCGGCAGGCCCGGGGAAGCGGCCTGGGCCCTCGATCCCGCTCCCGCCCCCGGCCATGGCGAAACGGCGGAGGGGCGGCTTTCTCCGTATGGAGCTGTGGAGAGCCACCCCGGCAGACAGGTGGCGGCGCCGGGGCTGGGCTGCAGTGGGGGCGGCCAGGTGCAGGTCGAGGGGCTCGCGGGCCGCACGGACGGCCCCCGGGTCCGCGGCCACGTCTGGTTCCCTTCAGGCCACCCCCGGAGCGTCTGGTGTGCCTCTGCCTTCCAGGGACGCCTTCTGGCCGCCTGGCTGCTCAGGCAGGCGGGGAGCGCCCCATCAGACGCTGGCTGTGGTGGGAGGGGCCTGAGGAGGTGGGGCTTGCAGCTGTGCCGGGCGGGGGCGGAGATAGCCGCGAACGCCGCGAGCGACAAGAGGAGAAGGCGGAGCGGGAGGCAGAAAGCCTAGAGCACCCGGTCTTCCCTAGAGGTCTCCCCTCCAAGTTCTAACCAGGCCCGACCCTGCTTAGCTTCCGTGACCGCGGCGAGATCGGGCCCTTCTAGGCTGCTTCGGCAGCAGATGCCGGCGGGGTCGCGGGCTGCCTCTTGAGGCGCAGCTCAGCAGGCGCTTGGGCCTTACCGTCAGCCCAGCGGCCCGCCCGTCCCGGCAGGGCCCCGCCGCCCGCCTAGGCGGGGGAACGGAGGTCTCGGGCACCTGGGGGTGGCGGAGGTGCTGGCGACCACCCAGCCCAGGGCGGGCGGGAGCCAGCAAACTTTTCGGAGCTAGGCGCCACGCCCCAGATCCCGCAGGCCGCTCACGGGGAAGTGGCCCAGGAGGCTTCCGGGCCCGGGGACCGCGGGCCCTTGGGCATCCCACCTGGCCGCCCACGCTGCGCTAGGCGCAGCTCAGACGCAGACCGGACCGGCCCTCCTGCCCGATAGAAGCTGGCCCGAAGCCACTGGGAGCCACCATTGAGTTGGCACGGCCCCTAAGACCCAGCAACGCCACCCTCGCCCCCACGCCACCGTCCGAGCTCAGGACCCCGCCCCAGGTGGCCGGCAGGCCCGGGGAAGCGGCCTGGGCCCTCGATCCCGCTCCCGCCCCCGGCCATGGCGAAACGGCGGAGGGGCGGCTTTCTCCGTATGGAGCTGTGGAGAGCCACCCCGGCAGACAGGTGGCGGCGCCGGGGCTGGGCTGCAGTGGGGGCGGCCAGGTGCAGGTCGAGGGGCTCGCGGGC
Organism: Orcinus orca; assembly: GCF_937001465.1. Lineage (NCBI taxonomy): Eukaryota > Metazoa > Chordata > Mammalia > Artiodactyla > Delphinidae > Orcinus > Orcinus orca. The sequence continues at coordinate 118,933 of NW_026044075.1, read as the reverse complement.
CGCACGGACGGCCCCCGGGTCCGCGGCCACGTGTGGTTCCCTTCAGGCCACCCCCGGAGCGTCTGGTGTGCCTCTGCCTTCCAGGGACGCCTTCTGGCCGCCTGGCCGCTCAGGCAGGCGGGGAGCGCCCAATCAGACGCTGGCTGTGGTGGGAGGGGCCTGAGGAGGTGGGGCTTGCAGCTGTGCCGGGCGGGGGCGGAGATAGCCGCGAACGCCGCGAGCGACAAAAGGAGAAGGCGGAGCGGGAGGCAGAAAGCCTAGAGCACCCGGTCTTCCCTAGAGGTCTCCCCTCCAAGTTCTAACCAGGCCCGACCCTGCTTAGCTTCCGCGACCGCGGCGAGATCGGGCCCTTCTAGGCTGCTTCGGCAGCAGATGCCGGCGGGGTCGCGGGCTGCCTCTTGAGGCGCAGCTCAGCAGGCGCTTGGGCCTTACCGTCAGCCCAGCGGCCCGCCCGTCCCGGCAGGGCCCCGCCGCCCGCCTAGGCTGGGGAACGGAGGTCTCGGGCACCTGGGGGTGGCGGAGGTGCTGGCGACCACCCAGCCCAGGGCGGGCGGGAGCCAGCAAACTTTTCGGAGCTAGGCGCCACGCCCCAGATCCCGCAGGCCGCTCACGGGGAAGTGGCCCAGGAGGCTTCCGGGCCCGGGGACCGCGGGCCCTTGGGCATCCCACCTGGCCGCCCACGCTGTGCTAGGCGCAGCTCAGACGCAGACCGGACCGGCCCTCCTGCCAGACAGAAGCTGGCCCGAAGCCACTGGGAGCCACCATTGAGTTGGCACGGCCCCTAAAACCCAGCAACGCCACCCTCGCCCCCACGCCACCGTCCGAGCTCAGGACCCCGCCCCAGGTGGCCGGCAGGCCCGGGGAAGCGGCCTGGGCCCTCGATCCCGCTCCCGCCCCCGGCCATGGCGAAACGGCGGAGGGGCGGCTTTCTCCGTATGGAGCTGTGGAGAGCCACCCCGGCAGACAGGTGGCGCCGCCGGGGCTGGGCTGCAGTGGGGGCGGCCAGGTGCAGGTCGAGGGGCTCGCGGGCCGCACGGAAGGCCCCCGGGTCCGCGGCCACGTCTGGTTCCCTTCAGGCCACCCCCGGAGCGTCTGGTGTGCCTCTGCCTTCCAGGGACGCCTTCTGGCCGCCTGGCCGCTCAGGCAGGCGGGGAGCGCCCCATCAGACGCTGGCTGTGGTGGGAGGGGCCTGAGGAGGTGGGGCTTGCAGCTGTGCCGGGCGGGGGCGGAGATAGCCGCGAACGCCGCGAGCGACAAAAGGAGAAGGCGGAGCGGGAGGCAGAAAGCCTAGAGCACCCGGTCTTCCCTAGAGGTCTCCCCTCCAAGTTCTAACCAGGCCCGACCCTGCTTAGCTTCCACGATCGCGGCGAGATCGGGCCCTTCTAGGCTGCTTCGGCAGCAGATGCCAGCGGGGTCGCGAGCTGCCTCTTGAGGCGCAGCTCAGCAGGCGCTTGGGCCTTACCGTCAGCCCAGCGGCCCGCCCGTCCCGGCAGGGCCCCGCCGCCCGCCTAGGCGGGGGAACGGAGGTCTCGGGCACCTGGGGGTGGCGGAGGTGCTGGTGACCACCCAGCCCAGGGCGGGCGGGAGCCAGCAAACTTTTCGGAGCTAGGCGCCACGCCCCAGATCCCGCAGGCCGCTCACGGGGAAGTGGCCCAGGAGGCTTCCGGGCCCGGGGACCGCGGGCCCTTGGGCATCCCACCTGGCCGCCCACGCTGCGCTAGGCGCAGCTCAGACGCAGACCGGACCGGCCCTCCTGCCCGACAGAAGCTGGCCCGAAGCCACTGGGAGCCACCATTGAGTTGGCACGGCCCCTAAGACCCAGCAACGCCACCCTCGCCCCCACGCCACCGTCCGAGCTCAGGACCCCGCCCCAGGTGGCCGGCAGGCCCGGGGAAGCGGCCTGGGCCCTCGATCCCGCTCCCGCCCCCGGCCATGGCGAAACGGCGGAGGGGCGGCTTTCTCCGTATGGAGCTGTGGAGAGCCACCCCGGCAGACAGGTGGCGGCGCCGGGGCTGGGCTGCAGTGGGGGCGGCCAGGTGCAGGTCGAGGGGCTCGCGGGCCGCACGGACGGCCCCCGGGTCCGCGGCCACGTCTGGTTCCCTTCAGGCCACCCCCGGAGCGTCTGGTGTGCCTCTGCCTTCCAGGGACGCCTTCTGGCCGCCTGGCCGCTCAGGCAGGCGGGGAGCGCCCCATCAGACGCTGGCTGTGGTGGGAGGGGCCTGAGGAGGTGGGGCTTGCAGCTGTGCCGGGCGGGGGCGGAGATAGCCGCGAACGCCGAGAGCGACAAAAGGAGAAGGCGGAGCGGGAGGCAGAAAGCCTAGAGCACCCGGTCTTCCCTAGAGGTCTCCCCTCCAAGTTCTAACCAGGCCCAACCCTGCTTAGCTTCCGCGACCGCGGCGAGATCGGGCCCTTCTAGGCTGCTTCGGCAGCAGATGCCGGCGGGGTCGCGGGCTGCCTCTTGAGGCGCAGCTCAGCAGGCGCTTGGGCCTTACCGTCAGCCCAGCGGCCCGCCCGTCCCGGCAGGGCCCCGCCGCCCGCCTAGGCGGGGGAACGGAGGTCTCGGGCACCTGGGGGTGGCGGAGGTGCTGGCGACCACCCAGCCCAGGGCGGGCGGGAGCCAGCAAACTTTTCGGAGCTAGGCGCCACGCCCCAGATCCCGCAGGCCGCTCACGGGGAAGTGGCCCAGGAGGCTTCCGGGCCTGGGGACCGCGGGCCCTTGGGCATCCCACCTGGCCGCCCACGCTGCGCTAGGCGCAGCTCAGACGCAGACCGGACCGGCCCTCCTGCCCGACAGAAGCTGGCCCGAAGCCACTGGGCGCCACCATTGAGTTGGCACGGCCCCTAAGACCCAGCAACGCCACCCTCGCCCCCACGCCACCGTCCGAGCTCAGGACCCCGCCCCAGGTGGCCGGCAGGCCCGGGGAAGCGGCCTGGGCCCTCGATCCCGCTCCCGCCCCCGGCCATGGCGAAACGGCGGAGGGGCGGCTTTCTCCGTATGGAGCTGTGGAGAGCCACCCCGGCAGACAGGTGGCGGCGCCGGGGCTGGGCTGCAGTGGGGGCGGCCAGGTGCAGGTCGAGGGGCTCGCGGGCCGCACGGACGGCCCCCGGGTCCGCGGCCACGTCTGGTTCCCTTCAGGCCACCCCCGGAGCGTCTGGTGTGCCTCTGCCTTCCAGGGACGCCTTCTGGCCGCCTGGCCGCTCAGGCAGGCGGGGAGCGCCCCATCAGACGCTGGCTGTGGTGGGAGGGGCCTGAGGAGGTGGGGCTTGCAGCTGTGCCGGGCGGGGGCGGAGATAGCCGCGAACGCCGCGAGCGACAAGAGGAGAAGGCGGAGCGGGAGGCAGAAAGCCTAGAGCACCCGGTCTTCCCTAGAGGTCTCCCCTCCAAGTTCTAACCAGGCCCGACCCTGCTTAGCTTCCGCGACCGCGGCGAGATCGGGCCCTTCTAGGCTGCTTCGGCAGCAGATGCCGGCAGGGTCGCGGGCTGCCTCTTGAGGCGCAGCTCAGCAGGCGCTTGGGCCTTACCGTCAGCCCAGCGGCCCGCCCATCCCGGCAGGGCCCCGCCGCCCGCCTAGGCGGGGGAACGGAGGTCTCGGGCACCTGGGGGTGGCGGAGGTGCTGGCGACCACCCAGCCCAGGGCGGGCGGGAGCCAGCAAACTTTTCGGAGCTAGGCGCCACGCCCCAGATCCCGCAGGCCGCTCACGGGGAAGTGGCCCAGGAGGCTTCCGGGCCCGGGGACCGCGGGCCCTTGGGCATCCCACCTGGCCGCCCACGCTGCGCTAGGCGCAGCTCAGACGCAGACCGGACCGGCCCTCCTGCCCGACAGAAGCTGGCCCGAAGCCACTGGGCGCCACCATTGAGTTGGCACGGCCCCTAAGACCCAGCAACGCCACCCTCGCCCCCACGCCACCGTCCGAGCTCAGGACCCCGCCCCAGGTGGCCGGCAGGCCCGGGGAAGCGGCCTGGGCCCTCGATCCCGCTCCCGCCCCCGGCCATGGCGAAACGGCGGAGGGGCGGCTTTCTCCGTATGGAGCTGTGGAGAGCCACCCCGGCAGACAGGTGGCGGCGCCGGGGCTGGGCTGCAGTGGGGGCGGCCAGGTGCAGGTCGAGGGGCTCGCGGGCCGCACGGACGGCCCCCGGGTCCGCGGCCACGTCTGGTTCCCTTCAGGCCACCCCCGGAGCGTCTGGTGTGCCTCTGCCTTCCAGGGACGCCTTCTGGCCGCCTGGCTGCTCAGGCAGGCGGGGAGCGCCCCATCAGACGCTGGCTGTGGTGGGAGGGGCCTGAGGAGGTGGGGCTTGCAGCTGTGCCGGGCGGGGGCGGAGATAGCCGCGAACGCCGCGAGCGACAAGAGGAGAAGGCGGAGCGGGAGGCAGAAAGCCTAGAGCACCCGGTCTTCCCTAGAGGTCTCCCCTCCAAGTTCTAACCAGGCCCGACCCTGCTTAGCTTCCGTGACCGCGGCGAGATCGGGCCCTTCTAGGCTGCTTCGGCAGCAGATGCCGGCGGGGTCGCGGGCTGCCTCTTGAGGCGCAGCTCAGCAGGCGCTTGGGCCTTACCGTCAGCCCAGCGGCCCGCCCGTCCCGGCAGGGCCCCGCCGCCCGCCTAGGCGGGGGAACGGAGGTCTCGGGCACCTGGGGGTGGCGGAGGTGCTGGCGACCACCCAGCCCAGGGCGGGCGGGAGCCAGCAAACTTTTCGGAGCTAGGCGCCACGCCCCAGATCCCGCAGGCCGCTCACGGGGAAGTGGCCCAGGAGGCTTCCGGGCCCGGGGACCGCGGGCCCTTGGGCATCCCACCTGGCCGCCCACGCTGCGCTAGGCGCAGCTCAGACGCAGACCGGACCGGCCCTCCTGCCCGACAGAAGCTGGCCCGAAGCCACTGGGCGCCACCATTGAGTTGGCACGGCCCCTAAGACCCAGCAACGCCACCCTCGCCCCCACGCCACCGTCCGAGCTCAGGACCCCGCCCCAGGTGGCCGGTAGGCCCGGGGAAGCGGCCTGGGCCCTCGATCCCGCTCCCGCCCCCGGCCATGGCGAAACGGCGGAGGGGCGGCTTTCTCCGTGTGGAGCTGTGGAGAGCCACCCCGGCAGACAGGTGGCGGCGCCGGGGCTGGGCTTCAGTGGGGGCGGCCAGGTGCAGGTCGAGGGGCTCGCGGGCCGCACGGACGGCCCCCGGGTCCGCGGCCACGTGTGGTTCCCTTCAGGCCACCCCCGGAGCGTCTGGTGTGCCTCTGCCTTCCAGGGACGCCTTCTGGCCGCCTGGCCGCTCAGGCAGGCGGGGAGCGCCCCATCAGACGCTGGCTGTGGTGGGAGGGGCCTGAGGAGGTGGGGCTTGCAGCTGTGCCGGGCGGGGGCGGAGATAGCCGCGAACGCCGCGAGCGACAAGAGGAGAAGGCGGAGCGGGAGGCAGAAAGCCTAGAGCACCCGGTCTTCCCTAGAGGTCTCCCCTCCAAGTTCTAACCAGGCCCGACCCTGCTTAGCTTCCGCGACCGCGGCGAGATCGGGCCCTTCTAGGCTGCTTCGGCAGCAGATGCCGGCGGGGTCGCGGGCTGCCTCTTGAGGCGCAGCTCAGCAGGCGCTTGGGCCTTACCGTCAGCCCAGCGGCCCGCCCGTCCCGGCAGGGCCCCGCCGCCCGCCTAGGCGGGGGAACGGAGGTCTCGGGCACCTGGGGGTGGCGGAGGTGCTGGCGACCACCCAGCCCAGGGCGGGCGGGAGCCAGCAAACTTTTCGGAGCTAGGCGCCACGCCCCAGATCCCGCAGGCCGCTCACGGGGAAGTGGCCCAGGAGGCTTCCGGGCCCGGGGACCGCGGGCCCTTGGGCATCCCACCTGGCCGCCCACGCTGCGCTAGGCGCAGCTCAGACGCAGACCGGACCGGCCCTCCTGCCCGACAGAAGCTGGCCCGAAGACACTGGGAGCCACCATTGAGTTGGCACGGCCCCTAAGACCCAGCAACGCCACCCTCGCCCCCACGCCACCGTCCGAGCTCAGGACCCCGCCCCAGGTGGCCGGCAGGCCCGGGGAAGCGGCCTGGGCCCTCGATCCCGCTCCCGCCCCCGGCCATGGCGAAACGGCGGAGGGGCGGCTTTCTCCGTATGGAGCTGTGGAGAGCCACCCCGGCAGACAGGTGGCGGCGCCGGGGCTGGGCTGCAGTGGGGGCGGCCAGGTGCAGGTCGAGGGGCTCGCGGGCCGCACGGACGGCCCCCGGGTCCGCGGCCACGTCTGGTTCCCTTCAGGCCACCCCCGGAGCGTCTGGTGTGCCTCTGCCTTCCAGGGACGCCTTCTGGCCGCCTGGCCGCTCAGGCAGGCGGGGAGCGCCCCATCAGACGCTGGCTGTGGTGGGAGGGGCCTGAGGAGGTGGGGCTTGCAGCTGTGCCGGGCGGGGGCGGAGATAGCCGCGAACGCCGCGAGCGACAAGAGGAGAAGGCGGAGCGGGAGGCAGAAAGCCTAGAGCACCCGGTCTTCCCTAGAGGTCTCCCCTCCAAGTTCTAACCAGGCCCGACCCTGCTTAGCTTCCGCGGCCGCGGCGAGATCGGGCCCTTCTAGGCTGCTTCGGCAGCAGATGCCGGCGGGGTCGCGGGCTGCCTCTTGAGGCGCAGCTCAGCAGGCGCTTGGGCCTTACCGTCAGCCCAGCGGCCCGCCCGTCCCGGCAGGGCCCCGCCGCCCGCCTAGGCGGGGGAACGGAGGTCTCGGGCACCTGGGGGTGGCGGAGGTGCTGGCGACCACCCAGCCCAGGGCGGGCGGGAGCCAGCAAACTTTTCGGAGCTAGGCGCCACGCCCCAGATCCCGCAGGCCGCTCACGGGGAAGTGGCCCAGGAGGCTTCCGGGCCCGGGGACCGCGGGCCCTTGGGCATCCCACCTGGCCGCCCACGCTGCGCTAGGCGCAGCTCAGACGCAGACCGGACCGGCCCTCCTGCCCGACAGAAGCTGGCCCGAAGCCACTGGGCGCCACCATTGAGTTGGCACGGCCCCTAAGACCCAGCAACGCCACCCTCGCCCCCACGCCACCGTCCGAGCTCAGGACCCCGCCCCAGGTGGCCGGCAGGCCCGGGGAAGCGGCCTGGGCCCTCGATCCCGCTCCCGCCCCCGGCCATGGCGAAACGGCGGAGGGGCGGCTTTCTCCGTATGGAGCTGTGGAGAGCCACCCCGGCAGACAGGTGGCGGCGCCGGGGCTGGGCTGCAGTGGGGGCGGCCAGGTGCAGGTCGAGGGGCTCGCGGGCCGCACGGACGGCCCCCGGGTCCGCGGCCACGTCTGGTTCCCTTCAGGCCACCCCCGGAGCGTCTGGTGTGCCTCTGCCTTCCAGGGACGCCTTCTGGCCGCCTGGCCGCTCAGGCAGGCGGGGAGCGCCCCATCAGACGCTGGCTGTGGTGGGAGGGGCCTGAGGAGGTGGGGCTTGCAGCTGTGCCGGGCGGGGGCGGAGATAGCCGCGAACGCCGCGAGCGACAAGAGGAGAAGGCGGAGCGGGAGGCAGAAAGCCTAGAGCACCCGGTCTTCCCTAGAGGTCTCCCCTCCAAGTTCTAACCAGGCCCGACCCTGCTTAGCTTCCGCGACCGCGGCGAGATCGGGCCCTTCTAGGCTGCTTCGGCAGCAGATGCCGGCGGGGTCGCGGGCTGCCTCTTGAGGCGCAGCTCAGCAGGCGCTTGGGCCTTACCGTCAGCCCAGCGGCCCGCCCGTCCCGGCAGGGCCCCGCCGCCCGCCTAGGCGGGGGAACGGAGGTCTCGGGCACCTGGGGGTGGCGGAGGTGCTGGCGACCACCCAGCCCAGGGCGGGCGGGAGCCAGCAAACTTTTCGGAGCTAGGCGCCACGCCCCAGATCCCGCAGGCCGCTCACGGGGAAGTGGCCCAGGAGGCTTCCGGGCCCGGGGACCGCGGGCCCTTGGGCATCCCACCTGGCCGCCCACGCTGTGCTAGGCGCAGCTCAGACGCAGACCGGACCGGCCCTCCTGCCCGACAGAAGCTGGCCCGAAGCCACTGGGAGCCACCATTGAGTTGGCACGGCCCCTAAAACCCAGCAACGCCACCCTCGCCCCCACGCCACCGTCCGAGCTCAGGACCCCGCCCCAGGTGGCCGGCAGGCCCGGGGAAGCGGCCTGGGCCCTCGATCCCGCTCCCGCCCCCGGCCATGGCGAAACGGCGGAGGGGCGGCTTTCTCCGTATGGAGCTGTGGAGAGCCACCCCGGCAGACAGGTGGCGGCGCCGGGGCTGGGCTGCAGTGGGGGCGGCCAGGTGCAGGTCGAGGGGCTCGCGGGCCGCACGGACGGCCCCCGGGTCCGCGGCCACGTCTGGTTCCCTTCAGGCCACCCCCGGAGCGTCTGGTGTGCCTCTGCCTTCCAGGGACGCCTTCTGGCCGCCTGGCCGCTCAGGCAGGCGGGGAGCGCCCCATCAGACGCTGGCTGTGGTGGGAGGGGCCTGAGGAGGTGGGGCTTGCAGCTGTGCCGGGCGGGGGCGGAGATCGCCGCGAACGCCGCGAGCGACAAGAGGAGAAGGCGGAGCGGGAGGCAGAAAGCCTAGAGCACCCGGTCTTCCCTAGAGGTCTCCCCTCCAAGTTCTAACCAGGCCCGACCCTGCTTAGCTTCCGCGACCGCGGCGAGATCGGGCCCTTCTAGGCTGCTTCGGCAGCAGATGCCGGCGGGGTCGCGGGCTGCCTCTTGAGGCGCAGCTCAGCAGGCGCTTGGGCCTTACCGTCAGCCCAGCGGCCCGCCCGTCCCGGCAGGGCCCCGCCGCCCGCCTAGGCGGGGGAACGGAGGTCTCGGGCACCTGGGGGTGGCGGAGGTGCTGGCGACCACCCAGCCCAGGGCGGGCGGGAGCCAGCAAACTTTTCGGAGCTAGGCGCCACGCCCCAGATCCTGCAGGCCGCTCACGGGGAAGTGGCCCAGGAGGCTTCCGGGCCCGGGGACCGCGGGCCCTTGGGCATCCCACCTGGCCGCCCACGCTGCGCTAGGCGCAGCTCAGACGCAGACCGGACCGGCCCTCCTGCCCGACAGAAGCTGGCCCGAAGCCACTGGGCGCCACCATTGAGTTGGCACGGCCCCTAAGACCCAGCAACGCCACCCTCGCCCCCACGCCACCGTCCGAGCTCAGGACCCCGCCCCAGGTGGCCGGCAGGCCCGGGGAAGCGGCCTGGGCCCTCGATCCCGCTCCCGCCCCCGGCCATGGCGAAACGGCGGAGGGGCGGCTTTCTCCGTATGGAGCTGTGGAGAGCCACCCCGGCAGACAGGTGGCGGCGCCGGGGCTGGGCTGCAGTGGGGGCGGCCAGGTGCAGGTCGAGGGGCTCGCGGGCCGCACGGACGGCCCCCGGGTCCGCGGCCACGTCTGGTTCCCTTCAGGCCACCCCCGGAGCGTCTGGTGTGCCTCTGCCTTCCAGGGACGCCTTCTGGCCGCCTGGCCGCTCAGGCAGGCGGGGAGCGCCCCATCAGACGCTGGCTGTGGTGGGAGGGGCCTGAGGAGGTGGGGCTTGCAGCTGTGCCGGGCGGGGGCGGAGATAGCCGCGAACGCCGCGAGCGACAAGAGGAGAAGGCGGAGCGGGAGGCAGAAAGCCTAGAGCACCCGGTCTTCCCTAGAGGTCTCCCCTCCAAGTTCTAACCAGGCCCGACCCTGCTTAGCTTCCGCGACCGCGGCGAGATCGGGCCCTTCTAGGCTGCTTCGGCAGCAGATGCCGGCGGGGTCGCGGGCTGCCTCTTGAGGCGCAGCTCAGCAGGCGCTTGGGCCTTACCGTCAGCCCAGCGGCCCGCCCGTCCCGGCAGGGCCCCGCCGCCCGCCTAGGCGGGGGAACGGAGGTCTCGGGCACCTGGGGGTGGCGGAGGTGCTGGCGACCACCCAGCCCAGGGCGGGCGGGAGCCAGCAAACTTTTCGGAGCTAGGCGCCACGCCCCAGATCCCGCAGGCCGCTCACGGGGAAGTGGCCCAGGAGGCTTCCGGGCCCGGGGACCGCGGGCCCTTGGGCATCCCACCTGGCCGCCCACGCTGCGCTAGGCGCAGCTCAGACGCAGACCGGACCGGCCCTCCTGCCCGACAGAAGCTGGCCCGAAGCCACTGGGCGCCACCATTGAGTTGGCACGGCCCCTAAGACCCAGCAACGCCACCCTCGCCCCCACGCCACCGTCCGAGCTCAGGACCCCGCCCCAGGTGGCCGGCAGGCCCGGGGAAGCGGCCTGGGCCCTCGATCCCGCTCCCGCCCCCGGCCATGGCGAAACGGCGGAGGGGCGGCTTTCTCCGTATGGAGCTGTGGAGAGCCACCCCGGCAGACAGGTGGCGGCGCCGGGGCTGGGCTGCAGTGGGGGCGGCCAGGTGCAGGTCGAGGGGCTCGCGGGCCGCACGGACGGCCCCCGGGTCCGCGGCCACGTCTGGTTCCCTTCAGGCCACCCCCGGAGCGTCTGGTGTGCCTCTGCCTTCCAGGGACGCCTTCTGGCCGCCTGGCCGCTCAGGCAGGCGGGGAGCGCCCCATCAGACGCTGGCTGTGGTGGGAGGGGCCTGAGGAGGTGGGGCTTGCAGCTGTGCCGGGCGGGGGCGGAGATCGCCGCGAACGCCGCGAGCGACAAGTGGAGAAGGCGGAGCGGGAGGCAGAAAGCCTAGAGCACCCGGTCTTCCCTAGAGGTCTCCCCTCCAAGTTCTAACCAGGCCCGACCCTGCTTAGCTTCCGCGACCGCGGCGAGATCGGGCCCTTCTAGGCTGCTTCGGCAGCAGATGCCGGCGGGGTCGCGGGCTGCCTCTTGAGGCGCAGCTCAGCAGGCGCTTGGGCCTTACCGTCAGCCCAGCGGCCCGCCCGTCCCGGCAGGGCCCCGCCGCCCGCCTAGGCGGGGGAACGGAGGTCTCGGGCACCTGGGGGTGGCGGAGGTGCTGGCGACCACCCAGCCCAGGGCGGGCGGGAGCCAGCAAACTTTTCGGAGCTAGGCGCCACGCCCCAGATCCCGCAGGCCGCTCACGGGGAAGTGGCCCAGGAGGCTTCCGGGCCCGGGGACCGCGGGCCCTTGGGCATCCCACCTGGCCGCCCACGCTGCGCTAGGCGCAGCTCAGACGCAGACCGGACCGGCCCTCCTGCCCGACAGAAGCTGGCCCGAAGCCACTGGGCGCCACCATTGAGTTGGCACGGCCCCTAAGACCCAGCAACGCCACCCTCGCCCCCACGCCACCGTCCGAGCTCAGGACCCCGCCCCAGGTGGCCGGCAGGCCCGGGGAAGCGGCCTGGGCCCTCGATCCCGCTCCCGCCCCCGGCCATGGCGAAACGGCGGAGGGGCGGCTTTCTCCGTATGGAGCTGTGGAGAGCCACCCCGGCAGACAGGTGGCGGCGCCGGGGCTGGGCTGCAGTGGGGGCGGCCAGGTGCAGGTCGAGGGGCTCGCGGGCCGCACGGACGGCCCCCGGGTCCGCGGCCACGTCTGGTTCCCTTCAGGCCACCCCCGGAGCGTCTGGTGTGCCTCTGCCTTCCAGGGACGCCTTCTGGCCGCCTGGCCGCTCAGGCAGGCGGGGAGCGCCCCATCAGACGCTGGCTGTGGTGGGAGGGGCCTGAGGAGGTGGGGCTTGCAGCTGTGCCGGGCGGGGGCGGAGATAGCCGCGAACGCCGCGAGCGACAAGAGGAGAAGGCGGAGCGGGAGGCAGAAAGCCTAGAGCACCCGGTCTTCCCTAGAGGTCTCCCCTCCAAGTTCTAACCAGGCCCGACCCTGCTTAGCTTCCGCGACCGCGGCGAGATCGGGCCCTTCTAGGCTGCTTCGGCAGCAGATGCCGGCGGGGTCGCGGGCTGCCTCTTGAGGCGCAGCTCAGCAGGCGCTTGGGCCTTACCGTCAGCCCAGCGGCCCGCCCGTCCCGGCAGGGCCCCGCCGCCCGCCTAGGCGGGGGAACGGAGGTCTCGGGCACCTGGGGGTGGCGGAGGTGCTGGCGACCACCCAGCCCAGGGCGGGCGGGAGCCAGCAAAATTTTCGGAGCTAGGCGCCACGCCCCAGATCCCGCAGGCCGCTCACGGGGAAGTGGCCCAGGAGGCTTCCGGGCCCGGGGACCGCGGGCCCTTGGGCATCCCACCTGGCCGCCCACGCTGCGCTAGGCGCAGCTCAGACGCAGACCGGACCGGCCCTCCTGCCCGACAGAAGCTGGCCCGAAGCCACTGGGCACCACCATTGAGTTGGCACGGCCCCTAAGACCCAGCAACGCCACCCTCGCCCCCACGCCACCGTCCGAGCTCAGGACCCCGCCCCAGGTGGCCGGCAGGCCCGGGGAAGCGGCCTGGGCCCTCGATCCCGCTCCCGCCCCCGGCCATGGCGAAACGGCGGAGGGGCGGCTTTCTCCGTATGGAGCTGTGGAGAGCCACCCCGGCAGACAGGTGGCGGCGCCGGGGCTGGGCTGCAGTGGGGGCGGCCAGGTGCAGGTCGAGGGGCTCGCGGGCCGCACGGACGGCCCCCGGGTCCGCGGCCACGTCTGGTTCCCTTCAGGCCACCCCCGGAGCGTCTGGTGTGCCTCTGCCTTCCAGGGACGCCTTCTGGCCGCCTGGCCGCTCAGGCAGGCGGGGAGCGCCCCATCAGACGCTGGCTGTGGTGGGAGGGGCCTGAGGAGGTGGGGCTTGCAGCTGTGCCGGGCGGGGGCGGAGATCGCCGCGAACGCCGCGAGCGACAAAAGGAGAAGGCGGAGCGGGAGGCAGAAAGCCTAGAGCACCCGGTCTTCCCTAGAGGTCTCCCCTCCAAGTTCTAACCAGGCCCGACCCTGCTTAGCTTCCGCGACCGCGGCGAGATCGGGCCCTTCTAGGCTGCTTCGGCAGCAGATGCCGGCGGGGTCGCGGGCTGCCTCTTGAGGCGCAGCTCAGCAGGCGCTTGGGCCTTACCGTCAGCCCAGCGGCCCGCCCGTCCCGGCAGGGCCCCGCCGCCCGCCTAGGCGGGGGAACGGAGGTCTCGGGCACCTGGGGGTGGCGGAGGTGCTGGCGACCACCCAGCCCAGGGCGGGCGGGAGCCAGCAAACTTTTCGGAGCTAGGCGCCACGCCCCAGATCCCGCAGGCCGCTCACGGGGAAGTGGCCCAGGAGGCTTCCGGGCCCGGGGACCGCGGGCCCTTGGGCATCCCACCTGGCCGCCCACGCTGCGCTAGGCGCAGCTCAGACGCAGACCGGACCGGCCCTCCTGCCCGACAGAAGCTGGCCCGAAGCCACTGGGCGCCACCATTGAGTTGGCACGGCCCCTAAGACCCAGCAACGCCACCCTCGCCCCCACGCCACCGTCCGAGCTCAGGACCCCGCCCCAGGTGGCCGGCAGGCCCGGGGAAGCGGCCTGGGCCCTCGATCCCGCTCCCGCCCCCGGCCATGGCGAAACGGCGGAGGGGCGGCTTTCTCCGTATGGAGCTGTGGAGAGCCACCCCGGCAGACAGGTGGCGGCGCCGGGGCTGGGCTGCAGTGGGGGCGGCCAGGTGCAGGTCGAGGGGCTCGCGGGCCGCACGGACGGCCCCCGGGTCCGCGGCCACGTCTGGTTCCCTTCAGGCCACCCCCGGAGCGTCTGGTGTGCCTCTGCCTTCCAGGGACGCCTTCTGGCCGCCTGGCCGCTCAGGCAGGCGGGGAGCGCCCCATCAGACGCTGGCTGTGGTGGGAGGGGCCTGAGGAGGTGGGGCTTGCAGCTGTGCCGGGCGGGGGCGGAGATAGCCGCGAACGCCGCGAGCGACAAGAGGAGAAGGCGGAGCGGGAGGCAGAAAGCCTAGAGCACCCGGTCTTCCCTAGAGGTCTCCCCTCCAAGTTCTAACCAGGCCCGACCCTGCTTAGCTTCCGCGACCGCGGCGAGATCGGGCCCTTCTAGGCTGCTTCGGCAGCAGATGCCGGCGGGGTCGCGGGCTGCCTCTTGAGGCGCAGCTCAGCAGGCGCTTGGGCCTTACCGTCAGCCCAGCGGCCCGCCCGTCCCGGCAGGGCCCCGCCGCCCGCCTAGGCGGGGGAACGGAGGTCTCGGGCACCTGGGGGTGGCGGAGGTGCTGGCGACCACCCAGCCCAGGGCGGGCGGGAGCCAGCAAACTTTTCGGAGCTAGGCGCCACGCCCCAGATCCCGCAGGCCGCTCACGGGGAAGTGGCCCAGGAGGCTTCCGGGCCCGGGGACCGCGGGCCCTTGGGCATCCCACCTGGCCGCCCACGCTGCGCTAGGCGCAGCTCAGACGCAGACCGGACCGGCCCTCCTGCCCGACAGAAGCTGGCCCGAAGCCACTGGGCGCCACCATTGAGTTGGCACGGCCCCTAAGACCCAGCAACGCCACCCTCGCCCCCACGCCACCGTCCGAGCTCAGGACCCCGCCCCAGGTGGCCGGCAGGCCCGGGGAAGCGGCCTGGGCCCTCGATCCCGCTCCCGCCCCCGGCCATGGCGAAACGGCGGAGGGGCGGCTTTCTCCGTATGGAGCTGTGGAGAGCCACCCCGGCAGACAGGTGGCGGCGCCGGGGCTGGGCTGCAGTGGGGGCGGCCAGGTGCAGGTCGAGGGGCTCGCGGGCCGCACGGACGGCCCCCGGGTCCGCGGCCACGTCTGGTTCCCTTCAGGCCACCCCCGGAGCGTCTGGTGTGCCTCTGCCTTCCAGGGACGCCTTCTGGCCGCCTGGCCGCTCAGGCAGGCGGGGAGCGCCCCATCAGACGCTGGCTGTGGTGGGAGGGGCCTGAGGAGGTGGGGCTTGCAGCTGTGCCGGGCGGGGGCGGAGATAGCCGCGAACGCCGCGAGCGACAAGAGGAGAAGGCGGAGCGGGAGGCCGAAAGCCTAGAGCACCCGGTCTTCCCTAGAGGTCTCCCCTCCAAGTTCTAACCAGGCCCGACCCTGCTTAGCTTCCGCGACCGCGGCGAGATCGGGCCCTTCTAGGCTGCTTCGGCAGCAGATGCCGGCGGGGTCGCGGGCTGCCTCTTGAGGCGCAGCTCAGCAGGCGCTTGGGCCTTACCGTCAGCCCAGCGGCCCGCCCGTCCCGGCAGGGCCCCGCCGCCCGCCTAGGCGGGGGAACGGAGGTCTCGGGCACCTGGGGGTGGCGGAGGTGCTGGCGACCACCCAGCCCAGGGCGGGCGGGAGCCAGCAAACTTTTCGGAGCTAGGCGCCACGCCCCAGATCCCGCAGGCCGCTCACGGGGAAGTGGCCCAGGAGGCTTCCGGGCCCGGGGACCGCGGGCCATTGGGCATCCCACCTGGCCGCCCACGCTGCGCTAGGCGCAGCTCAGACGCAGACCGGACCGGCCCTCCTGCCCGACAGAAGCTGGCCCGAAGCCACTGGGCGCCACCATTGAGTTGGCACGGCCCCTAAGACCCAGCAACGCCACCCTCGCCCCCACGCCACCGTCCGAGCTCAGGACCCCGCCCCAGGTGGCCGGCAGGCCCGGGGAAGCGGCCTGGGCCCTCGATCCCGCTCCCGCCCCCGGCCATGGCGAAACGGCGGAGGGGCGGCTTTCTCCGTATGGAGCTGTGGAGAGCCACCCCGGCAGACAGGTGGCGGCGCCGGGGCTGGGCTGCAGTGGGGGCGGCCAGGTGCAGGTCGAGGGGCTCGCGGGCCGCACGGACGGCCCCCGGGTCCGCGGCCACGTCTGGTTCCCTTCAGGCCACCCCCGGAGCGTCTGGTGTGCCTCTGCCTTCCAGGGACGCCTTCTGGCCGCCTGGCCGCTCAGGCAGGCGGGGAGCGCCCCATCAGACGCTGGCTGTGGTGGGAGGGGCCTGAGGAGGTGGGGCTTGCAGCTGTGCCGGGCGGGGGCGGAGATAGCCGCGAACGCCGCGAGCGACATAAAGGAGAAGGCGGAGCGGGAGGCAGAAAGCCTAGAGCACCCGGTCTTCCCTAGAGGTCTCCCCTCCAAGTTCTAACCAGGCCCGACCCTGCTTAGCTTCCGCGACCGCGGCGAGATCGGGCCCTTCTAGGCTGCTTCGGCAGCAGATGCCGGCGGGGTCGCGGGCTGCCTCTTGAGGCGCAGCTCAGCAGGCGCTTGGGCCTTACCGTCAGCCCAGCGGCCCGCCCGTCCCGGCAGGGCCCCGCCGCCCGCCTAGGCGGGGGAACGGAGGTCTCGGGCACCTGGGGGTGGCGGAGGTGCTGGCGACCACCCAGCCCAGGGCGGGCGGGAGCCAGCAAACTTTTCGGAGCTAGGCGCCACGCCCCAGATCCCGCAGGCCGCTCACGGGGAAGTGGCCCAGGAGGCTTCCGGGCCCGGGGACCGCGGGCCCTTGGGCATCCCACCTGGCCGCCCACGCTGCGCTAGGCGCAGCTCAGACGCAGACCGGACCGGCCCTCCTGCCCGACAGAAGCTGGCCCGAAGCCACTGGGCGCCACCATTGAGTTGGCACGGCCCCTAAGACCCAGCAACGCCACCCTCGCCCCCACGCCACCGTCCGAGCTCAGGACCCCGCCCCAGGTGGCCGGCAGGCCCGGGGAAGCGGCCTGGGCCCTCGATCCCGCTCCCGCCCCCGGCCATGGCGAAACGGCGGAGGGGCGGCTTTCTCCGTATGGAGCTGTGGAGAGCCACCCCGGCAGACAGGTGGCGGCGCCGGGGCTGGGCTGCAGTGGGGGCGGCCAGGTGCAGGTCGAGGGGCTCGCGGGCCGCACGGACGGCCCCCGGGTCCGCGGCCACGTCTGGTTCCCTTCAGGCCACCCCCGGAGCGTCTGGTGTGCCTCTGCCTTCCAGGGACGCCTTCTGGCCGCCTGGCCGCTCAGGCAGGCGGGGAGCGCCCCATCAGACGCTGGCTGTGGTGGGAGGGGCCTGAGGAGGTGGGGCTTGCAGCTGTGCCGGGCGGGGGCGGAGATAGCCGCGAACGCCGCGAGCGACATAAAGGAGAAGGCGGAGCGGGAGGCAGAAAGCCTAGAGCACCCGGTCTTCCCTAGAGGTCTCCCCTCCAAGTTCTAACCAGGCCCGACCCTGCTTAGCTTCCGCGACCGCGGCGAGATCGGGCCCTTCTAGGCTGCTTCGGCAGCAGATGCCGGCGGGGTCGCGGGCTGCCTCTTGAGGCGCAGCTCAGCAGGCGCTTGGGCCTTACCGTCAGCCCAGCGGCCCGCCCGTCCCGGCAGGGCCCCGCCGCCCGCCTAGGCGGGGGAACGGAGGTCTCGGGCACCTGGGGGTGGCGGAGGTGCTGGCGACCACCCAGCCCAGGGCGGGCGGGAGCCAGCAAACTTTTCGGAGCTAGGCGCCACGCCCCAGATCCCGCAGGCCGCTCACGGGGAAGTGGCCCAGGAGGCTTCCGGGCCCGGGGACCGCGGGCCCTTGGGCATCCCACCTGGCCGCCCACGCTGCGCTAGGCGCAGCTCAGACGCAGACCGGACCGGCCCTCCTGCCCGACAGAAGCTGGCCCGAAGCCACTGGGCGCCACCATTGAGTTGGCACGGCCCCTAAGACCCAGCAACGCCACCCTCGCCCCCACGCCACCGTCCGAGCTCAGGACCCCGCCCCAGGTGGCCGGCAGGCCCGGGGAAGCGGCCTGGGCCCTCGATCCCGCTCCCGCCCCCGGCCATGGCGAAACGGCGGAGGGGCGGCTTTCTCCGTATGGAGCTGTGGAGAGCCACCCCGGCAGACAGGTGGCGGCGCCGGGGCTGGGCTGCAGTGGGGGCGGCCAGGTGCAGGTCGAGGGGCTCGCGGGCCGCACGGACGGCCCCCGGGTCCGCGGCCACGTCTGGTTCCCTTCAGGCCACCCCCGGAGCGTCTGGTGTGCCTCTGCCTTCCAGGGACGCCTTCTGGCCGCCTGGCCGCTCAGGCAGGCGGGGAGCGCCCCATCAGACGCTGGCTGTGGTGGGAGGGGCCTGAGGAGGTGGGGCTTGCAGCTGTGCCGGGCGGGGGCGGAGATCGCCGCGAACGCCGCGAGCGACAAAAGGAGAAGGCGGAGCGGGAGGCAGAAAGCCTAGAGCACCCGGTCTTCCCTAGAGGTCTCCCCTCCAAGTTCTAACCAGGCCCGACCCTGCTTAGCTTCCGCGACCGCGGCGAGATCGGGCCCTTCTAGGCTGCTTCGGCAGCAGATGCCGGCGGGGTCGCGGGCTGCCTCTTGAGGCGCAGCTCAGCAGGCGCTTGGGCCTTACCGTCAGCCCAGCGGCCCGCCCGTCCCGGCAGGGCCCCGCCGCCCGCCTAGGCGGGGGAACGGAGGTCTCGGGCACCTGGGGGTGGCGGAGGTGCTGGCGACCACCCAGCCCAGGGCGGGCGGGAGCCAGCAAACTTTTCGGAGCTAGGCGCCACGCCCCAGATCCCGCAGGCCGCTCACGGGGAAGTGGCCCAGGAGGCTTCCGGGCCCGGGGACCGCGGGCCCTTGGGCATCCCACCTGGCCGCCCACGCTGCGCTAGGCGCAGCTCAGACGCAGACCGGACCGGCCCTCCTGCCCGACAGAAGCTGGCCCGAAGCCACTGGGCGCCACCATTGAGTTGGCACGGCCCCTAAGACCCAGCAACGCCACCCTCGCCCCCACGCCACCGTCCGAGCTCAGGACCCCGCCCCAGGTGGCCGGCAGGCCCGGGGAAGCGGCCTGGGCCCTCGATCCCGCTCCCGCCCCCGGCCATGGCGAAACGGCGGAGGGGCGGCTTTCTCCGTATGGAGCTGTGGAGAGCCACCCCGGCAGACAGGTGGCGGCGCCGGGGCTGGGCTGCAGTGGGGGCGGCCAGGTGCAGGTCGAGGGGCTCGCGGGCCGCACGGACGGCCCCCGGGTCCGCGGCCACGTCTGGTTCCCTTCAGGCCACCCCCGGAGCGTCTGGTGTGCCTCTGCCTTCCAGGGACGCCTTCTGGCCGCCTGGCCGCTCAGGCAGGCGGGGAGCGCCCCATCAGACGCTGGCTGTGGTGGGAGGGGCCTGAGGAGGTGGGGCTTGCAGCTGTGCCGGGCGGGGGCGGAGATAGCCGCGAACGCCGCGAGCGACAAAAGGAGAAGGCGGAGCGGGAGGCAGAAAGCCTAGAGCACCCGGTCTTCCCTAGAGGTCTCCCCTCCAAGTTCTAACCAGGCCCGACCCTGCTTAGCTTCCGCGACCGCGGCGAGATCGGGCCCTTCTAGGCTGCTTCGGCAGCAGATGCCGGCGGGGTCGCGGGCTGCCTCTTGAGGCGCAGCTCAGCAGGCGCTTGGGCCTTACCGTCAGCCCAGCGGCCCGCCCGTCCCGGCAGGGCCCCGCCGCCCGCCTAGGCGGGGGAACGGAGGTCTCGGGCACCTGGGGGTGGCGGAGGTGCTGGCGACCACCCAGCCCAGGGCGGGCGGGAGCCAGCAAACTTTTCGGAGCTAGGCTCCACGCCCCAGATCCCGCAGGCCGCTCACGGGGAAGTGGCCCAGGAGGCTTCCGGGCCCGGGGACCGCGGGCCCTTGGGCATCCCACCTGGCCGCCCACGCTGCGCTAGGCGCAGCTCAGACGCAGACCGGACCGGCCCTCCTGCCCGACAGAAGCTGGCCCGAAGCCACTGGGCGCCACCATTGAGTTGGCACGGCCCCTAAGACCCAGCAACGCCACCCTCGCCCCCACGCCACCGTCCGAGCTCAGGACCCCGCCCCAGGTGGCCGGCAGGCCCGGGGAAGCGGCCTGGGCCCTCGATCCCGCTCCCGCCCCCGGCCATGGCGAAACGGCGGAGGGGCGGCTTTCTCCGTATGGAGCTGTGGAGAGCCACCCCGGCAGACAGGTGGCGGCGCCGGGGCTGGGCTGCAGTGGGGGCGGCCAGGTGCAGGTCGAGGGGCTCGCGGGCCGCACGGACGGCCCCCGGGTCCGCGGCCACGTCTGGTTCCCTTCAGGCCACCCCCGGAGCGTCTGGTGTGCCTCTGCCTTCCAGGGACGCCTTCTGGCCGCCTGGCCGCTCAGGCAGGCGGGGAGCGCCCCATCAGACGCTGGCTGTGGTGGGAGGGGCCTGAGGAGGTGGGGCTTGCAGCTGTGCCGGGCGGGGGCGGAGATAGCCGCGAACGCCGCGAGCGACAAGAGGAGAAGGCGGAGCGGGAGGCAGAAAGCCTAGAGCACCCGGTCTTCCCTAGAGGTCTCCCCTCCAAGTTCTAACCAGGCCCGACCCTGCTTAGCTTCCGCGACCGCGGCGAGATCGGGCCCTTCTAGGCTGCTTCGGCAGCAGATGCCGGCGGGGTCGCGGGCTGCCTCTTGAGGCGCAGCTCAGCAGGCGCTTGGGCCTTACCGTCAGCCCAGCGGCCCGCCCGTCCCGGCAGGGCCCCGCCGCCCGCCTAGGCGGGGGAACGGAGGTCTCGGGCACCTGGGGGTGGCGGAGGTGCTGGCGACCACCCAGCCCAGGGCGGGCGGGAGCCAGCAAACTTTTCGGAGCTAGGCGCCACGCCCCAGATCCCGCAGGCCGCTCACGGGGAAGTGGCCCAGGAGGCTTCCGGGCCCGGGGACCGCGGGCCCTTGGGCATCCCACCTGGCCGCCCACGCTGCGCTAGGCGCAGCTCAGACGCAGACCGGACCGGCCCTCCTGCCCGACAGAAGCTGGCCCGAAGCCACTGGGCGCCACCATTGAGTTGGCACGGCCCCTAAGACCCAGCAACGCCACCCTCGCCCCCACGCCACCGTCCGAGCTCAGGACCCCGCCCCAGGTGGCCGGCAGGCCCGGGGAAGCGGCCTGGGCCCTCGATCCCGCTCCCGCCCCCGGCCATGGCGAAACGGCGGAGGGGCGGCTTTCTCCGTATGGAGCTGTGGAGAGCCACCCCGGCAGACAGGTGGCGGCGCCGGGGCTGGGCTGCAGTGGGGGCGGCCAGGTGCAGGTCAAGGGGCTCGCGGGCCGCACGGACGGCCCCCGGGTCCGCGGCCACGTCTGGTTCCCTTCAGGCCACCCCCGGAGCGTCTGGTGTGCCTCTGCCTTCCAGGGACGCCTTCTGGCCGCCTGGCCGCTCAGGCAGGCGGGGAGCGCCCCATCAGACGCTGGCTGTGGTGGGAGGGGCCTGAGGAGGTGGGGCTTGCAGCTGTGCCGGGCGGGGGCGGAGATAGCCGCGAACGCCGCGAGCGACAAGAGGAGAAGGCGGAGCGGGAGGCCGAAAGCCTAGAGCACCCGGTCTTCCCTAGAGGTCTCCCCTCCAAGTTCTAACCAGGCCCGACCCTGCTTAGCTTCCGCGACCGCGGCGAGATCGGGCCCTTCTAGGCTGCTTCGGCAGCAGATGCCGGCGGGGTCGCGGGCTGCCTCTTGAGGCGCAGCTCAGCAGGCGCTTGGGCCTTACCGTCAGCCCAGCGGCCCGCCCGTCCCGGCAGGGCCCCGCCGCCCGCCTAGGCGGGGGAACGGAGGTCTCGGGCACCTGGGGGTGGCGGAGGTGCTGGCGACCACCCAGCCCAGGGCGGGCGGGAGCCAGCAAACTTTTCGGAGCTAGGCGCCACGCCCCAGATCCCGCAGGCCGCTCACGGGGAAGTGGCCCAGGAGGCTTCCGGGCCCGGGGACCGCGGGCCATTGGGCATCCCACCTGGCCGCCCACGCTGCGCTAGGCGCAGCTCAGACGCAGACCGGACCGGCCCTCCTGCCCGACAGAAGCTGGCCCGAAGCCACTGGGCGCCACCATTGAGTTGGCACGGCCCCTAAGACCCAGCAACGCCACCCTCGCCCCCACGCCACCGTCCGAGCTCAGGACCCCGCCCCAGGTGGCCGGCAGGCCCGGGGAAGCGGCCTGGGCCCTCGATCCCGCTCCCGCCCCCGGCCATGGCGAAACGGCGGAGGGGCGGCTTTCTCCGTATGGAGCTGTGGAGAGCCACCCCGGCAGACAGGTGGCGGCGCCGGGGCTGGGCTGCAGTGGGGGCGGCCAGGTGCAGGTCGAGGGGCTCGCGGGCCGCACGGACGGCCCCCGGGTCCGCGGCCACGTCTGGTTCCCTTCAGGCCACCCCCGGAGCGTCTGGTGTGCCTCTGCCTTCCAGGGACGCCTTCTGGCCGCCTGGCCGCTCAGGCAGGCGGGGAGCGCCCCATCAGACGCTGGCTGTGGTGGGAGGGGCCTGAGGAGGTGGGGCTTGCAGCTGTGCCGGGCGGGGGCGGAGATAGCCGCGAACGCCGCGAGCGACATAAAGGAGAAGGCGGAGCGGGAGGCAGAAAGCCTAGAGCACCCGGTCTTCCCTAGAGGTCTCCCCTCCAAGTTCTAACCAGGCCCGACCCTGCTTAGCTTCCGCGACCGCGGCGAGATCGGGCCCTTCTAGGCTGCTTCGGCAGCAGATGCCGGCGGGGTCGCGGGCTGCCTCTTGAGGCGCAGCTCAGCAGGCGCTTGGGCCTTACCGTCAGCCCAGCGGCCCGCCCGTCCCGGCAGGGCCCCGCCGCCCGCCTAGGCGGGGGAACGGAGGTCTCGGGCACCTGGGGGTGGCGGAGGTGCTGGCGACCACCCAGCCCAGGGCGGGCGGGAGCCAGCAAACTTTTCGGAGCTAGGCGCCACGCCCCAGATCCCGCAGGCCGCTCACGGGGAAGTGGCCCAGGAGGCTTCCGGGCCCGGGGACCGCGGGCCCTTGGGCATCCCACCTGGCCGCCCACGCTGCGCTAGGCGCAGCTCAGACGCAGACCGGACCGGCCCTCCTGCCCGACAGAAGCTGGCCCGAAGCCACTGGGCGCCACCATTGAGTTGGCACGGCCCCTAAGACCCAGCAACGCCACCCTCGCCCCCACGCCACCGTCCGAGCTCAGGACCCCGCCCCAGGTGGCCGGCAGGCCCGGGGAAGCGGCCTGGGCCCTCGATCCCGCTCCCGCCCCCGGCCATGGCGAAACGGCGGAGGGGCGGCTTTCTCCGTATGGAGCTGTGGAGAGCCACCCCGGCAGACAGGTGGCGGCGCCGGGGCTGGGCTGCAGTGGGGGCGGCCAGGTGCAGGTCGAGGGGCTCGCGGGCCGCACGGACGGCCCCCGGGTCCGCGGCCACGTCTGGTTCCCTTCAGGCCACCCCCGGAGCGTCTGGTGTGCCTCTGCCTTCCAGGGACGCCTTCTGGCCGCCTGGCCGCTCAGGCAGGCGGGGAGCGCCCCATCAGACGCTGGCTGTGGTGGGAGGGGCCTGAGGAGGTGGGGCTTGCAGCTGTGCCGGGCGGGTGTGGAGATAGCCGCGAACGCCTCGAGCGACATAAAGGAGAAAGCGGAGCGGGAGGCAGAAAGCCTAGAGCACCCGGTCTTCCCTAGAGGTCTCCCCTCCAAGTTCTAACCAGGCCCGACCCTGCTTAGCTTCCGCGACCGCGGCGAGATCGGGCCCTTCTAGGCTGCTTCGGCAGCAGATGCCGGCGGGGTCGCGGGCTGCCTCTTGAGGCGCAGCTCAGCAGGCGCTTGGGCCTTACCGTCAGCCCAGCGGCCCGCCCGTCCCGGCAGGGCCCCGCCGCCCGCCTAGGCGGGGGAACGGAGGTCTCGGGCACCTGGGGGTGGCGGAGGTGCTGGCGACCACCCAGCCCAGGGCGGGCGGGAGCCAGCAAACTTTTCGGAGCTAGGCGCCACGCCCCAGATCCCGCAGGCCGCTCACGGGGAAGTGGCCCAGGAGGCTTCCGGGCCCGGGGACCGCGGGCCCTTGGGCATCCCACCTGGCCGCCCACGCTGCGCTAGGCGCAGCTCAGACGCAGACCGGACCGGCCCTCCTGCCCGACAGAAGCTGGCCCGAAGCCACTGGGCGCCACCATTGAGTTGGCACGGCCCCTAAGACCCAGCAACGCCACCCTCGCCCCCACGCCACCGTCCGAGCTCAGGACCCCGCCCCAGGTGGCCGGCAGGCCCGGGGAAGCGGCCTGGGCCCTCGATCCCGCTCCCGCCCCCGGCCATGGCGAAACGGCGGAGGGGCGGCTTTCTCCGTATGGAGCTGTGGAGAGCCACCCCGGCAGACAGGTGGCGGCGCCGGGGCTGGGCTGCAGTGGGGGCGGCCAGGTGCAGGTCGAGGGGCTCGCGGGCCGCACGGACGGCCCCCGGGTCCGCGGCCACGTCTGGTTCCCTTCAGGCCACCCCCGGAGCGTCTGGTGTGCCTCTGCCTTCCAGGGACGCCTTCTGGCCGCCTGGCCGCTCAGGCAGGCGGGGAGCGCCCCATCAGACGCTGGCTGTGGTGGGAGGGGCCTGAGGAGGTGGGGCTTGCAGCTGTGCCGGGCGGGGGCGGAGATCGCCGCGAACGCCGCGAGCGACAAGAGGAGAAGGCGGAGCGGGAGGCAGAAAGCCTAGAGCACCCGGTCTTCCCTAGAGGTCTCCCCTCCAAGTTCTAACCAGGCCCGACCCTGCTTAGCTTCCGCGACCGCGGCGAGATCGGGCCCTTCTAGGCTGCTTCGGCAGCAGATGCCGGCGGGGTCGCGGGCTGCCTCTTGAGGCGCAGCTCAGCAGGCGCTTGGGCCTTACCGTCAGCCCAGCGGCCCGCCCGTCCCGGCAGGGCCCCGCCGCCCGCCTAGGCGGGGGAACGGAGGTCTCGGGCACCTGGGGGTGGCGGAGGTGCTGGCGACCACCCAGCCCAGGGCGGGCGGGAGCCAGCAAACTTTTCGGAGCTAGGCGCCACGCCCCAGATCCCGCAGGCCGCTCACGGGGAAGTGGCCCAGGAGGCTTCCGGGCCCGGGGACCGCGGGCCCTTGGGCATCCCACCTGGCCGCCCACGCTGCGCTAGGCGCAGCTCAGACGCAGACCGGACCGGCCCTCCTGCCCGACAGAAGCTGGCCCGAAGCCACTGGGCGCCACCATTGAGTTGGCACGGCCCCTAAGACCCAGCAACGCCACCCTCGCCCCCACGCCACCGTCCGAGCTCAGGACCCCGCCCCAGGTGGCCGGCAGGCCCGGGGAAGCGGCCTGGGCCCTCGATCCCGCTCCCGCCCCCGGCCATGGCGAAACGGCGGAGGGGCGGCTTTCTCCGTATGGAGCTGTGGAGAGCCACCCCGGCAGACAGGTGGCGGCGCCGGGGCTGGGCTGCAGTGGGGGCGGCCAGGTGCAGGTCGAGGGGCTCGCGGGCCGCACGGACGGCCCCCGGGTCCGCGGCCACGTCTGGTTCCCTTCAGGCCACCCCCGGAGCGTCTGGTGTGCCTCTGCCTTCCAGGGACGCCTTCTGGCCGCCTGGCCGCTCAGGCAGGCGGGGAGCGCCCCATCAGACGCTGGCTGTGGTGGGAGGGGCCTGAGGAGGTGGGGCTTGCAGCTGTGCCGGGCGGGGGCGGAGATAGCCGCGAACGCCGCGAGCGACAAAAGGAGAAGGCGGAGCGGGAGGCAGAAAGCCTAGAGCACCCGGTCTTCCCTAGAGGTCTCCCCTCCAAGTTCTAACCAGGCCCGACCCTGCTTAGCTTCCGCGACCGCGGCGAGATCGGGCCCTTCTAGGCTGCTTCGGCAGCAGATGCCGGCGGGGTCGCGGGCTGCCTCTTGAGGCGCAGCTCAGCAGGCGCTTGGGCCTTACCGTCAGCCCAGCGGCCCGCCCGTCCCGGCAGGGCCCCGCCGCCCGCCTAGGCGGGGGAACGGAGGTCTCGGGCACCTGGGGGTGGCGGAGGTGCTGGCGACCACCCAGCCCAGGGCGGGCGGGAGCCAGCAAACTTTTCGGAGCTAGGCTCCACGCCCCAGATCCCGCAGGCCGCTCACGGGGAAGTGGCCCAGGAGGCTTCCGGGCCCGGGGACCGCGGGCCCTTGGGCATCCCACCTGGCCGCCCACGCTGCGCTAGGCGCAGCTCAGACGCAGACCGGACCGGCCCTCCTGCCCGACAGAAGCTGGCCCGAAGCCACTGGGCGCCACCATTGAGTTGGCACGGCCCCTAAGACCCAGCAACGCCACCCTCGCCCCCACGCCACCGTCCGAGCTCAGGACCCCGCCCCAGGTGGCCGGCAGGCCCGGGGAAGCGGCCTGGGCCCTCGATCCCGCTCCCGCCCCCGGCCATGGCGAAACGGCGGAGGGGCGGCTTTCTCCGTATGGAGCTGTGGAGAGCCACCCCGGCAGACAGGTGGCGGCGCCGGGGCTGGGCTGCAGTGGGGGCGGCCAGGTGCAGGTCGAGGGGCTCGCGGGCCGCACGGACGGCCCCCGGGTCCGCGGCCACGTCTGGTTCCCTTCAGGCCACCCCCGGAGCGTCTGGTGTGCCTCTGCCTTCCAGGGACGCCTTCTGGCCGCCTGGCCGCTCAGGCAGGCGGGGAGCGCCCCATCAGACGCTGGCTGTGGTGGGAGGGGCCTGAGGAGGTGGGGCTTGCAGCTGTGCCGGGCGGGGGCGGAGATAGCCGCGAACGCCGCGAGCGACAAGAGGAGAAGGCGGAGCGGGAGGCAGAAAGCCTAGAGCACCCGGTCTTCCCTAGAGGTCTCCCCTCCAAGTTCTAACCAGGCCCGACCCTGCTTAGCTTCCGCGACCGCGGCGAGATCGGGCCCTTCTAGGCTGCTTCGGCAGCAGATGCCGGCGGGGTCGCGGGCTGCCTCTTGAGGCGCAGCTCAGCAGGCGCTTGGGCCTTACCGTCAGCCCAGCGGCCCGCCCGTCCCGGCAGGGCCCCGCCGCCCGCCTAGGCGGGGGAACGGAGGTCTCGGGCACCTGGGGGTGGCGGAGGTGCTGGCGACCACCCAGCCCAGGGCGGGCGGGAGCCAGCAAACTTTTCGGAGCTAGGCGCCACGCCCCAGATCCCGCAGGCCGCTCACGGGGAAGTGGCCCAGGAGGCTTCCGGGCCCGGGGACCGCGGGCCCTTGGGCATCCCACCTGGCCGCCCACGCTGCGCTAGGCGCAGCTCAGACGCAGACCGGACCGGCCCTCCTGCCCGACAGAAGCTGGCCCGAAGCCACTGGGCGCCACCATTGAGTTGGCACGGCCCCTAAGACCCAGCAACGCCACCCTCGCCCCCACGCCACCGTCCGAGCTCAGGACCCCGCCCCAGGTGGCCGGCAGGCCCGGGGAAGCGGCCTGGGCCCTCGATCCCGCTCCCGCCCCCGGCCATGGCGAAACGGCGGAGGGGCGGCTTTCTCCGTATGGAGCTGTGGAGAGCCACCCCGGCAGACAGGTGGCGGCGCCGGGGCTGGGCTGCAGTGGGGGCGGCCAGGTGCAGGTCAAGGGGCTCGCGGGCCGCACGGACGGCCCCCGGGTCCGCGGCCACGTCTGGTTCCCTTCAGGCCACCCCCGGAGCGTCTGGTGTGCCTCTGCCTTCCAGGGACGCCTTCTGGCCGCCTGGCCGCTCAGGCAGGCGGGGAGCGCCCCATCAGACGCTGGCTGTGGTGGGAGGGGCCTGAGGAGGTGGGGCTTGCAGCTGTGCCGGGCGGGGGCGGAGATAGCCGCGAACGCCGCGAGCGACAAGAGGAGAAGGCGGAGCGGGAGGCCGAAAGCCTAGAGCACCCGGTCTTCCCTAGAGGTCTCCCCTCCAAGTTCTAACCAGGCCCGACCCTGCTTAGCTTCCGCGACCGCGGCGAGATCGGGCCCTTCTAGGCTGCTTCGGCAGCAGATGCCGGCGGGGTCGCGGGCTGCCTCTTGAGGCGCAGCTCAGCAGGCGCTTGGGCCTTACCGTCAGCCCAGCGGCCCGCCCGTCCCGGCAGGGCCCCGCCGCCCGCCTAGGCGGGGGAACGGAGGTCTCGGGCACCTGGGGGTGGCGGAGGTGCTGGCGACCACCCAGCCCAGGGCGGGCGGGAGCCAGCAAACTTTTCGGAGCTAGGCGCCACGCCCCAGATCCCGCAGGCCGCTCACGGGGAAGTGGCCCAGGAGGCTTCCGGGCCCGGGGACCGCGGGCCATTGGGCATCCCACCTGGCCGCCCACGCTGCGCTAGGCGCAGCTCAGACGCAGACCGGACCGGCCCTCCTGCCCGACAGAAGCTGGCCCGAAGCCACTGGGCGCCACCATTGAGTTGGCACGGCCCCTAAGACCCAGCAACGCCACCCTCGCCCCCACGCCACCGTCCGAGCTCAGGACCCCGCCCCAGGTGGCCGGCAGGCCCGGGGAAGCGGCCTGGGCCCTCGATCCCGCTCCCGCCCCCGGCCATGGCGAAACGGCGGAGGGGCGGCTTTCTCCGTATGGAGCTGTGGAGAGCCACCCCGGCAGACAGGTGGCGGCGCCGGGGCTGGGCTGCAGTGGGGGCGGCCAGGTGCAGGTCGAGGGGCTCGCGGGCCGCACGGACGGCCCCCGGGTCCGCGGCCACGTCTGGTTCCCTTCAGGCCACCCCCGGAGCGTCTGGTGTGCCTCTGCCTTCCAGGGACGCCTTCTGGCCGCCTGGCCGCTCAGGCAGGCGGGGAGCGCCCCATCAGACGCTGGCTGTGGTGGGAGGGGCCTGAGGAGGTGGGGCTTGCAGCTGTGCCGGGCGGGGGCGGAGATAGCCGCGAACGCCGCGAGCGACATAAAGGAGAAGGCGGAGCGGGAGGCAGAAAGCCTAGAGCACCCGGTCTTCCCTAGAGGTCTCCCCTCCAAGTTCTAACCAGGCCCGACCCTGCTTAGCTTCCGCGACCGCGGCGAGATCGGGCCCTTCTAGGCTGCTTCGGCAGCAGATGCCGGCGGGGTCGCGGGCTGCCTCTTGAGGCGCAGCTCAGCAGGCGCTTGGGCCTTACCGTCAGCCCAGCGGCCCGCCCGTCCCGGCAGGGCCCCGCCGCCCGCCTAGGCGGGGGAACGGAGGTCTCGGGCACCTGGGGGTGGCGGAGGTGCTGGCGACCACCCAGCCCAGGGCGGGCGGGAGCCAGCAAACTTTTCGGAGCTAGGCGCCACGCCCCAGATCCCGCAGGCCGCTCACGGGGAAGTGGCCCAGGAGGCTTCCGGGCCCGGGGACCGCGGGCCCTTGGGCATCCCACCTGGCCGCCCACGCTGCGCTAGGCGCAGCTCAGACGCAGACCGGACCGGCCCTCCTGCCCGACAGAAGCTGGCCCGAAGCCACTGGGCGCCACCATTGAGTTGGCACGGCCCCTAAGACCCAGCAACGCCACCCTCGCCCCCACGCCACCGTCCGAGCTCAGGACCCCGCCCCAGGTGGCCGGCAGGCCCGGGGAAGCGGCCTGGGCCCTCGATCCCGCTCCCGCCCCCGGCCATGGCGAAACGGCGGAGGGGCGGCTTTCTCCGTATGGAGCTGTGGAGAGCCACCCCGGCAGACAGGTGGCGGCGCCGGGGCTGGGCTGCAGTGGGGGCGGCCAGGTGCAGGTCGAGGGGCTCGCGGGCCGCACGGACGGCCCCCGGGTCCGCGGCCACGTCTGGTTCCCTTCAGGCCACCCCCGGAGCGTCTGGTGTGCCTCTGCCTTCCAGGGACGCCTTCTGGCCGCCTGGCCGCTCAGGCAGGCGGGGAGCGCCCCATCAGACGCTGGCTGTGGTGGGAGGGGCCTGAGGAGGTGGGGCTTGCAGCTGTGCCGGGCGGGGGTGGAGATAGCCGCGAACGCCTCGAGCGACATAAAGGAGAAGGCGGAGCGGGAGGCAGAAAGCCTAGAGCACCCGGTCTTCCCTAGAGGTCTCCCCTCCAAGTTCTAACCAGGCCCGACCCTGCTTAGCTTCCGCGACCGCGGCGAGATCGGGCCCTTCTAGGCTGCTTCGGCAGCAGATGCCGGCGGGGTCGCGGGCTGCCTCTTGAGGCGCAGCTCAGCAGGCGCTTGGGCCTTACCGTCAGCCCAGCGGCCCGCCCGTCCCGGCAGGGCCCCGCCGCCCGCCTAGGCGGGGGAACGGAGGTCTCGGGCACCTGGGGGTGGCGGAGGTGCTGGCGACCACCCAGCCCAGGGCGGGCGGGAGCCAGCAAACTTTTCGGAGCTAGGCGCCACGCCCCAGATCCCGCAGGCCGCTCACGGGGAAGTGGCCCAGGAGGCTTCCGGGCCCGGGGACCGCGGGCCCTTGGGCATCCCACCTGGCCGCCCACGCTGCGCTAGGCGCAGCTCAGACGCAGACCGGACCGGCCCTCCTGCCCGACAGAAGCTGGCCCGAAGCCACTGGGCGCCACCATTGAGTTGGCACGGCCCCTAAGACCCAGCAACGCCACCCTCGCCCCCACGCCACCGTCCGAGCTCAGGACCCCGCCCCAGGTGGCCGGCAGGCCCGGGGAAGCGGCCTGGGCCCTCGATCCCGCTCCCGCCCCCAGCCATGGCGAAACGGCGGAGGGGCGGCTTCCTCCGTATGGAGCTGTGGAGAGCCACCCCGGCAGACAGGTGGCGGCGCCGGGGCTGGGCTGCAGTGGGGGCGGCCAGGTGCAGGTCGAGGGGCTCGCGGGCCGCACGGACGGCCCCCGGATCCGTGGCCACGTCTGGTTCCCTTCAGGCCACCCCCGGAGCGTCTGGTGTGCCTCTGCCTTCCAGGGACGCCTTCTGGCCGCCTGGCCGCTCAGGCAGGCGGGGAGCGCCCCATCAGACGCTGGCTGTGGTGGGAGGGGCCTGAGGAGGTGGGGCTTGCAGCTGTGCCGGGCGGGGGCGGAGATAGCCGCGAACGCCGCGAGTGACATAAAGGAGAAGGCGGAGCGGGAGGCAGAAAGCCTAGAGCACCCGGTCTTCCCTAGAGGTCTCCCCTCCAAGTTCTAACCAGGCCCGACCCTGCTTAGCTTCCGCGACCGCGGCGAGATCGGGCCCTTCTAGGCTGCTTCGGCAGCAGATGCCGGCGGGGTCGCGGGCTGCCTCTTGAGGCGCAGCTCAGCAGGCGCTTGGGCCTTACCGTCAGCCCAGCGGCCCGCCCGTCCCGGCAGGGCCCCGCCGCCCGCCTAGGCGGGGGAACGGAGGTCTCGGGCACCTGGGGGTGGCGGAGGTGCTGGCGACCACCCAGCCCAGGGCGGGCGGGAGCCAGCAAACTTTTCGGAGCTAGGCGCCACGCCCCAGATCCCGCAGGCCGCTCACGGGGAAGTGGCCCAGGAGGCTTCCGGGCCCGGGGACCGCGGGCCCTTGGGCATCCCACCTGGCCGCCCACGCTGCGCTAGGCGCAGCTCAGACGCAGACCGGACCGGCCCTCCTGCCCGACAGAAGCTGGCCCGAAGCCACTGGGCGCCACCATTGAGTTGGCACGGCCCCTAAGACCCAGCAACGCCACCCTCGCCCCCACGCCACCGTCCGAGCTCAGGACCCCGCCCCAGGTGGCCGGCAGGCCCGGGGAAGCGGCCTGGGCCCTCGATCCCGCTCCCGCCCCCGGCCATGGCGAAACGGCGGAGGGGCGGCTTTCTCCGTATGGAGCTGTGGAGAGCCACCCCGGCAGACAGGTGGCGGCGCCGGGGCTGGGCTGCAGTGGGGGCGGCCAGGTGCAGGTCGAGGGGCTCGCGGGCCGCACGGACGGCCCCCGGGTCCGCGGCCACGTCTGGTTCCCTTCAGGCCACCCCCGGAGCGTCTGGTGTGCCTCTGCCTTCCAGGGACGCCTTCTGGCCGCCTGGCCGCTCAGGCAGGCGGGGAGCGCCCCATCAGACGCTGGCTGTGGTGGGAGGGGCCTGAGGAGGTGGGGCTTGCAGCTGTGCCGGGCGGGGGCGGAGATAGCCGCGAACGCCGCGAGCGACAAAAGGAGAAGGCGGAGCGGGAGGCAGAAAGCCTAGAGCACCCGGTCTTCCCTAGAGGTCTCCCCTCCAAGTTCTAACCAGGCCCGACCCTGCTTAGCTTCCGCGACCGCGGCGAGATCGGGCCCTTCTAGGCTGCTTCGGCAGCAGATGCCGGCGGGGTCGCGGGCTGCCTCTTGAGGCGCAGCTCAGCAGGCGCTTGGGCCTTACCGTCAGCCCAGCGGCCCGCCCGTCCCGGCAGGGCCCCGCCGCCCGCCTAGGCGGGGGAACGGAGGTCTCGGGCACCTGGGGGTGGCGGAGGTGCTGGCGACCACCCAGCCCAGGGCGGGCGGGAGCCAGCAAACTTTTCGGAGCTAGGCTCCACGCCCCAGATCCCGCAGGCCGCTCACGGGGAAGTGGCCCAGGAGGCTTCCGGGCCCGGGGACCGCGGGCCCTTGGGCATCCCACCTGGCCGCCCACGCTGCGCTAGGCGCAGCTCAGACGCAGACCGGACCGGCCCTCCTGCCCGACAGAAGCTGGCCCGAAGCCACTGGGCGCCACCATTGAGTTGGCACGGCCCCTAAGACCCAGCAACGCCACCCTCGCCCCCACGCCACCGTCCGAGCTCAGGACCCCGCCCCAGGTGGCCGGCAGGCCCGGGGAAGCGGCCTGGGCCCTCGATCCCGCTCCCGCCCCCGGCCATGGCGAAACGGCGGAGGGGCGGCTTTCTCCGTATGGAGCTGTGGAGAGCCACCCCGGCAGACAGGTGGCGGCGCCGGGGCTGGGCTGCAGTGGGGGCGGCCAGGTGCAGGTCGAGGGGCTCGCGGGCCGCACGGACGGCCCCCGGGTCCGCGGCCACGTCTGGTTCCCTTCAGGCCACCCCCGGAGCGTCTGGTGTGCCTCTGCCTTCCAGGGACGCCTTCTGGCCGCCTGGCCGCTCAGGCAGGCGGGGAGCGCCCCATCAGACGCTGGCTGTGGTGGGAGGGGCCTGAGGAGGTGGGGCTTGCAGCTGTGCCGGGCGGGGGCGGAGATAGCCGCGAACGCCGCGAGCGACAAGAGGAGAAGGCGGAGCGGGAGGCCGAAAGCCTAGAGCACCCGGTCTTCCCTAGAGGTCTCCCCTCCAAGTTCTAACCAGGCCCGACCCTGCTTAGCTTCCGCGACCGCGGCGAGATCGGGCCCTTCTAGGCTGCTTCGGCAGCAGATGCCGGCGGGGTCGCGGGCTGCCTCTTGAGGCGCAGCTCAGCAGGCGCTTGGGCCTTACCGTCAGCCCAGCGGCCCGCCCGTCCCGGCAGGGCCCCGCCGCCCGCCTAGGCGGGGGAACGGAGGTCTCGGGCACCTGGGGGTGGCGGAGGTGCTGGCGACCACCCAGCCCAGGGCGGGCGGGAGCCAGCAAACTTTTCGGAGCTAGGCGCCACGCCCCAGATCCCGCAGGCCGCTCACGGGGAAGTGGCCCAGGAGGCTTCCGGGCCCGGGGACCGCGGGCCCTTGGGCATCCCACCTGGCCGCCCACGCTGCGCTAGGCGCAGCTCAGACGCAGACCGGACCGGCCCTCCTGCCCGACAGAAGCTGGCCCGAAGCCACTGGGCGCCACCATTGAGTTGGCACGGCCCCTAAGACCCAGCAACGCCACCCTCGCCCCCACGCCACCGTCCGAGCTCAGGACCCCGCCCCAGGTGGCCGGCAGGCCCGGGGAAGCGGCCTGGGCCCTCGATCCCGCTCCCGCCCCCGGCCATGGCGAAACGGCGGAGGGGCGGCTTTCTCCGTATGGAGCTGTGGAGAGCCACCCCGGCAGACAGGTGGCGGCGCCGGGGCTGGGCTGCAGTGGGGGCGGCCAGGTGCAGGTCGAGGGGCTCGCGGGCCGCACGGACGGCCCCCGGGTCCGCGGCCACGTCTGGTTCCCTTCAGGCCACCCCCGGAGCGTCTGGTGTGCCTCTGCCTTCCAGGGACGCCTTCTGGCCGCCTGGCCGCTCAGGCAGGCGGGGAGCGCCCCATCAGACGCTGGCTGTGGTGGGAGGGGCCTGAGGAGGTGGGGCTTGCAGCTGTGCCGGGCGGGGGCGGAGATAGCCGCGAACGCCGCGAGCGACATAAAGGAGAAGGCGGAGCGGGAGGCAGAAAGCCTAGAGCACCCGGTCTTCCCTAGAGGTCTCCCCTCCAAGTTCTAACCAGGCCCGACCCTGCTTAGCTTCCGCGACCGCGGCGAGATCGGGCCCTTCTAGGCTGCTTCGGCAGCAGATGCCGGCGGGGTCGCGGGCTGCCTCTTGAGGCGCAGCTCAGCAGGCGCTTGGGCCTTACCGTCAGCCCAGCGGCCCGCCCGTCCCGGCAGGGCCCCGCCGCCCGCCTAGGCGGGGGAACGGAGGTCTCGGGCACCTGGGGGTGGCGGAGGTGCTGGCGACCACCCAGCCCAGGGCGGGCGGGAGCCAGCAAACTTTTCGGAGCTAGGCGCCACGCCCCAGATCCCGCAGGCCGCTCACGGGGAAGTGGCCCAGGAGGCTTCCGGGCCCGGGGACCGCGGGCCCTTGGGCATCCCACCTGGCCGCCCACGCTGCGCTAGGCGCAGCTCAGACGCAGACCGGACCGGCCCTCCTGCCCGACAGAAGCTGGCCCGAAGCCACTGGGCGCCACCATTGAGTTGGCACGGCCCCTAAGACCCAGCAACGCCACCCTCGCCCCCACGCCACCGTCCGAGCTCAGGACCCCGCCCCAGGTGGCCGGCAGGCCCGGGGAAGCGGCCTGGGCCCTCGATCCCGCTCCCGCCCCCGGCCATGGCGAAACGGCGGAGGGGCGGCTTTCTCCGTATGGAGCTGTGGAGAGCCACCCCGGCAGACAGGTGGCGGCGCCGGGGCTGGGCTGCAGTGGGGGCGGCCAGGTGCAGGTCGAGGGGCTCGCGGGCCGCACGGACGGCCCCCGGGTCCGCGGCCACGTCTGGTTCCCTTCAGGCCACCCCCGGAGCGTCTGGTGTGCCTCTGCCTTCCAGGGACGCCTTCTGGCCGCCTGGCCGCTCAGGCAGGCGGGGAGCGCCCCATCAGACGCTGGCTGTGGTGGGAGGGGCCTGAGGAGGTGGGGCTTGCAGCTGTGCCGGGCGGGTGTGGAGATAGCCGCGAACGCCTCGAGCGACATAAAGGAGAAAGCGGAGCGGGAGGCAGAAAGCCTAGAGCACCCGGTCTTCCCTAGAGGTCTCCCCTCCAAGTTCTAACCAGGCCCGACCCTGCTTAGCTTCCGCGACCGCGGCGAGATCGGGCCCTTCTAGGCTGCTTCGGCAGCAGATGCCGGCGGGGTCGCGGGCTGCCTCTTGAGGCGCAGCTCAGCAGGCGCTTGGGCCTTACCGTCAGCCCAGCGGCCCGCCCGTCCCGGCAGGGCCCCGCCGCCCGCCTAGGCGGGGGAACGGAGGTCTCGGGCACCTGGGGGTGGCGGAGGTGCTGGCGACCACCCAGCCCAGGGCGGGCGGGAGCCAGCAAACTTTTCGGAGCTAGGCGCCACGCCCCAGATCCCGCAGGCCGCTCACGGGGAAGTGGCCCAGGAGGCTTCCGGGCCCGGGGACCGCGGGCCCTTGGGCATCCCACCTGGCCGCCCACGCTGCGCTAGGCGCAGCTCAGACGCAGACCGGACCGGCCCTCCTGCCCGACAGAACCTGGGCCGAAGCCACTGGGCGCCACCATTGAGTTGGCACGGCCCCTAAGACCCAGCAACGCCACCCTCGCCCCCACGCCACCGTCCGAGCTCAGGACCCCGCCCCAGGTGGCCGGCAGGCCCGGGGAAGCGGCCTGGGCCCTCGATCCCGCTCCCGCCCCCAGCCATGGCGAAACGGCGGAGGGGCGGCTTCCTCCGTATGGAGCTGTGGAGAGCCACCCCGGCAGACAGGTGGCGGCGCCGGGGCTGGGCTGCAGTGGGGGCGGCCAGGTGCAGGTCGAGGGGCTCGCGGGCCGCACGGACGGCCCCCGGGTCCGTGGCCACGTCTGGTTCCCTTCAGGCCACCCCCGGAGCGTCTGGTGTGCCTCTGCCTTCCAGGGACGCCTTCTGGCCGCCTGGCCGCTCAGGCAGGCGGGGAGCGCCCCATCAGACGCTGGCTGTGGTGGGAGGGGCCTGAGGAGGTGGGGCTTGCAGCTGTGCCGGGCGGGGGCGGAGATAGCCGCGAACGCCGCGAGTGACATAAAGGAGAAGGCGGAGCGGGAGGCAGAAAGCCTAGAGCACCCGGTCTTCCCTAGAGGTCTCCCCTCCAAGTTCTAACCAGGCCCGACCCTGCTTAGCTTCCGCGACCGCGGCGAGATCGGGCCCTTCTAGGCTGCTTCGGCAGCAGATGCCGGCGGGGTCGCGGGCTGCCTCTTGAGGCGCAGCTCAGCAGGCGCTTGGGCCTTACCGTCAGCCCAGCGGCCCGCCCGTCCCGGCAGGGCCCCGCCGCCCGCCTAGGCGGGGGAACGGAGGTCTCGGGCACCTGGGGGTGGCGGAGGTGCTGGCGACCACCCAGCCCAGGGCGGGCGGGAGCCAGCAAACTTTTCGGAGCTAGGCGCCACGCCCCAGATCCCGCAGGCCGCTCACGGGGAAGTGGCCCAGGAGGCTTCCGGGCCCGGGGACCGCGGGCCCTTGGGCATCCCACCTGGCCGCCCACGCTGCGCTAGGCGCAGCTCAGACGCAGACCGGACCGGCCCTCCTGCCCGACAGAAGCTGGCCCGAAGCCACTGGGCGCCACCATTGAGTTGGCACGGCCCCTAAGACCCAGCAACGCCACCCTCGCCCCCACGCCACCGTCCGAGCTCAGGACCCCGCCCCAGGTGGCCGGCAGGCCCGGGGAAGCGGCCTGGGCCCTCGATCCCGCTCCCGCCCCCGGCCATGGCGAAACGGCGGAGGGGCGGCTTTCTCCGTATGGAGCTGTGGAGAGCCACCCCGGCAGACAGGTGGCGGCGCCGGGGCTGGGCTGCAGTGGGGGCGGCCAGGTGCAGGTCGAGGGGCTCGCGGGCCGCACGGACGGCCCCCGGGTCCGCGGCCACGTCTGGTTCCCTTCAGGCCACCCCCGGAGCGTCTGGTGTGCCTCTGCCTTCCAGGGACGCCTTCTGGCCGCCTGGCCGCTCAGGCAGGCGGGGAGCGCCCCATCAGACGCTGGCTGTGGTGGGAGGGGCCTGAGGAGGTGGGGCTTGCAGCTGTGCCGGGCGGGGGCGGAGATCGCCGCGAACGCCGCGAGCGACAAGAGGAGAAGGCGGAGCGGGAGGCAGAAAGCCTAGAGCACCCGGTCTTCCCTAGAGGTCTCCCCTCCAAGTTCTAACCAGGCCCGACCCTGCTTAGCTTCCGCGACCGCGGCGAGATCGGGCCCTTCTAGGCTGCTTCGGCAGCAGATGCCGGCGGGGTCGCGGGCTGCCTCTTGAGGCGCAGCTCAGCAGGCGCTTGGGCCTTACCGTCAGCCCAGCGGCCCGCCCGTCCCGGCAGGGCCCCGCCGCCCGCCTAGGCGGGGGAACGGAGGTCTCGGGCACCTGGGGGTGGCGGAGGTGCTGGCGACCACCCAGCCCAGGGCGGGCGGGAGCCAGCAAACTTTTCGGAGCTAGGCGCCACGCCCCAGATCCCGCAGGCCGCTCACGGGGAAGTGGCCCAGGAGGCTTCCGGGCCCGGGGACCGCGGGCCCTTGGGCATCCCACCTGGCCGCCCACGCTGCGCTAGGCGCAGCTCAGACGCAGACCGGACCGGCCCTCCTGCCCGACAGAAGCTGGCCCGAAGCCACTGGGCGCCACCATTGAGTTGGCACGGCCCCTAAGACCCAGCAACGCCACCCTCGCCCCCACGCCACCGTCCGAGCTCAGGACCCCGCCCCAGGTGGCCGGCAGGCCCGGGGAAGCGGCCTGGGCCCTCGATCCCGCTCCCGCCCCCGGCCATGGCGAAACGGCGGAGGGGCGGCTTTCTCCGTATGGAGCTGTGGAGAGCCACCCCGGCAGACAGGTGGCGGCGCCGGGGCTGGGCTGCAGTGGGGGCGGCCAGGTGCAGGTCGAGGGGCTCGCGGGCCGCACGGACGGCCCCCGGGTCCGCGGCCACGTCTGGTTCCCTTCAGGCCACCCCCGGAGCGTCTGGTGTGCCTCTGCCTTCCAGGGACGCCTTCTGGCCGCCTGGCCGCTCAGGCAGGCGGGGAGCGCCCCATCAGACGCTGGCTGTGGTGGGAGGGGCCTGAGGAGGTGGGGCTTGCAGCTGTGCCGGGCGGGGGCGGAGATAGCCGCGAACGCCGCGAGCGACAAAAGGAGAAGGCGGAGCGGGAGGCAGAAAGCCTAGAGCACCCGGTCTTCCCTAGAGGTCTCCCCTCCAAGTTCTAACCAGGCCCGACCCTGCTTAGCTTCCGCGACCGCGGCGAGATCGGGCCCTTCTAGGCTGCTTCGGCAGCAGATGCCGGCGGGGTCGCGGGCTGCCTCTTGAGGCGCAGCTCAGCAGGCGCTTGGGCCTTACCGTCAGCCCAGCGGCCCGCCCGTCCCGGCAGGGCCCCGCCGCCCGCCTAGGCGGGGGAACGGAGGTCTCGGGCACCTGGGGGTGGCGGAGGTGCTGGCGACCACCCAGCCCAGGGCGGGCGGGAGCCAGCAAACTTTTCGGAGCTAGGCTCCACGCCCCAGATCCCGCAGGCCGCTCACGGGGAAGTGGCCCAGGAGGCTTCCGGGCCCGGGGACCGCGGGCCCTTGGGCATCCCACCTGGCCGCCCACGCTGCGCTAGGCGCAGCTCAGACGCAGACCGGACCGGCCCTCCTGCCCGACAGAAGCTGGCCCGAAGCCACTGGGCGCCACCATTGAGTTGGCACGGCCCCTAAGACCCAGCAACGCCACCCTCGCCCCCACGCCACCGTCCGAGCTCAGGACCCCGCCCCAGGTGGCCGGCAGGCCCGGGGAAGCGGCCTGGGCCCTCGATCCCGCTCCCGCCCCCGGCCATGGCGAAACGGCGGAGGGGCGGCTTTCTCCGTATGGAGCTGTGGAGAGCCACCCCGGCAGACAGGTGGCGGCGCCGGGGCTGGGCTGCAGTGGGGGCGGCCAGGTGCAGGTCGAGGGGCTCGCGGGCCGCACGGACGGCCCCCGGGTCCGCGGCCACGTCTGGTTCCCTTCAGGCCACCCCCGGAGCGTCTGGTGTGCCTCTGCCTTCCAGGGACGCCTTCTGGCCGCCTGGCCGCTCAGGCAGGCGGGGAGCGCCCCATCAGACGCTGGCTGTGGTGGGAGGGGCCTGAGGAGGTGGGGCTTGCAGCTGTGCCGGGCGGGGGCGGAGATAGCCGCGAACGCCGCGAGCGACAAGAGGAGAAGGCGGAGCGGGAGGCAGAAAGCCTAGAGCACCCGGTCTTCCCTAGAGGTCTCCCCTCCAAGTTCTAACCAGGCCCGACCCTGCTTAGCTTCCGCGACCGCGGCGAGATCGGGCCCTTCTAGGCTGCTTCGGCAGCAGATGCCGGCGGGGTCGCGGGCTGCCTCTTGAGGCGCAGCTCAGCAGGCGCTTGGGCCTTACCGTCAGCCCAGCGGCCCGCCCGTCCCGGCAGGGCCCCGCCGCCCGCCTAGGCGGGGGAACGGAGGTCTCGGGCACCTGGGGGTGGCGGAGGTGCTGGCGACCACCCAGCCCAGGGCGGGCGGGAGCCAGCAAACTTTTCGGAGCTAGGCGCCACGCCCCAGATCCCGCAGGCCGCTCACGGGGAAGTGGCCCAGGAGGCTTCCGGGCCCGGGGACCGCGGGCCCTTGGGCATCCCACCTGGCCGCCCACGCTGCGCTAGGCGCAGCTCAGACGCAGACCGGACCGGCCCTCCTGCCCGACAGAAGCTGGCCCGAAGCCACTGGGCGCCACCATTGAGTTGGCACGGCCCCTAAGACCCAGCAACGCCACCCTCGCCCCCACGCCACCGTCCGAGCTCAGGACCCCGCCCCAGGTGGCCGGCAGGCCCGGGGAAGCGGCCTGGGCCCTCGATCCCGCTCCCGCCCCCGGCCATGGCGAAACGGCGGAGGGGCGGCTTTCTCCGTATGGAGCTGTGGAGAGCCACCCCGGCAGACAGGTGGCGGCGCCGGGGCTGGGCTGCAGTGGGGGCGGCCAGGTGCAGGTCAAGGGGCTCGCGGGCCGCACGGACGGCCCCCGGGTCCGCGGCCACGTCTGGTTCCCTTCAGGCCACCCCCGGAGCGTCTGGTGTGCCTCTGCCTTCCAGGGACGCCTTCTGGCCGCCTGGCCGCTCAGGCAGGCGGGGAGCGCCCCATCAGACGCTGGCTGTGGTGGGAGGGGCCTGAGGAGGTGGGGCTTGCAGCTGTGCCGGGCGGGGGCGGAGATAGCCGCGAACGCCGCGAGCGACAAGAGGAGAAGGCGGAGCGGGAGGCCGAAAGCCTAGAGCACCCGGTCTTCCCTAGAGGTCTCCCCTCCAAGTTCTAACCAGGCCCGACCCTGCTTAGCTTCCGCGACCGCGGCGAGATCGGGCCCTTCTAGGCTGCTTCGGCAGCAGATGCCGGCGGGGTCGCGGGCTGCCTCTTGAGGCGCAGCTCAGCAGGCGCTTGGGCCTTACCGTCAGCCCAGCGGCCCGCCCGTCCCGGCAGGGCCCCGCCGCCCGCCTAGGCGGGGGAACGGAGGTCTCGGGCACCTGGGGGTGGCGGAGGTGCTGGCGACCACCCAGCCCAGGGCGGGCGGGAGCCAGCAAACTTTTCGGAGCTAGGCGCCACGCCCCAGATCCCGCAGGCCGCTCACGGGGAAGTGGCCCAGGAGGCTTCCGGGCCCGGGGACCGCGGGCCATTGGGCATCCCACCTGGCCGCCCACGCTGCGCTAGGCGCAGCTCAGACGCAGACCGGACCGGCCCTCCTGCCCGACAGAAGCTGGCCCGAAGCCACTGGGCGCCACCATTGAGTTGGCACGGCCCCTAAGACCCAGCAACGCCACCCTCGCCCCCACGCCACCGTCCGAGCTCAGGACCCCGCCCCAGGTGGCCGGCAGGCCCGGGGAAGCGGCCTGGGCCCTCGATCCCGCTCCCGCCCCCGGCCATGGCGAAACGGCGGAGGGGCGGCTTTCTCCGTATGGAGCTGTGGAGAGCCACCCCGGCAGACAGGTGGCGGCGCCGGGGCTGGGCTGCAGTGGGGGCGGCCAGGTGCAGGTCGAGGGGCTCGCGGGCCGCACGGACGGCCCCCGGGTCCGCGGCCACGTCTGGTTCCCTTCAGGCCACCCCCGGAGCGTCTGGTGTGCCTCTGCCTTCCAGGGACGCCTTCTGGCCGCCTGGCCGCTCAGGCAGGCGGGGAGCGCCCCATCAGACGCTGGCTGTGGTGGGAGGGGCCTGAGGAGGTGGGGCTTGCAGCTGTGCCGGGCGGGGGCGGAGATAGCCGCGAACGCCGCGAGCGACATAAAGGAGAAGGCGGAGCGGGAGGCAGAAAGCCTAGAGCACCCGGTCTTCCCTAGAGGTCTCCCCTCCAAGTTCTAACCAGGCCCGACCCTGCTTAGCTTCCGCGACCGCGGCGAGATCGGGCCCTTCTAGGCTGCTTCGGCAGCAGATGCCGGCGGGGTCGCGGGCTGCCTCTTGAGGCGCAGCTCAGCAGGCGCTTGGGCCTTACCGTCAGCCCAGCGGCCCGCCCGTCCCGGCAGGGCCCCGCCGCCCGCCTAGGCGGGGGAACGGAGGTCTCGGGCACCTGGGGGTGGCGGAGGTGCTGGCGACCACCCAGCCCAGGGCGGGCGGGAGCCAGCAAACTTTTCGGAGCTAGGCGCCACGCCCCAGATCCCGCAGGCCGCTCACGGGGAAGTGGCCCAGGAGGCTTCCGGGCCCGGGGACCGCGGGCCCTTGGGCATCCCACCTGGCCGCCCACGCTGCGCTAGGCGCAGCTCAGACGCAGACCGGACCGGCCCTCCTGCCCGACAGAAGCTGGCCCGAAGCCACTGGGCGCCACCATTGAGTTGGCACGGCCCCTAAGACCCAGCAACGCCACCCTCGCCCCCACGCCACCGTCCGAGCTCAGGACCCCGCCCCAGGTGGCCGGCAGGCCCGGGGAAGCGGCCTGGGCCCTCGATCCCGCTCCCGCCCCCGGCCATGGCGAAACGGCGGAGGGGCGGCTTTCTCCGTATGGAGCTGTGGAGAGCCACCCCGGCAGACAGGTGGCGGCGCCGGGGCTGGGCTGCAGTGGGGGCGGCCAGGTGCAGGTCGAGGGGCTCGCGGGCCGCACGGACGGCCCCCGGGTCCGCGGCCACGTCTGGTTCCCTTCAGGCCACCCCCGGAGCGTCTGGTGTGCCTCTGCCTTCCAGGGACGCCTTCTGGCCGCCTGGCCGCTCAGGCAGGCGGGGAGCGCCCCATCAGACGCTGGCTGTGGTGGGAGGGGCCTGAGGAGGTGGGGCTTGCAGCTGTGCCGGGCGGGGGTGGAGATAGCCGCGAACGCCTCGAGCGACATAAAGGAGAAGGCGGAGCGGGAGGCAGAAAGCCTAGAGCACCCGGTCTTCCCTAGAGGTCTCCCCTCCAAGTTCTAACCAGGCCCGACCCTGCTTAGCTTCCGCGACCGCGGCGAGATCGGGCCCTTCTAGGCTGCTTCGGCAGCAGATGCCGGCGGGGTCGCGGGCTGCCTCTTGAGGCGCAGCTCAGCAGGCGCTTGGGCCTTACCGTCAGCCCAGCGGCCCGCCCGTCCCGGCAGGGCCCCGCCGCCCGCCTAGGCGGGGGAACGGAGGTCTCGGGCACCTGGGGGTGGCGGAGGTGCTGGCGACCACCCAGCCCAGGGCGGGCGGGAGCCAGCAAACTTTTCGGAGCTAGGCGCCACGCCCCAGATCCCGCAGGCCGCTCACGGGGAAGTGGCCCAGGAGGCTTCCGGGCCCGGGGACCGCGGGCCCTTGGGCATCCCACCTGGCCGCCCACGCTGCGCTAGGCGCAGCTCAGACGCAGACCGGACCGGCCCTCCTGCCCGACAGAAGCTGGCCCGAAGCCACTGGGCGCCACCATTGAGTTGGCACGGCCCCTAAGACCCAGCAACGCCACCCTCGCCCCCACGCCACCGTCCGAGCTCAGGACCCCGCCCCAGGTGGCCGGCAGGCCCGGGGAAGCGGCCTGGGCCCTCGATCCCGCTCCCGCCCCCAGCCATGGCGAAACGGCGGAGGGGCGGCTTCCTCCGTATGGAGCTGTGGAGAGCCACCCCGGCAGACAGGTGGCGGCGCCGGGGCTGGGCTGCAGTGGGGGCGGCCAGGTGCAGGTCGAGGGGCTCGCGGGCCGCACGGACGGCCCCCGGATCCGTGGCCACGTCTGGTTCCCTTCAGGCCACCCCCGGAGCGTCTGGTGTGCCTCTGCCTTCCAGGGACGCCTTCTGGCCGCCTGGCCGCTCAGGCAGGCGGGGAGCGCCCCATCAGACGCTGGCTGTGGTGGGAGGGGCCTGAGGAGGTGGGGCTTGCAGCTGTGCCGGGCGGGGGCGGAGATAGCCGCGAACGCCGCGAGTGACATAAAGGAGAAGGCGGAGCGGGAGGCAGAAAGCCTAGAGCACCCGGTCTTCCCTAGAGGTCTCCCCTCCAAGTTCTAA
This sequence comes from Orcinus orca, assembly GCF_937001465.1. NCBI lineage: Eukaryota > Metazoa > Chordata > Mammalia > Artiodactyla > Delphinidae > Orcinus > Orcinus orca. The sequence continues at coordinate 76,388 of NW_026044075.1, read as the reverse complement.
CCAGGCCCGACCCTGCTTAGCTTCCGCGACCGCGGCGAGATCGGGCCCTTCTAGGCTGCTTCGGCAGCAGATGCCGGCGGGGTCGCGGGCTGCCTCTTGAGGCGCAGCTCAGCAGGCGCTTGGGCCTTACCGTCAGCCCAGCGGCCCGCCCGTCCCGGCAGGGCCCCGCCGCCCGCCTAGGCGGGGGAACGGAGGTCTCGGGCACCTGGGGGTGGCGGAGGTGCTGGCGACCACCCAGCCCAGGGCGGGCGGGAGCCAGCAAACTTTTCGGAGCTAGGCGCCACGCCCCAGATCCCGCAGGCCGCTCACGGGGAAGTGGCCCAGGAGGCTTCCGGGCCCGGGGACCGCGGGCCCTTGGGCATCCCACCTGGCCGCCCACGCTGCGCTAGGCGCAGCTCAGACGCAGACCGGACCGGCCCTCCTGCCCGACAGAAGCTGGCCCGAAGCCACTGGGCGCCACCATTGAGTTGGCACGGCCCCTAAGACCCAGCAACGCCACCCTCGCCCCCACGCCACCGTCCGAGCTCAGGACCCCGCCCCAGGTGGCCGGCAGGCCCGGGGAAGCGGCCTGGGCCCTCGATCCCGCTCCCGCCCCCGGCCATGGCGAAACGGCGGAGGGGCGGCTTTCTCCGTATGGAGCTGTGGAGAGCCACCCCGGCAGACAGGTGGCGGCGCCGGGGCTGGGCTGCAGTGGGGGCGGCCAGGTGCAGGTCGAGGGGCTCGCGGGCCGCACGGACGGCCCCCGGGTCCGCGGCCACGTCTGGTTCCCTTCAGGCCACCCCCGGAGCGTCTGGTGTGCCTCTGCCTTCCAGGGACGCCTTCTGGCCGCCTGGCCGCTCAGGCAGGCGGGGAGCGCCCCATCAGACGCTGGCTGTGGTGGGAGGGGCCTGAGGAGGTGGGGCTTGCAGCTGTGCCGGGCGGGGGCGGAGATAGCCGCGAACGCCGCGAGTGACATAAAGGAGAAGGCGGAGCGGGAGGCAGAAAGCCTAGAGCACCCGGTCTTCCCTAGAGGTCTCCCCTCCAAGTTCTAACCAGGCCCGACCCTGCTTAGCTTCCGCGACCGCGGCGAGATCGGGCCCTTCTAGGCTGCTTCGGCAGCAGATGCCGGCGGGGTCGCGGGCTGCCTCTTGAGGCGCAGCTCAGCAGGCGCTTGGGCCTTACCGTCAGCCCAGCGGCCCGCCCGTCCCGGCAGGGCCCCGCCGCCCGCCTAGGCGGGGGAACGGAGGTCTCGGGCACCTGGGGGTGGCGGAGGTGCTGGCGACCACCCAGCCCAGGGCGGGCGGGAGCCAGCAAACTTTTCGGAGCTAGGCGCCACGCCCCAGATCCCGCAGGCCGCTCACGGGGAAGTGGCCCAGGAGGCTTCCGGGCCCGGGGACCGCGGGCCCTTGGGCATCCCACCTGGCCGCCCACGCTGCGCTAGGCGCAGCTCAGACGCAGACCGGACCGGCCCTCCTGCCCGACAGAAGCTGGCCCGAAGCCACTGGGCGCCACCATTGAGTTGGCACGGCCCCTAAGACCCAGCAACGCCACCCTCGCCCCCACGCCACCGTCCGAGCTCAGGACCCCGCCCCAGGTGGCCGGCAGGCCCGGGGAAGCGGCCTGGGCCCTCGATCCCGCTCCCGCCCCCGGCCATGGCGAAACGGCGGAGGGGCGGCTTTCTCCGTATGGAGCTGTGGAGAGCCACCCCGGCAGACAGGTGGCGGCGCCGGGGCTGGGCTGCAGTGGGGGCGGCCAGGTGCAGGTCGAGGGGCTCGCGGGCCGCACGGACGGCCCCCGGGTCCGCGGCCACGTCTGGTTCCCTTCAGGCCACCCCCGGAGCGTCTGGTGTGCCTCTGCCTTCCAGGGACGCCTTCTGGCCGCCTGGCCGCTCAGGCAGGCGGGGAGCGCCCCATCAGACGCTGGCTGTGGTGGGAGGGGCCTGAGGAGGTGGGGCTTGCAGCTGTGCCGGGCGGGGGCGGAGATCGCCGCGAACGCCGCGAGCGACAAGAGGAGAAGGCGGAGCGGGAGGCAGAAAGCCTAGAGCACCCGGTCTTCCCTAGAGGTCTCCCCTCCAAGTTCTAACCAGGCCCGACCCTGCTTAGCTTCCGCGACCGCGGCGAGATCGGGCCCTTCTAGGCTGCTTCGGCAGCAGATGCCGGCGGGGTCGCGGGCTGCCTCTTGAGGCGCAGCTCAGCAGGCGCTTGGGCCTTACCGTCAGCCCAGCGGCCCGCCCGTCCCGGCAGGGCCCCGCCGCCCGCCTAGGCGGGGGAACGGAGGTCTCGGGCACCTGGGGGTGGCGGAGGTGCTGGCGACCACCCAGCCCAGGGCGGGCGGGAGCCAGCAAACTTTTCGGAGCTAGGCGCCACGCCCCAGATCCCGCAGGCCGCTCACGGGGAAGTGGCCCAGGAGGCTTCCGGGCCCGGGGACCGCGGGCCCTTGGGCATCCCACCTGGCCGCCCACGCTGCGCTAGGCGCAGCTCAGACGCAGACCGGACCGGCCCTCCTGCCCGACAGAAGCTGGCCCGAAGCCACTGGGCGCCACCATTGAGTTGGCACGGCCCCTAAGACCCAGCAACGCCACCCTCGCCCCCACGCCACCGTCCGAGCTCAGGACCCCGCCCCAGGTGGCCGGCAGGCCCGGGGAAGCGGCCTGGGCCCTCGATCCCGCTCCCGCCCCCGGCCATGGCGAAACGGCGGAGGGGCGGCTTTCTCCGTATGGAGCTGTGGAGAGCCACCCCGGCAGACAGGTGGCGGCGCCGGGGCTGGGCTGCAGTGGGGGCGGCCAGGTGCAGGTCGAGGGGCTCGCGGGCCGCACGGACGGCCCCCGGGTCCGCGGCCACGTCTGGTTCCCTTCAGGCCACCCCCGGAGCGTCTGGTGTGCCTCTGCCTTCCAGGGACGCCTTCTGGCCGCCTGGCCGCTCAGGCAGGCGGGGAGCGCCCCATCAGACGCTGGCTGTGGTGGGAGGGGCCTGAGGAGGTGGGGCTTGCAGCTGTGCCGGGCGGGGGCGGAGATAGCCGCGAACGCCGCGAGCGACAAGAGGAGAAGGCGGAGCGGGAGGCAGAAAGCCTAGAGCACCCGGTCTTCCCTAGAGGTCTCCCCTCCAAGTTCTAACCAGGCCCGACCCTGCTTAGCTTCCGCGACCGCGGCGAGATCGGGCCCTTCTAGGCTGCTTCGGCAGCAGATGCCGGCGGGGTCGCGGGCTGCCTCTTGAGGCGCAGCTCAGCAGGCGCTTGGGCCTTACCGTCAGCCCAGCGGCCCGCCCGTCCCGGCAGGGCCCCGCCGCCCGCCTAGGCGGGGGAACGGAGGTCTCGGGCACCTGGGGGTGGCGGAGGTGCTGGCGACCACCCAGCCCAGGGCGGGCGGGAGCCAGCAAACTTTTCGGAGCTAGGCGCCACGCCCCAGATCCCGCAGGCCGCTCACGGGGAAGTGGCCCAGGAGGCTTCCGGGCCCGGGGACCGCGGGCCCTTGGGCATCCCACCTGGCCGCCCACGCTGCGCTAGGCGCAGCTCAGACGCAGACCGGACCGGCCCTCCTGCCCGACAGAAGCTGGCCCGAAGCCACTGGGCGCCACCATTGAGTTGGCACGGCCCCTAAGACCCAGCAACGCCACCCTCGCCCCCACGCCACCGTCCGAGCTCAGGACCCCGCCCCAGGTGGCCGGCAGGCCCGGGGAAGCGGCCTGGGCCCTCGATCCCGCTCCCGCCCCCGGCCATGGCGAAACGGCGGAGGGGCGGCTTTCTCCGTATGGAGCTGTGGAGAGCCACCCCGGCAGACAGGTGGCGGCGCCGGGGCTGGGCTGCAGTGGGGGCGGCCAGGTGCAGGTCGAGGGGCTCGCGGGCCGCACGGACGGCCCCCGGGTCCGCGGCCACGTCTGGTTCCCTTCAGGCCACCCCCGGAGCGTCTGGTGTGCCTCTGCCTTCCAGGGACGCCTTCTGGCCGCCTGGCCGCTCAGGCAGGCGGGGAGCGCCCCATCAGACGCTGGCTGTGGTGGGAGGGGCCTGAGGAGGTGGGGCTTGCAGCTGTGCCGGGCGGGGGCGGAGATAGCCGCGAACGCCGCGAGCGACATAAAGGAGAAGGCGGAGCGGGAGGCAGAAAGCCTAGAGCACCCGGTCTTCCCTAGAGGTCTCCCCTCCAAGTTCTAACCAGGCCCGACCCTGCTTAGCTTCCGCGACCGCGGCGAGATCGGGCCCTTCTAGGCTGCTTCGGCAGCAGATGCCGGCGGGGTCGCGGGCTGCCTCTTGAGGCGCAGCTCAGCAGGCGCTTGGGCCTTACCGTCAGCCCAGCGGCCCGCCCGTCCCGGCAGGGCCCCGCCGCCCGCCTAGGCGGGGGAACGGAGGTCTCGGGCACCTGGGGGTGGCGGAGGTGCTGGCGACCACCCAGCCCAGGGCGGGCGGGAGCCAGCAAACTTTTCGGAGCTAGGCGCCACGCCCCAGATCCCGCAGGCCGCTCACGGGGAAGTGGCCCAGGAGGCTTCCGGGCCCGGGGACCGCGGGCCCTTGGGCATCCCACCTGGCCGCCCACGCTGCGCTAGGCGCAGCTCAGACGCAGACCGGACCGGCCCTCCTGCCCGACAGAAGCTGGCCCGAAGCCACTGGGCGCCACCATTGAGTTGGCACGGCCCCTAAGACCCAGCAACGCCACCCTCGCCCCCACGCCACCGTCCGAGCTCAGGACCCCGCCCCAGGTGGCCGGCAGGCCCGGGGAAGCGGCCTGGGCCCTCGATCCCGCTCCCGCCCCCGGCCATGGCGAAACGGCGGAGGGGCGGCTTTTTCCGTATGGAGCTGTGGAGAGCCACCCTGGCAGACAGGTGGCGGCGCCGGGGCTGGGCTGCAGTGGGGGCGGCCAGGTGCAGGTCGAGGGGCTCGCGGGCCGCACGGACGGCCCCCGGGTCCGCGGCCACGTCTGGTTCCCTTCAGGCCACCCCCGGAGCGTCTGGTGTGCCTCTGCCTTCCAGGGACGCCTTCTGGCCGCCTGGCCGCTCAGGCAGGCGGGGAGCGCCCCATCAGACGCTGGCTGTGGTGGGAGGGGCCTGAGGAGGTGGGGCTTGCAGCTGTGCCGGGCGGGGGCGGAGATAGCCGCGAACGCCGCGAGCGACAAGAGGAGAAGGCGGAGCGGGAGGCAGAAAGCCTAGAGCACCCGGTCTTCCCTAGAGGTCTCCCCTCCAAGTTCTAACCAGGCCCGACCCTGCTTAGCTTCTGCGACCGCGGCGAGATCGGGCCCTTCTAGGCTGCTTCGGCAGCAGATGCCGGCGGGGTCGCGGGCTGCCTCTTGAGGCGCAGCTCAGCAGGCGCTTGGGCCTTACCGTCAGCCCAGCGGCCCGCCCGTCCCGGCAGGGCCCCGCCGCCCGCCTAGGCGGGGGAACGGAGGTCTCGGGCACCTGGGGGTGGCGGAGGTGCTGGCGACCACCCAGCCCAGGGCGGGCGGGAGCCAGCAAACTTTTCGGAGCTAGGCGCCACGCCCCAGATCCCGCAGGCCGCTCACGGGGAAGTGGCCCAGGAGGCTTCCGGGCCCGGGGACCGCGGGCCCTTGGGCATCCCACCTGGCCGCCCACGCTGCGCTAGGCGCAGCTCAGACGCAGACCGGACCGGCCCTCCTGCCCGACAGAAGCTGGCCCGAAGCCACTGGGCGCCACCATTGAGTTGGCACGGCCCCTAAGACCCAGCAACGCCACCCTCGCCCCCACGCCACCGTCCGAGCTCAGGACCCCGCCCCAGGTGGCCGGCAGGCCCGGGGAAGCGGCCTGGGCCCTCGATCCCGCTCCCGCCCCCGGCCATGGCGAAACGGCGGAGGGGCGGCTTTCTCCGTATGGAGCTGTGGAGAGCCACCCCGGCAGACAGGTGGCGGCGCCGGGGCTGGGCTGCAGTGGGGGCGGCCAGGTGCAGGTCGAGGGGCTCGCGGGCCGCACGGACGGCCCCCGGGTCCGCGGCCACGTCTGGTTCCCTTCATGCCACCCCCGGAGCGTCTGGTGTGCCTCTGCCTTCCAGGGACGCCTTCTGGCCGCCTGGCCGCTCAGGCAGGCGGGGAGCGCCCCATCAGACGCTGGCTGTGGTGGGAGGGGCCTGAGGAGGTGGGGCTTGCAGCTGTGCCGGGCGGGGGGCGGAGATCGCCGCGAACGCCGCGAGCGACAAGAGGAGAAGGCGGAGCGGGAGGCAGAAAGCCTAGAGCACCCGGTCTTCCCTAGAGGTCTCCCCTCCAAGTTCTAACCAGGCCCGACCCTGCTTAGCTTCCGCGACCGCGGCGAGATCGGGCCCTTCTAGGCTGCTTCGGCAGCAGATGCCGGCGGGGTCGCGGGCTGCCTCTTGAGGCGCAGCTCAGCAGGCGCTTGGGCCTTACCGTCAGCCCAGCGGCCCGCCCGTCCCGGCAGGGCCCCCCCGCCCGCCTAGGCGGGGGAACGGAGGTCTCGGGCACCTGGGGGTGGCGGAGGTGCTGGCGACCACCCAGCCCAGGGCGGGCGGGAGCCAGCAAACTTTTCGGAGCTAGGCGCCACGCCCCAGATCCCGCAGGCCGCTCACGGGGAAGTGGCCCAGGAGGCTTCCGGGCCCGGGGACCGCGGGCCCTTGGGCATCCCACCTGGCCGCCCACGCTGCGCTAGGCGCAGCTCAGACGCAGACCGGACCGGCCCTCCTGCCCGACAGAAGCTGGCCCGAAGCCACTGGGAGCCACCATTGAGTTGGCACGGCCCCTAAGACCCAGCAACGCCACCCTCGACCCCACGCCACCGTCCGAGCTCAGGACCCCGCCCCAGGTGGCCGGCAGGCCCGGGGAAGCGGCCTGGGCCCTCGATCCCGCTCCCGCCCCAGGCCATGGCGAAACGGCGGAGGGGCGGCTTTCTCCGTATGGAGCTGTGGAGAGCCACCCCGGCAGACAGGTGGCGGCGCCGGGGCTGGGCTGCAGTGGGGGCGGCCAGGTGCAGGTCGAGGGGCTCGCGGGCCGCACGGACGGCCCCCAGGTCCGCGGCCACGTCTGGTTCCCTTCAGGCCACCCCCGGAGCGTCTGGTGTGCCTCTGCCTTCCAGGGACGCCTTCTGGCCGCCTGGCCGCTCAGGCAGGCGGGGAGCGCCCCATCAGACGCTGGCTGTGGTGGGAGGGGCCTGAGGAGGTGGGGCTTGCAGCTGTGCTGGGCGGGGGCGGAGATAGCCGCGAACGCTGCGAGCGACAAAAGGAGAAGGCGGAGCGGGAGGCAGAAAGCCTAGAGCACCCGGTCTTCCCTAGAGGTCTCCCCTCCAAGTTCTAACCAGGCCCGACCCTGCTTAGCTTCCGCGACCGCGGCGAGATCGGGCCCTTCTAGGCTGCTTCGGCAGCAGATGCCGGCGGGGTCGCTGGCTGCCTCTTGAGGCGCAGCTCAGCAGGCGCTTGGGCCTTACCGTCAGCCCAGCGGCCCGCCCGTCCCGGCAGGGCCCCGCCGCCCGCCTAGGCGGGGGAACGGAGGTCTCGGGCACCTGGGGGTGGCGGAGGTGCTGGCGACCACCCAGCCCAGGGCGGGCGGGAGCCAGCAAACTTTTCGGAGCTAGGCGCCACGCCCCAGATCCCGCAGGCCGCTCACGGGGAAGTGGCCCAGGAGGCTTCCGGGCCCGGGGACCGCGGGCCCTTGGGCATCCCACCTGGCCGCCCACGCTGCGCTAGGCGCAGCTCAGACGCAGACCGGACCGGCCCTCCTGCCCGACAGAAGCTGGCCCGAAGCCACTGGGCGCCACCATTGAGTTGGCACGGCCCCTAAGACCCAGCAACGCCACCCTCGCCCCCACGCCACCGTCCGAGCTCAGGACCCCGCCCCAGGTGGCCGGCAGGCCCGGGGAAGCGGCCTGGGCCCTCGATCCCGCTCCCGCCCCCGGCCATGGCGAAACGGCGGAGGGGCGGCTTTCTCCGTATGGAGCTGTGGAGAGCCACCCCGGCAGACAGGTGGCGGCGCCGGGGCTGGGCTGCAGTGGGGGCGGCCAGGTGCAGGTCGAGGGGCTCGCGGGCCGCACGGACGGCCCCCGGGTCCGCGGCCACGTCTGGTTCCCTTCAGGCCACCCCCGGAGCGTCTGGTGTGCCTCTGCCTTCCAGGGACGCCTTCTGGCCGCCTGGCCGCTCAGGCAGGCGGGGAGCGCCCCATCAGACGCTGGCTGTGGTGGGAGGGGCCTGAGGAGGTGGGGCTTGCAGCTGTGCCGGGCGGGGGCGGAGATAGCCGCGAACGCCGCGAGCGACAAGAGGAGAAGGCGGAGCGGGAGGCAGAAAGCCTAGAGCACCCGGTCTTCCCTAGAGGTCTCCCCTCCAAGTTCTAACCAGGCCCGACCCTGCTTAGCTTCCGTGACCGCGGCGAGATCGGGCCCTTCTAGGCTGCTTCGGCAGCAGATGCCGGCGGGGTCGCGGGCTGCCTCTTGAGGCGCAGCTCAGCAGGCGCTTGGGCCTTACCGTCAGCCCAGCGGCCCGCCCGTCCCGGCAGGGCCCCGCCGCCCGCCTAGGCGGGGGAACGGAAGTCTCGGGCACCTGGGGGTGGCGGAGGTGCTGGCGACCACCCAGCCCAGGGCGGGCGGGAGCCAGCAAACTTTTCGGAGCTAGGCGCCACGCCCCAGATCCCGCAGGCCGCTCACGGGGAAGTGGCCCAGGAGGCTTCCGGGCCCGGGGACCGCGGGCCCTTGGGCATCCCACCTGGCCGCCCACGCTGCGCTAGGCGCAGCTCAGACGCAGACCGGACCGGCCCTCCTGCCCGACAGAAGCTGGCCCGAAGCCACTGGGCGCCACCATTGAGTTGGCACGGCCCCTAAGACCCAGCAACGCCACCCTCGCCCCCACGCCACCGTCCGAGCTCAGGACCCCGCCCCAGGTGGCCGGCAGGCCCGGGGAAGCGGCCTGGGCCCTCGATCCCGCTCCCGCCCCCGGCCATGGCGAAACGGCAGAGGGGCGGCTTTCTCCGTATGGAGCTGTGGAGAGCCACCCCGGCAGACAGGTGGCGGCGCCGGGGCTGGGCTGCAGTGGGGGCGGCCAGGTGCAGGTCGAGGGGCTCGCGGGCCGCACGGACGGCCCCCGGGTCCGCGGCCACGTCTGGTTCCCTTCAGGCCACCCCCGGAGCGTCTGGTGTGCCTCTGCCTTCCAGGGACGCCTTCTGGCCGCCTGGCCACTCAGGCAGGCGGGGAGCGCCCCATCAGACGCTGGCTGTGGTGGGAGGGGCCTGAGGAGGTGGGGCTTGCAGCTGTGCCGGGCGGGGGCGGAGATAGCCGCGAACGCCGCGAGCGACAAGAGGAGAAGGCGGAGCGGGAGGCAGAAAGCCTAGAGCACCCGGTCTTCCCTAGAGGTCTCCCCTCCAAGTTCTAACCAGGGCCGACCCTGCTTAGCTTCCGCGGCCGCGCCGAGATCGGGCCCTTCTAGGCTGCTTCGGCAGCAGATGCCGGCGGGGTCGCGGGCTGCCTCTTGAGGCGCAGCTCAGCAGGCGCTTGGGCCTTACCGTCAGCCCAGCGGCCCGCCCGTCCCGGCAGGGCCCCGCCGCCCGCCTAGGCGGGGGAACGGAGGTCTCGGGCACCTGGGGGTGGCGGAGGTGCTGGCGACCACCCAGCCCAGGGCGGGCGGGAGCCAGCAAACTTTTCGGAGCTAGGCGCCACGCCCCAGATCCCGCAGGCCGCTCACGGGGAAGTGGCCCAGGAGGCTTCCGGGCCCGGGGACCGCGGGCCCTTGGGCATCCCACCTGGCCGCCCACGCTGCGCTAGGCGCAGCTCAGACGCAGACCGGACCGGCCCTCCTGCCCGACAGAAGCTGGCCCGAAGCCACTGGGCGCCACCATTGAGTTGGCACGGCCCCTAAGACCCAGCAACGCCACCCTCGCCCCCACGCCACCGTCCGAGCTCAGGACCCCGCCCCAGGTGGCCGGCAGGCCCGGGGAAGCGGCCTGGGCCCTCGATCCCGCTCCCGCCCCCGGCCATGGCGAAACGGCGGAGGGGCGGCTTTCTCCGTATGGAGCTGTGGAGAGCCACCCCGGCAGACAGGTGGCGGCGCCGGGGCTGGGCTGCAGTGGGGGCGGCCAGGTGCAGGTCGAGGGGCTCGCGGGCCGCACGGACGGCCCCCGGGTCCGCGGCCACGTCTGGTTCCCTTCAGGCCACCCCCGGAGCGTCTGGTGTGCCTCTGCCTTCCAGGGACGCCTTCTGGCCGCCTGGCCGCTCAGGCAGGCGGGGAGCGCCCCATCAGACGCTGGCTGTGGTGGGAGGGGCCTGAGGAGGTGGGGCTTGCAGCTGTGCCGGTGGGGGGCGGAGATAGCCGCGAACGCCGCGAGCGACAAGAGGAGAAGGCGGAGCGGGAGGCAGAAAGCCTAGAGCACCCGGTCTTCCCTAGAGGTCTCCCCTCCAAGTTCTAACCAGGCCCGACCCTGCTTAGCTTCCGCGACCGCGGCGAGATCGGGCCCTTCTAGGCTGCTTCGGCAGCAGATGCCGGCGGGGTCGCGGGCTGCCTCTTGAGGCGCAGCTCAGCAGGCGCTTGGGCCTTACCGTCAGCCCAGCGGCCCGCCCGTCCCGGCAGGGCCCCGCCGCCCGCCTAGGCGGGGGAACGGAGGTCTCGGGCACCTGGGGGTGGCGGAGGTGCTGGCGACCACCCAGCCCAGGGCGGGCGGGAGCCAGCAAACTTTTCGGAGCTAGGCGCCACGCCCCAGATCCCGCAGGCCGCTCACGGGGAAGTGGCCCAGGAGGCTTCCGGGCCCGGGGACCGCGGGCCCTTGGGCATCCCACCTGGCCCCCCACGCTGCGCTAGGCGCAGCTCAGACGCAGACCGGACCGGCCCTCCTGCCCGACAGAAGCTGGCCCGAAGCCACTGGGCGCCACCATTGAGTTGGCACGGCCCCTAAGACCCAGCAACGCCACCCTCGCCCCCACGCCACCGTCCGAGCTCAGGACCCCGCCCCAGGTGGCCGGCAGGCCCGGGGAAGCGGCCTGGGCCCTCGATCCCGCTCCCGCCCCCGGCCATGGCGAAACGGCGGAGGGGCGGCTTTCTCCGTATGGAGCTGTGGAGAGCCACCCCGGCAGACAGGTGGCGGCGCCGGGGCTGGGCTGCAGTGGGGGCGGCCAGGTGCAGGTCGAGGGGCTCGCGGGCCGCACGGACGGCCCCCGGGTCCGCGGCCACGTCTGGTTCCCTTCAGGCCACCCCCGGAGCGTCTGGTGTGCCTCTGCCTTCCAGGGACGCCTTCTGGCCGCCTGGCCGCTCAGGCAGGCGGGGAGCGCCCCATCAGACGCTGGCTGTGGTGGGAGGGGCCTGAGGAGGTGGGGCTTGCAGCTGTGCCGGGCGGGGGCGGAGATAGCCGCGAACGCCGCGAGCGACAAGAGGAGAAGGCGGAGCGGGAGGCAGAAAGCCTAGAGCACCCGGTCTTCCCTAGAGGTCTCCCCTCCAAGTTCTAACCAGGGCCGACCCTGCTTAGCTTCCGCGACCGCGGCGAGATCGGGCCCTTCTAGGCTGCTTCAGCAGCAGATGCCGGCGGGGTCGCGGGCTGCCTCTTGAGGCGCAGCTCAGCAGGCGCTTGGGCCTTACCGTCAGCCCAGCGGCCCGCCCGTCCCGGCAGGGCCCCGCCGCCCGCCTAGGCGGGGGAACGGAGGTCTCGGGCACCTGGGGGTGGCGGAGGTGCTGGCGACCACCCAGCCCAGGGCGGGCGGGAGCCAGCAAACTTTTCGGAGCTAGGCGCCACGCCCCAGATCCCGCAGGCCGCTCACGGGGAAGTGGCCCAGGAGGCTTCCGGGCCCGGGGACCGCGGGCCCTTGGGCATCCCACCTGGCCGCCCACGCTGCGCTAGGCGCAGCTCAGACGCAGACCGGACCGGCCCTCCTGCCCGACAGAAGCTGGCCCGAAGCCACTGGGCGCCACCATTGAGTTGGCACGGCCCCTAAGACCCAGCAACGCCACCCTCGCCCCCACGCCACCGTCCGAGCTCAGGACCCCGCCCCAGGTGGCCGGCAGGCCCGGGGAAGCGGCCTGGGCCCTCGATCCCGCTCCCGCCCCCGGCCATGGCGAAACGGCGGAGGGGCGGCTTTCTCCGTATGGAGCTGTGGAGAGCCACCCCGGCAGACAGGTGGCGGCGCTGGGTCTGGGCTGCAGTGGGGGCGGCCAGGTGCAGGTCGAGGGGCTAGCGGGCCGCACGGACGGCCCCCGGGTCCGCGGCCACGTCTGGTTCCCTTCAGGCCACCCCCGGAGCGTCTGGTGTGCCTCTGCCTTCCAGGGACGCCTTCTGGCCGCCTGGCCGCTCAGGCAGGCGGGGAGCGCCCCATCAGACGCTGGCTGTGGTGGGAGGGGCCTGAGGAGGTGGGGCTTGCAGCTGTGCCGGGCGGGGGCGGAGATCGCCGCGAACGCCGCGAGCGACAAGAGGAGAAGGCGGAGCGGGAGGCAGAAAGCCTAGAGCACGCGGTCTTCCCTAGAGGTCTCCCCTCCAAGTTCTAACCAGGCCCGACCCTGCTTAGCTTCCGCGACCGCGGCGAGATCGGGCCCTTCTAGGCTGCTTCGGCAGCAGATGCCGGCGGGGTCGCGGGCTGCCTCTTGAGGCGCAGCTCAGCAGGCGCTTGGGCCTTACCGTCAGCCCAGCGGCCCGCCCGTCCCGGCAGGGCCCCGCCGCCCGCCTAGGCGGGGGAACGGAGGTCTCGGGCACCTGGGGGTGGCGGAGGTGCTGGCGACCACCCAGCCCAGGGCGGGCGGGAGCCAGCAAACTTTTCGGAGCTAGGCGCCACGCCCCAGATCCCGCAGGCCGCTCACGGGGAAGTGGCCCAGGAGGCTTCCGGGCCCGGGGACCGCGGGCCCTTGGGCATCCCACCTGGCCGCCCACGCTGCGCTAGGCGCAGCTCAGACGCAGACCGGACCGGCCCTCCTGCCCGACAGAAGCTGGCCCGAAGCCACTGGGCGCCACCATTGAGTTGGCACGGCCCCTAAGACCCAGCAACGCCACCCTCGCCCCCACGCCACCGTCCGAGCTCAGGACCCCGCCCCAGGTGGCCGGCAGGCCCGGGGAAGCGGCCTGGGCCCTCGATCCCGCTCCCGCCCCCGGCCATGGCGAAACGGCGGAGGGGCGGCTTTCTCCGTATGGAGCTGTGGAGAGCCACCCCGGCAGACAGGTGGCGGCGCCGGGGCTGGGCTGCAGTGGGGGCGGCCAGGTGCAGGTCGAGGGGCTCGCGGGCCGCACGGACGGCCCCCGGGTCCGCGGCCACGTCTGGTTCCCTTCAGGCCACCCCCGGAGCGTCTGGTGTGCCTCTGCCTTCCAGCGACGCCTTCTGGCCGCCTGGCCGCTCAGGCAGGCGGGGAGCGCCCCATCAGACGCTGGCTGTGGTGGGAGGGGCCTGAGGAGGTGGGGCTTGCAGCTGTGCCGGGCGGGGGCGGAGATCGCCGCGAACGCCGCGAGCGACAAGAGGAGAAGGCGGAGCGGGAGGCAGAAAGCCTAGAGCACGCGGTCTTCCCTAGAGGTCTCCCCTCCAAGTTCTAACCAGGCCCGACCCTGCTTAGCTTCCGCGACCGCGGCGAGATCGGGCCCTTCTAGGCTGCTTCGGCAGCAGATGCCGGCGGGGTCGCGGGCTGCCTCTTGAGGCGCAGCTCAGCAGGCGCTTGGGCCTTACCATCAGCCCAGCGGCCCGCCCGTCCCGGCAGGGCCCCGCCGCCCGCCTAGGCGGGGGAACGGAGGTCTCGGGCACCTGGGGGTGGCGGAGGTGCTGGCGACCACCCAGCCCAGGGCGGGCGGGAGCCAGCAAACTTTTCGGAGCTAGGCGCCACGCCCCAGATCCCACAGGCCGCTCACGGGGAAGTGGCCCAGGAGGCTTCCGGGCCCGGGGACCGCGGGCCCTTGGGCATCCCACCTGGCCGCCCACGCTGCGCTAGGCGCAGCTCAGACGCAGACCGGACCGGCCCTCCTGCCCGACAGAAGCTGGCCCGAAGCCACTGGGCGCCACCATTGAGTTGGCACGGCCCCTAAGACCCAGCAACGCCACCCTCGCCCCCACGCCACCGTCCGAGCTCAGGACCCCGCCCCAGGTGGCCGGCAGGCCCGGGGAAGCGGCCTGGGCCCTCGATCCCGCTCCCGCCCCCGGCCATGGCGAAACGGCGGAGGGGCGGCTTTCTCCGTATGGAGCTGTGGAGAGCCACCCCGGCAGACAGGTGGCGGCGCCGGGGCTGGGCTGCAGTGGGGGCGGCCAGGTGCAGGTCGAGGGGCTCGCGGGCCGCACGGACGGCCCCCGGGTCCGCGGCCACGTCTGGTTCCCTTCAGGCCACCCCCGGAGCGTCTGGTGTGCCTCTGCCTTCCAGGGACGCCTTCTGGCCGCCTGGCCGCTCAGGCAGGCGGGGAGCGCCCCATCAGACGCTGGCTGTGGTGGGAGGGGCCTGAGGAGGTCGGGCTTGCAGCTGTGCCGGGCGGGGGCGGAGATCGCCGCGAACGCCGCGAGCGACAAGAGGAGAAGGCGGAGCGGGAGGCAGAAAGCCTAGAGCACGCGGTCTTCCCTAGAGGTCTCCCCTCCAAGTTCTAACCAGGCCCGACCCTGCTTAGCTTCCGCGACCGCGGCGAGATCGGGCCCTTCTAGGCTGCTTCGGCAGCAGATGCCGGCGGGGTCGCGGGCTGCCTCTTGAGGCGCAGCTCAGCAGGCGCTTGGGCCTTACCGTCAGCCCAGCGGCCCGCCCGTCCCGGCAGGGCCCCGCCGCCCGCCTAGGCGGGGGAACGGCGGTCTCGGGCACCTGGGGGTGGCGGAGGTGCTGGCGACCACCCAGCCCAGGGCGGGCGGGAGCCAGCAAACTTTTCGGAGCTAGGCGCCACGCCCCAGATCCCGCAGGCCGCTCACGGGGAAGTGGCCCAGGAGGCTTCCGGGCCCGGGGACCGCGGGCCCTTGGGCATCCCACCTGGCCGCCCACGCTGCGCTAGGCGCAGCTCAGACGCAGACCGGACCGGCCCTCCTGCCCGACAGAAGCTGGCCCGAAGCCACTGGGCGCCACCATTGAGTTGGCACGGCCCCTAAGACCCAGCAACGCCACCCTCGCCCCCACGCCACCGTCCGAGCTCAGGACCCCGCCCCAGGTGGCCGGCAGGCCCGGGGAAGCGGCCTGGGCCCTCGATCCCGCTCCCGCCCCCGGCCATGGCGAAACGGCGGAGGGGCGGCTTTTTCCGTATGGAGCTGTGGAGAGCCACCCCGGCAGACAGGTGGCGGCGCCGGGGCTGGGCTGCAGTGGGGGCGGCCAGGTGCAGGTCGAGGGGCTCGCGGGCCGCACGGACGGCCCCCGGGTCCGCGGCCACGTCTGGTTCCCTTCAGGCCACCCCCGGAGCGTCTGGTGTGCCTCTGCCTTCCAGGGACGCCTTCTGGCCGCCTGGCCGCTCAGGCAGGCGGGGAGCGCCCCATCAGACGCTGGCTGTGGTGGGAGGGGCCTGAGGAGGTGGGGCTTGCAGCTGTGCCGGGCGGGGGCGGAGATAGCCGCGAACGCCGCGAGCGACAAGAGGAGAAGGCGGAGCGGGAGGCAGAAAGCCTAGAGCACGCGGTCTTCCCTAGAGGTCTCCCCTCCAAGTTCTAACCAGGCCCGACCCTGCTTAGCTTCCGCGACCGCGGCGAGATCGGGCCCTTCTAGGCTGCTTCGGCAGCAGATGCCGGCGGGGTCGCGGGCTGCCTCTTGAGGCGCAGCTCAGCAGGCGCTTGGGCCTTACCGTCAGCCCAGCGGCCCGCCCGTCCCGGCAGGGCCCCGCCGCCCGCCTAGGCGGGGGAACGGAGGTCTCGGGCACCTGGGGGTGGCGGAGGTGCTGGCGACCACCCAGCCCAGGGCGGGCGGGAGCCAGCAAACTTTTCGGAGCTAGGCGCCACGCCCCAGATCCCGCAGGCCGCTCACGGGGAAGTGGCCCAGGAGGCTTCCGGGCCCGGGGACCGCGGGCCCTTGGGCATCCCACCTGGCCGCCCACGCTGCGCTAGGCGCAGCTCAGACGCAGACCGGACCGGCCCTCCTGCCCGACAGAAGCTGGCCCGAAGCCACTGGGCGCCACCATTGAGTTGGCACGGCCCCTAAGACCCAGCAACGCCACCCTCGCCCCCACGCCACCGTCCGAGCTCAGGACCCCGCCCCAGGTGGCCGGCAGGCCCGGGGAAGCGGCCTGGGCCCTCGATCCCGCTCCCGCCCCCGGCCATGGCGAAACGGCGGAGGGGCGGCTTTCTCCGTATGGAGCTGTGGAGAGCCACCCCGGCAGACAGGTGGCGGCGCTGGGTCTGGGCTGCAGTGGGGGCGGCCAGGTGCAGGTCGAGGGGCTCGCGGGCCGCACGGACGGCCCCCGGGTCCGCGGCCACGTCTGGTTCCCTTCAGGCCACCCCCGGAGCGTCTGGTGTGCCTCTGCCTTCCAGGGACGCCTTCTGGCCGCCTGGCCGCTCAGGCAGGCGGGGAGCGCCCCATCAGACGCTGGCTGTGGTGGGAGGGGCCTGAGGAGGTCGGGCTTGCAGCTGTGCCGGGCGGGGGCGGAGATCGCCGCGAACGCCGCGAGCGACAAGAGGAGAAGGCGGAGCGGGAGGCAGAAAGCCTAGAGCACGCGGTCTTCCCTAGAGGTCTCCCCTCCAAGTTCTAACCAGGCCCGACCCTGCTTAGCTTCCGCGACCGCGGCGAGATCGGGCCCTTCTAGGCTGCTTCGGCAGCAGATGCCGGCGGGGTCGCGGGCTGCCTCTTGAGGCGCAGCTCAGCAGGCGCTTGGGCCTTACCGTCAGCCCAGCGGCCCGCCCGTCCCGGCAGGGCCCCGCCGCCCGCCTAGGCGGGGGAACGGAGGTCTCGGGCACCTGGGGGTGGCGGAGGTGCTGGCGACCACCCAGCCCAGGGCGGGCGGGAGCCAGCAAACTTTTCGGAGCTAGGCGCCACGCCCCAGATCCCGCAGGCCGCTCACGGGGAAGTGGCCCAGGAGGCTTCCGGGCCTGGGGACCGCGGGCCCTTGGGCATCCCACCTGGCCGCCCACGCTGCGCTAGGCGCAGCTCAGACGCAGACCGGACCGGCCCTCCTGCCCGACAGAAGCTGGCCCGAAGCCACTGGGCGCCACCATTGAGTTGGCACGGCCCCTAAGACCCAGCAACGCCACCCTCGCCCCCACGCCACCGTCCGAGCTCAGGACCCCGCCCCAGGTGGCCGGCAGGCCCGGGGAAGCGGCCTGGGCCCTCGGTCCCGCTCCCGCCCCCGGCCATGGCGAAACGGCGGAGGGGCGGCTTTTTCCGTATGGAGCTGTGGAGAGCCACCCCGGCAGACAGGTGGCGGTGCCGAGGCTGGGCTGCAGTGGGGGCGGCCAGGTGCAGGTCGAGGGGCTCGCGGGCCGCACGGACGGCCCCCGGGTCCGCGGCCACGTCTGGTTCCCTTCAGGCCACCCCCGGAGCGTCTGGTGTGCCTCTGCCTTCCAGGGACGCCTTCTGGCCGCCTGGCCGCTCAGGCAGGCGGGGAGCGCCCCATCAGACGCTGGCTGTTTTGGGAGGGGCCTGAGGAGGTGGGGCTTGCAGCTGTGCCGGGCGGGGGCGGAGATAGCCGCGAATGCCGCGAGCGACAAGAGGAGAAGGCGGAGCGGGAGGCAGAAAGCCTAGAGCACCCGGTCTTCCCTAGAGGTCTCCCCTCCAAGTTCTAACCAGGCCCGACCCTGCTTAGCTTCTGCGACCGCGGCGAGATCGGGCCCTTCTAGGCTGCTTCGGCAGCAGATGCCGGCGGGGTCGCGGGCTGCCTCTTGAGGCGCAGCTCAGCAGGCGCTTGGGCCTTACCGTCAGCCCAGCGGCCCGCCCGTCCCGGCAGGGCCCCGCCGCCCGCCTAGGCGGGGGAACGGAGGTCTCGGGCACCTGGGGGTGGCGCAGGTGCTGGCGACCACCCAGCCCAGGGCGGGCGGGAGCCAGCAAACTTTTCGGAGCTAGGCGCCACGCCCCAGATCCCGCAGGCCGCTCACGGGGAAGTGGCCCAGGAGGCTTCCGGGCCCGGGGACCGCGGGCCCTTGGGCATCCCACCTGGCCGCCCACGCTGCGCTAGGCGCAGCTCAGACGCAGACCGGACCGGCCCTCCTGCCCGACAGAAGCTGGCCCGAAGCCACTGGGCGCCACCATTGAGTTGGCACGGCCCCTAAGACCCAGCAACGCCACCCTCGCCCCCACGCCACCGTCCGAGCTCAGGACCCCGCCCCAGGTGGCTGGCAGGCCCGGGGAAGCGGCCTGGGCCCTCGATCCCGCTCCCGCCCCCGGCCATGGCGAAACGGCGGAGGGGCGGCTTTCTCCGTATGGAGCTGTGGAGAGCCACCCCGGCAGACAGGTGGCGGCGCCGGGGCTGGGCTGCAGTGGGGGCGGCCAGGTGCAGGTCGAGGGGCTCGCGGGCCGCACGGACGGCCCCCGGGTCCGCGGCCACGTCTGGTTCCCTTCAGGCCACCCCCGGAGCGTCTGGTGTGCCTCTGCCTTCCAGCGACGCCTTCTGGCCGCCTGGCCGCTCAGGCAGGCGGGGAGCGCCCCATCAGATGCTGGCTGTGGTGGGAGGGGCCTGAGGAGGTGGGGCTTGCAGCTGTGCCGGGCGGGGGCGGAGATCGCCGCGAACGCCGCGAGCGACAAGAGGAGAAGGCGGAGCGGGAGGCAGAAAGCCTAGAGCACGCGGTCTTCCCTAGAGGTCTCCCCTCCAAGTTCTAACCAGGCCCGACCCTGCTTAGCTTCCGCGACCGCGGCGAGATCGGGCCCTTCTAGGCTGCTTCGGCAGCAGATGCCGGCGGGGTCGCGGGCTGCCTCTTGAGGCGCAGCTCAGCAGGCGCTTGGGCCTTACCGTCAGCCCAGCGGCCCGCCCGTCCCGGCAGGGCCCCGCCGCCCGCCTAGGCGGGGGAACGGAGGTCTCGGGCACCTGGGGGTGGCGGAGGTGCTGGCGACCACCCAGCCCAGGGCGGGCGGCATCCAGCAAACTTTTCGGAGCTAGGCGCCACGCCCCAGATCCCGCAGGCCGCTCACGGGGAAGTGGCCCAGGAGGCTTCCGGGCCCGGGGACCGCGGGCCCTTGGGCATCCCACCTGGCCGCCCACGCTGCGCTAGGCGCAGCTCAGACGCAGAACGGACCGGCCCTCCTGCCCGACAGAAGCTGGCCCGAAGCCACTGGGCGCCACCATTGAGTTGGCACGGCCCCTAAGACCCAGCAACGCCACCCTCGCCCCCACGCCACCGTCCGAGCTCAGGACCCCGCCCCAGGTGGCCGGCAGGCCCGGGGAAGCGGCCTGGGCCCTCGATCCCGCTCCCGCCCCCGGCCATGGCGAAACGGCGGAGGGGCGGCTTTTTCCGTATGGAGCTGTGGAGAGCCACCCCGGCAGACAGGTGGCGGCGCCGGGGCTGGGCTGCAGTGGGGGCGGCCAGGTGCAGGTCGAGGGGCTCGCGGGCCGCACGGACGGCCCCCGGGTCCGCGGCCACGTCTGGTTCCCTTCAGGCCACCCCCGGAGCGTCTGGTGTGCCTCTGCCTTCCAGGGACGCCTTCTGGCCGCCTGGCCGCTCAGGCAGGCGGGGAGCGCCCCATCAGACGCTGGCTGTGGTGGGAGGGGCCTGAGGAGGTGGGGCTTGCAGCTGTGCCGGGCGGGGGCGGAGATAGCCGCGAACGCCGCGAGCGACAAGAGGAGAAGGCGGAGCGGGAGGCAGAAAGCCTAGAGCACCCGGTCTTCCCTAGAGGTCTCCCCTCCAAGTTCTAACCAGGCCCGACCCTGCTTAGCTTCTGCGACCGCGGCGAGATCGGGCCCTTCTAGGCTGCTTCGGCAGCAGATGCCGGCGGGGTCGCGGGCTGCCTCTTGAGGCGCAGCTCAGCAGGCGCTTGGGCCTTACCGTCAGCCCAGCGGCCCGCCCGTCCCGGCAGGGCCCCGCCGCCCGCCTAGGCGGGGGAACGGAGGTCTCGGGCACCTGGGGGTGGCGGAGGTGCTGGCGACCACCCAGCCCAGGGCGGGCGGGAGCCAGCAAACTTTTCGGAGCTAGGCGCCACGCCCCAGATCCCGCAGGCCGCTCACGGGGAAGTGGCCCAGGAGGCTTCCGGGCCCGGGGACCGCGGGCCCTTGGGCATCCCACCTGGCCGCCCACGCTGCGCTAGGCGCAGCTCAGACGCAGACCGGACCGGCCCTCCTGCCCGACAGAAGCTGGCCCGAAGCCACTGGGAGCCACCATTGAGTTGGCACGGCCCCTAAGACCCAGCAACGCCACCCTCGCCCCCACGCCACCGTCCGAGCTCAGGACCCCGCCCCAGGTGGCCGGCAGGCCCGGGGAAGCGGCCTGGGCCCTCGATCCCGCTCCCGCCCCCGGCCATGGCGAAACGGCGGAGGGGCGGCTTTCTCCGTATGGAGCTGTGGAGAGCCACCCCGGCAGACAGGTGGCGGCGCCGGGGCTGGGCTGCAGTGGGGGCGGCCAGGTGCAGGTCGAGGGGCTCGCGGGCCGCACGGACGGCCCCCGGGTCCGCGGCCACTTCTGGTTCCCTTCAGGCCACCCCCGGAGCGTCTGGTGTGCCTCTGCCTTCCAGGGACGCCTTCTGGCCGCCTGGCCGCTCAGGCAGGCGGGGAGCGCCCCATCAGACGCTGGCTGTGGTGGGAGGGGCCTGAGGAGGTCGGGCTTGCAGCTGTGCCGGGCGGGGGCGGAGATCGCCGCGAACGCCGCGAGCGACAAGAGGAGAAGGCGGAGCGGGAGGCAGAAAGCCTAGAGCACGCGGTCTTCCCTAGAGGTCTCCCCTCCAAGTTCTAACCAGGCCCGACCCTGCTTAGCTTCCGCGACCGCGGCGAGATCGGGCCCTTCTAGGCTGCTTCGGCAGCAGATGCCGGCGGGGTCGCGGGCTGCCTCTTGAGGCGCAGCTCAGCAGGCGCTTGGGCCTTACCGTCAGCCCAGCGGCCCGCCCGTCCCGGCAGGGCCCCGCCGCCCGCCTAGGCGGGGGAACGGAGGTCTCGGGCACCTGGGGGTGGCGGAGGTGCTGGCGACCACCCAGCCCAGGGCGGGCGGGAGCCAGCAAACTTTTCGGAGCTAGGCGCCACGCCCCAGATCCCGCAGGCCGCTCACGGGGAAGTGGCCCAGGAGGCTTCCGGGCCTGGGGACCGCGGGCCCTTGGGCATCCCACCTGGCCGCCCACGCTGCGCTAGGCGCAGCTCAGACGCAGACCGGACCGGCCCTCCTGCCCGACAGAAGCTGGCCCGAAGCCACTGGGCGCCACCATTGAGTTGGCACGGCCCCTAAGACCCAGCAACGCCACCCTCGCCCCCACGCCACCGTCCGAGCTCAGGACCCCGCCCCAGGTGGCCGGCAGGCCCGGGGAAGCGGCCTGGGCCCTCGGTCCCGCTCCCGCCCCCGGCCATGGCGAAACGGCGGAGGGGCGGCTTTTTCCGTATGGAGCTGTGGAGAGCCACCCCGGCAGACAGGTGGCGGTGCCGAGGCTGGGCTGCAGTGGGGGCGGCCAGGTGCAGGTCGAGGGGCTCGCGGGCCGCACGGACGGCCCCCGGGTCCGCGGCCACGTCTGGTTCCCTTCAGGCCACCCCCGGAGCGTCTGGTGTGCCTCTGCCTTCCAGGGACGCCTTCTGGCCGCCTGGCCGCTCAGGCAGGCGGGGAGCGCCCCATCAGACGCTGGCTGTGGTGGGAGGGGCCTGAGGAGGTGGGGCTTGCAGCTGTGCCGGGCGGGGGCGGAGATAGCCGCGAATGCCGCGAGCGACAAGAGGAGAAGGCGGAGCGGGAGGCAGAAAGCCTAGAGCACCCGGTCTTCCCTAGAGGTCTCCCCTCCAAGTTCTAACCAGGCCCGACCCTGCTTAGCTTCTGCGACCGCGGCGAGATCGGGCCCTTCTAGGCTGCTTCGGCAGCAGATGCCGGCGGGGTCGCGGGCTGCCTCTTGAGGCGCAGCTCAGCAGGCGCTTGGGCCTTACCGTCAGCCCAGCGGCCCGCCCGTCCCGGCAGGGCCCCGCCGCCCGCCTAGGCGGGGGAACGGAGGTCTCGGGCACCTGGGGGTGGCGCAGGTGCTGGCGACCACCCAGCCCAGGGCGGGCGGGAGCCAGCAAACTTTTCGGAGCTAGGCGCCACGCCCCAGATCCCGCAGGCCGCTCACGGGGAAGTGGCCCAGGAGGCTTCCGGGCCCGGGGACCGCGGGCCCTTGGGCATCCCACCTGGCCGCCCACGCTGCGCTAGGCGCAGCTCAGACGCAGAACGGACCGGCCCTCCTGCCCGACAGAAGCTGGCCCGAAGCCACTGGGCGCCACCATTGAGTTGGCACGGCCCCTAAGACCCAGCAACGCCACCCTCGCCCCCACGCCACCGTCCGAGCTCAGGACCCCGCCCCAGGTGGCCGGCAGGCCCGGGGAAGCGGCCTGGGCCCTCGATCCCGCTCCCGCCCCCGGCCATGGCGAAACGGCGGAGGGGCGGCTTTTTCCGTATGGAGCTGTGGAGAGCCACCCCGGCAGACAGGTGGCGGCGCCGGGGCTGGGCTGCAGTGGGGGCGGCCAGGTGCAGGTCGAGGGGCTCGCGGGCCGCACGGACGGCCCCCGGGTCCGCGGCCACGTCTGGTTCCCTTCAGGCCACCCCCGGAGCGTCTGGTGTGCCTCTGCCTTCCAGGGACGCCTTCTGGCCGCCTGGCCGCTCAGGCAGGCGGGGAGCGCCCCATCAGACGCTGGCTGTGGTGGGAGGGGCCTGAGGAGGTGGGGCTTGCAGCTGTGCCAGGCGGGGGCGGAGATAGCCGCGAACGCCGCGAGCGACAAGAGGAGAAGGCGGAGCGGGAGGCAGAAAGCCTAGAGCACCCGGTCTTCCCTAGAGGTCTCCCCTCCAAGTTCTAACCAGGCCCGACCCTGCTTAGCTTCTGCGACCGCGGCGAGATCGGGCCCTTCTAGGCTGCTTCGGCAGCAGATGCCGGCGGGGTCGCGGGCTGCCTCTTGAGGCGCAGCTCAGCAGGCGCTTGGGCCTTACCGTCAGCCCAGCGGCCCGCCCGTCCCGGCAGGGCCCCGCCGCCCGCCTAGGCGGGGGAACGGAGGTCTCGGGCACCTGGGGGTGGCGGAGGTGCTGGCGACCACCCAGCCCAGGGCGGGCGGGAGCCAGCAAACTTTTCGGAGCTAGGCGCCACGCCCCAGATCCCGCAGGCCGCTCACGGGGAAGTGGCCCAGGAGGCTTCCGGGCCCGGGGACCGCGGGCCCTTGGGCATCCCACCTGGCCGCCCACGCTGCGCTAGGCGCAGCTCAGACGCAGACCGGACCGGCCCTCCTGCCCGACAGAAGCTGGCCCGAAGCCACTGGGAGCCACCATTGAGTTGGCACGGCCCCTAAGACCCAGCAACGCCACCCTCGCCCCCACGCCACCGTCCGAGCTCAGGACCCCGCCCCAGGTGGCCGGCAGGCCCGGGGAAGCGGCCTGGGCCCTCGATCCCGCTCCCGCCCCCGGCCATGGCGAAACGGCGGAGGGGCGGCTTTCTCCGTATGGAGCTGTGGAGAGCCACCCCGGCAGACAGGTGGCGGCGCCGGGGCTGGGCTGCAGTGGGGGCGGCCAGGTGCAGGTCGAGGGGCTCGCGGGCCGCACGGACGGCCCCCGGGTCCGCGGCCACTTCTGGTTCCCTTCAGGCCACCCCCGGAGCGTCTGGTGTGCCTCTGCCTTTCAGGGATGCCTTCTGGCCGCCTGGCCGCTCAGGCAGGCGGGGAGCGCCCCATCAGACGCTGGCTGTGGTGGGAGGGGCCTGAGGAGGTGGGGCTTGCAGCTGTGCCGGGCGGGGGCGGAGATAGCCGCGAACGCCGCGAGTGACATAAAGGAGAAGGCGGAGCGGGAGGCAGAAAGCCTAGAGCACCCGGTCTTCCCTAGAGGTCTCCCCTCCAAGTTCTAACCAGGCCCGACCCTGCTTAGCTTCCACGATCGCGGCGAGATCGGGCCCTTCTAGGCTGCTTCGGCAGCAGATGCCGGCGGGGTCGCGAGCTGCCTCTTGAGGCGCAGCTCAGCAGGCGCTTGGGCCTTACCGTCAGCCCAGCGGCCCGCCCGTCCCGGCAGGGCCCCGCCGCCCGCCTAGGCGGGGGAACGGAGGTCTCGGGCACCTGGGGGTGGCGGAGGTGCTGGCGACCACCCAGCCCAGGGCGGGCGGGAGCCAGCAAACTTTTCGGAGCTAGGCGCCACGCCCCAGATCCCGCAGGCCGCTCACGGGGAAGTGGCCCAGGAGGCTTCCGGGCCCGGGGACCGCGGGCCCTTGGGCATCCCACCTGGCCGCCCACGCTGCGCTAGGCGCAGCTCAGACGCAGACCGGACCGGCCCTCCTGCCCGACAGAAGCTGGCCCGAAGCCACTGGGCGCCACCATTGAGTTGGCACGGCCCCTAAGACCCAGCAACGCCACCCTCGCCCCCACGCCACCGTCCGAGCTCAGGACCCCGCCCCAGGTGGCCGGCAGGCCCGGGGAAGCGGCCTGGGCCCTCGATCCCGCTCCCGCCCCCGGCCATGGCGAAACGGCGGAGGGGCGGCTTTCTCCGTATGGAGCTGTGGAGAGCCACCCCGGCAGACAGGTGGCGGCGCCGGGGCTGGGCTGCAGTGGGGGCGGCCAGGTGCAGGTCGAGGGGCTCGCGGGCCGCACGGACGGCCCCCGGGTCCGCGGCCACGTCTGGTTCCCTTCAGGCCACCCCCGGAGCGTCTGGTGTGCCTCTGCCTTCCAGGGACGCCTTCTGGCCGCCTGGCCGCTCAGGCAGGCGGGGAGCGCCCCATCAGACGCTGGCTGTGGTGGGAGGGGCCTGAGGAGGTGGGGCTTGCAGCTGTGCCGGGCGGGGGCGGAGATAGCCGCGAACGCCGCGAGCGACAAGAGGAGAAGGCGGAGCGGGAGGCAGAAAGCCTAGAGCACCCGGTCTTCCCTAGAGGTCTCCCCTCCAAGTTCTAACCAGGCCCGACCCTGCTTAGCTTCCGCGACCGCGGCGAGATCGGGCCCTTCTAGGCTGCTTCAGCAGCAGATGCCGGCGGGGTCGCGGGCTGCCTCTTGAGGCGCAGCTCAGCAGGCGCTTGGGCCTTACCGTCAGCCCAGCGGCCCGCCCGTCCCGGCAGGGCCCCGCCGCCCGCCTAGGCGGGGGAACGGAGGTCTCGGGCACCTGGGGGTGGCGGAGGTGCTGGCGACCACCCAGCCCAGGGCGGGCGGGAGCCAGCAAACTTTTCGGAGCTAGGCGCCACGCCCCAGATCCCGCAGGCCGCTCACGGGGAAGTGGCCCAGGAGGCTTCCGGGCCCGGGGACCGCGGGCCCTTGGGCATCCCACCTGGCCGCCCACGCTGCGCTAGGCGCAGCTCAGACGCAGACCGGACCGGCCCTCCTGCCCGACAGAAGCTGGCCCGAAGCCACTGGGCGCCACCATTGAGTTGGCACGGCCCCTAAGACCCAGCAACGCCACCCTCGCCCCCACGCCACCGTCCGAGCTCAGGACCCCACCCCAGGTGGCCGGCAGGCCCGGGGAAGCGGCCTGGGCCCTCGATCCCGCTCCCGCCCCCGGCCATGGCGAAACGGCGGAGGGGCGGCTTTCTCCGTATGGAGCTGTGGAGAGCCACCCCGGCAGACAGGTGGCGGCGCCGGGGCTGGGCTGCAGTGGGGGCGGCCAGGTGCAGGTCGAGGGGCTCGCGGGCCGCACGGACGGCCCCCGGGTCCGCGGCCACGTCTGGTTCCCTTCAGGCCACCCCCGGAGCGTCTGGTGTGCCTCTGCCTTCCAGGGACGCCTTCTGGCCGCCTGGCCGCTCAGGCAGGCGGGGAGCGCCCCATCAGACGCTGGCTGTGGTGGGAGGGGCCTGAGGAGGTGGGGCTTGCAGCTGTGCCGGGCGGGGGCGGAGATAGCCGCGAACGCCGCGAGCGACAAGAGGAGAAGGCGGAGCGGGAGGCAGAAAGCCTAGAGCACCCGGTCTTCCCTAGAGGTCTCCCCTCCAAGTTCTAACCAGGCCCGACCCTGCTTAGCTTCCGCGACCGCGGCGAGATCGGGCCCTTCTAGGCTGCTTCGGCAGCAGATGCCGGCGGGGTCGCGGGCTGCCTCTTGAGGCGCAGCTCAGCAGGCGCTTGGGCCTTACCGTCAGCCCAGCGGCCCGCCCGTCCCGGCAGGGCCCCGCCGCCCGCCTAGGCGGGGGAACGGAGGTCTCGGGCACCTGGGGGTGGCGGAGGTGCTGGCGACCACCCAGCCCAGGGCGGGCGGGAGCCAGCAAACTTTTCGGAGCTAGGCGCCACGCCCCAGATCCCGCAGGCCGCTCACGGGGAAGTGGCCCAGGAGGCTTCCGGGCCCGGGGACCGCGGGCCCTTGGGCATCCCACCTGGCCGCCCACGCTGCGCTAGGCGCAGCTCAGACGCAGACCGGACCGGCCCTCCTGCCCGACAGAAGCTGGCCCGAAGCCACTGGGCGCCACCATTGAGTTGGCACGGCCCCTAAGACCCAGCAACGCCACCCTCGCCCCCACGCCACCGTCCGAGCTCAGGACCCCGCCCCAGGTGGCCGGCAGGCCCGGGGAAGCGGCCTGGGCCCTCGATCCCGCTCCCGCCCCCGGCCATGGCGAAACGGCGGAGGGGCGGCTTTCTCCGTATGGAGCTGTGGAGAGCCACCCCGGCAGACAGGTGGCGGCGCCGGGGCTGGGCTGCAGTGGGGGCGGCCAGGTGCAGGTCGAGGGGCTCGCGGGCCGCACGGACGGCCCCCGGGTCCGCGGCCACGTCTGGTTCCCTTCAGGCCACCCCCGGAGCGTCTGGTGTGCCTCTGCCTTCCAGGGACGCCTTCTGGCCGCCTGGCCGCTCAGGCAGGCGGGGAGCGCCCCATCAGACGCTGGCTGTGGTGGGAGGGGCCTGAGGAGGTGGGGCTTGCAGCTGTGCCGGGCGGGGGCGGAGATAGCCGCGAACGCCGCGAGCGACAAGAGGAGAAGGCGGAGCGGGAGGCAGAAAGCCTAGAGCACCCGGTCTTCCCTAGAGGTCTCCCCTCCAAGTTCTAACCAGGCCCGACCCTGCTTAGCTTCCGCGACCGCGGCGAGATCGGGCCCTTCTAGGCTGCTTCGGCAGCAGATGCCGGCGGGGTCGCGGGCTGCCTCTTGAGGCGCAGCTCAGCAGGCGCTTGGGCCTTACCGTCAGCCCAGCGGCCCGCCCGTCCCGGCAGGGCCCCGCCGCCCGCCTAGGCGGGGGAACGGAGGTCTCGGGCACCTGGGGGTGGCGGAGGTGCTGGCGACCACCCAGCCCAGGGCGGGCGGGAGCCAGCAAACTTTTCGGAGCTAGGCGCCACGCCCCAGATCCCGCAGGCCGCTCACGGGGAAGTGGCCCAGGAGGCTTCCGGGCCCGGGGACCGCGGGCCCTTGGGCATCCCACCTGGCCGCCCACGCTGCGCTAGGCGCAGCTCAGACGCAGACCGGACCGGCCCTCCTGCCCGACAGAAGCTGGCCCGAAGCCACTGGGCGCCACCATTGAGTTGGCACGGCCCCTAAGACCCAGCAACGCCACCCTCGCCCCCACGCCACCGTCCGAGCTCAGGACCCCGCCCCAGGTGGCCGGCAGGCCCGGGGAAGCGGCCTGGGCCCTCGATCCCGCTCCCGCCCCCGGCCATGGCGAAACGGCGGAGGGGCGGCTTTTTCCGTATGGAGCTGTGGAGAGCCACCCTGGCAGACAGGTGGCGGCGCCGGGGCTGGGCTGCAGTGGGGGCGGCCAGGTGCAGGTCGAGGGGCTCGCGGGCCGCACGGACGGCCCCCGGGTCCGCGGCCACGTCCGGTTCCCTTCAGGCCACCCCTGGAGCGTCTGGTGTGCCTCTGCCTTCCAGGGACGCCTTCTGGCCGCCTGGCCGCTCAGGCAGGCGGGGAGCGCCCCATCAGACGCTGGCTGTGGTGGGAGGGGCCTGAGGAGGTGGGGCTTGCAGCTGTGCCGGGCGGGGGCGGAGATAGCCGCGAACGCCGCGAGCGACAAGAGGAGAAGGCGGAGCGGGAGGCAGAAAGCCTAGAGCACCCGGTCTTCCCTAGAGGTCTCCCCTCCAAGTTCTAACCAGGCCCGACCCTGCTTAGCTTCTGCGACCGCGGCGAGATCGGGCCCTTCTAGGCTGCTTCGGCAGCAGATGCCGGCGGGGTCGCGGGCTGCCTCTTGAGGCGCAGCTCAGCAGGCGCTTGGGCCTTACCGTCAGCCCAGCGGCCCGCCCGTCCCGGCAGGGCCCCGCCGCCCGCCTAGGCGGGGGAACGGAGGTCTCGGGCACCTGGGGGTGGCGGAGGTGCTGGCGACCACCCAGCCCAGGGCGGGCGGGAGCCAGCAAACTTTTCGGAGCTAGGCGCCACGCCCCAGATCCCGCAGGCCGCTCACGGGGAAGTGGCCCAGGAGGCTTCCGGGCCCGGGGACCGCGGGCCCTTGGGCATCCCACCTGGCCGCCCACGCTGCGCTAGGCGCAGCTCAGACGCAGACCGGACCGGCCCTCCTGCCCGACAGAAGCTGGCCCGAAGCCACTGGGAGCCACCATTGAGTTGGCACGGCCCCTAAGACCCAGCAACGCCACCCTCGCCCCCACGCCACCGTCCGAGCTCAGGACCCCGCCCCAGGTGGCCGGCAGGCCCGGGGAAGCAGCCTGGGCCCTCGATCCCGCTCCCGCCCCCGGCCATGGCGAAACGGCGGAGGGGCGGCTTTCTCCGTATGGAGCTGTGGAGAGCCACCCCGGCAGACAGGTGGCGGCGCCGGGGCTGGGCTGCAGTGGGGGCGGCCAGGTGCAGGTCGAGGGGCTCGCGGGCCGCACGGACGGCCCCCGGGTCCGCGGCCACTTCTGGTTCCCTTCAGGCCACCCCCGGAGCGTCTGGTGTGCCTCTGCCTTTCAGGGACGCCT
The DNA here is from genome assembly GCF_937001465.1 of Orcinus orca. NCBI lineage: Eukaryota > Metazoa > Chordata > Mammalia > Artiodactyla > Delphinidae > Orcinus > Orcinus orca. The sequence goes on along the minus strand of NW_026044075.1, from coordinate 47,754 downwards.
TCTGGCCGCCGGGCCGCTCAGGCAGGCGGGGAGCGCCCCATCAGACGCTGGCTGTGGTGGGAGGGGCCTGAGGAGGTGGGGCTTGCAGCTGTGCCGGGCGGGGGCGGAGATAGCCGCGAACGCCGCGAGCGACAAGAGGAGAAGGCGGAGCGGGAGGCAGAAAGCCTAGAGCACCCGGTCTTCCCTAGAGGTCTCCCCTCCAAGTTCTAACCAGGCCCGACCCTGCTTAGCTTCCACGATCGCGGCGAGATCGGGCCCTTCTAGGCTGCTTCGGCAGCAGATGCCGGCGGGGTCGCGAGCTGCCTCTTGAGGCGCAGCTCAGCAGGCGCTTGGGCCTTACCGTCAGCCCAGCGGCCCGCCCGTCCCGGCAGGGCCCCGCCGCCCGCCTAGGCGGGGGAACGGAGGTCTCGGGCACCTGGGGCTGGCGGAGGTGCTGGCGACCACCCAGCCCAGGGCGGGCGGGAGCCAGCAAACTTTTCGGAGCTAGGCGCCACGCCCCAGATCCCGCAGGCCGCTCACGGGGAAGTGGCCCAGGAGGCTTCCGGGCCCGGGGACCGCGGGCCCTTGGGCATCCCACCTGGCCGCCCACGCTGCGCTAGGCGCAGCTCAGACGCAGACCGGACCGGCCCTCCTGCCCGACAGAAGCTGGCCCGAAGCCACTGGGCGCCACCATTGAGTTGGCACGGCCCCTAAGACCCAGCAACGCCACCCTCGCCCCCACGCCACCGTCCGAGCTCAGGACCCCGCCCCAGGTGGCCGGCAGGCCCGGGGAAGCGGCCTGGGCCCTCGATCCCGCTCCCGCCCCCGGCCATGGCGAAACGGCGGAGGGGCGGCTTTCTCCGTATGGAGCTGTGGAGAGCCACCCCGGCAGACAGGTGGCGGCGCCGGGGCTGGGCTGCAGTGGGGGCGGCCAGGTGCAGGTCGAGGGGCTCGCGGGCCGCACGGACGGCCCCCGGGTCCGCGGCCACGTCTGGTTCCCTTCAGGCCACCCCCGGAGCGTCTGGTGTGCCTCTGCCTTCCAGGGACGCCTTCTGGCCGCCTGGCCGCTCAGGCAGGCGGGGAGCGCCCCATCAGACTCTGGCTGTGGTGGGAGGGGCCTGAGCAGGTGGGGCTTGCTGCTGTGCCGGGCGGGGGCGGAGATAGCCGCGAACGCCGCGAGCGACAAGAGGAGAAGGCGGAGCGGGAGGCAGAAAGCCTAGAGCACCCGGTCTTCCCTAGAGGTCTCCCCTCCAAGTTCCAACCAGGCCCGACCCTGCTTAGCTTCCGCGACCGCGGCGAGATCGGGCCCTTCTAGGCTGCTTCGGCAGCAGATGCCGGCGGGGTCGCGGGCTGCCTCTTGAGGCGCAGCTCAGCAGGCGCTTGGGCCTTACCGTCAGACCAGCGGCCCGCCCGTCCCGGCAGGGCCCCGCCACCCGCCTAGGCGGGGGAACGGAGGTCTCGGGCACCTGGGGGTGGCGGAGGTGCTGGCGACCACCCAGCCCAGGGCGGGCGGGAGCCAGCAAACTTTTCGGAGCTAGGCGCCACGCCCCAGATCCCGCAGGCCGCTCACGGGGAAGTGGCCCAGGAGGCTTCCGGGCCCGGGGACCGCGGGCCCTTGGGCATCCCACCTGGCCGCCCACGCTGCGCTAGGCACAGCTCAGACGCAGACCGGACCAGCCCTCCTGCCCGACAGAAGCTGGCCCGAAGCCACTGGGCACCACCATTGAGTTGGCACGGCCCCTAAGACCCAGCAACGCCACCCTCGCCCCCACGCCACCGTCCGAGCTCAGGACCCCGCCCCAGGTGGCCGGCAGGCCCGGGGAAGCGGCCTGGGCCCTCGATCCCGCTCCCGCCCCCGGCCATGGCGAAACGGCGGAGGGGCGGCTTTCTCCGTATGGAGCTGTGGAGAGCCACCCCGGCAGACAGGTGGCGGCGCCGGGGCTGGGCTGCAGTGGGGGCGGCCAGGTGCAGGTCGAGGGGCTCGCGGGCCGCACGGACGGCCCCCGGGTCCGCGGCCACGTCTGGTTCCCTTCATGCCACCCCCGGAGCGTCTGGTGTGCCTCTGCCTTCCAGGGACGCCTTCTGGCCGCCTGGCCGCTCAGGCAGGCGGGGAGCGCCCCATCAGACGCTGGCTGTGGTGGGAGGGGCCTGAGGAGGTGGGGCTTGCAGCTGTGCCGGGCGGGGGCGGAGATCGCCGCGAACGCCGCGAGCGACAAGAGGAGAAGGCGGAGCGGGAGGCAGAAAGCCTAGAGCACCCGGTCTTCCCTAGAGGTCTCCCCTCCAAGTTCTAACCAGGCCCGACCCTGCTTAGCTTCCGCGACCGCGACGAGATCGGGCCCTTCTAGGCTGCTTCGGCAGCAGATGCCGGCGGGGTCGCGGGCTGCCTCTTGAGGCGCAGCTCAGCAGGCGCTTGGGCCTTACCGTCAGCCCAGCGGCCCGCCCGTCCCGGCAGGGCCCCGCCGCCCGCCTAGGCGGGGGAACGGAGGTCTCGGGCACCTGGGGGTGGCGGAGGTGCTGGCGACCACCCAGCCCAGGGCGGGCGGGAGCCAGCAAACTTTTCGGAGCTAGGCGCCACGCCCCAGATCCCGCAGGCCGCTCACGGGGAAGTGGCCCAGGAGGCTTCCGGGCCCGGGGACCGCGGGCCCTTGGGCATCCCACCTGGCCGCCCACGCTGCGCTAGGCGCAGCTCAGACGCAGACCGGACCGGCCCTCCTGCCCGACAGAAGCTGGCCCGAAGCCACTGGGCGCCACCATTGAGTTGGCACGGCCCCTAAGACCCAGCAACGCCACCCTCGCCCCCACGCCACCGTCCGAGCTCAGGACCCCGCCCCAGGTGGCCGGCAGGCCCGGGGAAGCGGCCTGGGCCCTCGATCCCGCTCCCGCCCCCGGCCATGGCGAAACGGCGGAGGGGCGGCTTTCTCCGTATGGAGCTGTGGAGAGCCACCCCGGCAGACAGGTGGCGGCGCCGGGGCTGGGCTGCAGTGGGGGCGGCCAGGTGCAGGTCGAGGGGCTCGCGGGCCGCACGGACGGCCCCCGGGTCCGCGGCCACGTCTGGTTCCCTTCAGGCCACCCCCGGAGCGTCTGGTGTGCCTCTGCCTTCCAGGGACGCCTTCTGGCCGCCTGGCCGCTCAGGCAGGCGGGGAGCGCCCCATCAGACGCTGGCTGTGGTGGGAGGGGCCTGAGGAGGTGGGGCTTGCAGCTGTGCCGGGTGGGGGCGGAGATAGCCGCGAACGCCGCGAGCGACAAAAGGAGAAGGCGGAGCGGGAGGCAGAAAGCCTAGAGCACCCGGTCATCCCTAGAGGTCTCCCCTCCAAGTTCCAACCAGGCCCGACCCTGCTTAGCTTCCGCGACCGCGGCGAGATCGGGCCCTTCTAGGCTGCTTCGGCAGCAGATGCCGGCGGGGTCGCGGGCTGCCTCTTGAGGCGCAGCTCAGCAGGCGCTTGGGCCTTACCGTCAGACCAGCGGCCCGCCCGTCCCGGCAGGGCCCCGCCGCCCGCCTAGGCGGGGGAACGGAGGTCTCGGGCACCTGGGGGTGGCGGAGGTGCTGGCGACCACCCAGCCCAGGGCGGGCGGGAGCCAGCAAACTTTTCGGAGCTAGGCGCCACGCCCCAGATCCCGCAGGCCGCTCACGGGGAAGTGGCCCAGGAGGCTTCCGGGCCCGGGGACCGCGGGCCCTTGGGCATCCCACCTGGCCGCCCACGCTGCGCTAGGCGCAGCTCAGACGCAGACCGGACCGGCCCTCCTGCCCGACAGAAGCTGGCCCGAAGCCACTGGGCGCCACCATTGAGTTGGCACGGCCCCTAAGACCCAGCAACGCCACCCTCGCCCCCACGCCACCGTCCGAGCTCAGGACCCCGCCCCAGGTGGCCGGCAGGCCCGGGGAAGCGGCCTGGGCCCTCGATCCCGCTCCCGCCCCCGGCCATGGCGAAACGGCGGAGGGGCGGCTTTCTCCGTATGGAGCTGTGGAGAGCCACCCCGGCAGACAGGTGGCGGCGCCGGGGCTGGGCTGCAGTGGGGGCGGCCAGGTGCAGGTCGAGGGGCTCGCGGGCCGCACGGACGGCCCCCGGGTCCGCGGCCACGTCTGGTTCCCTTCAGGCCACCCCCGGAGCGTCTGGTGTGCCTCTGCCTTCCAGGGACGCCTTCTGGCCGCCTGGCCGCTCAGGCAGGCGGGGAGCGCCCCATCAGACGCTGGCTGTGGTGGGAGGGGCCTGAGGAGGTGGGGCTTGCAGCTGTGCCGGGCGGGGGCGGAGATAGCCGCGAACGCCGCGAGCGACAAGAGGAGAAGGCGGAGCGGGAGGCAGAAAGCCTAGAGCACCCGGTCTTCCCTAGAGGTCTCCCCTCCAAGTTCTAACCAGGCCCGACCCTGCTTAGCTTCCGCGACCGCGGCGAGATCGGGCCCTTCTAGGCTGCTTCGGCAGCAGATGCCGGCGGGGTCGCGGGCTGCCTCTTGAGGCGCAGCTCAGCAGGCGCTTGGGCCTTACCGTCAGCCCAGCGGCCCGCCCGTCCCGGCAGGGCCCCGCCGCCCGCCTAGGCGGGGGAACGGAGGTCTCGGGCACCTGGGGGTGGCGGAGGTGCTGGCGACCACCCAGCCCAGGGCGGGCGGGAGCCAGCAAACTTTTCGGAGCTAGGCGCCACGCCCCAGATCCCGCAGGCCGCTCACGGGGAAGTGGCCCAGGAGGCTTCCGGGCCCGGGGACCGCGGGCCCTTGGGCATCCCACCTGGCCGCCCACGCTGCGCTAGGCGCAGCTCAGACGCAGACCGGACCGGCCCTCCTGCCCGACAGAAGCTGGCCCGAAGCCACTGGGCGCCACCATTGAGTTGGCACGGCCCCTAAGACCCAGCAACGCCACCCTCGCCCCCACGCCACCGTCCGAGCTCAGGACCCCGCCCCAGGTGGCCGGCAGGCCCGGGGAAGCGGCCTGGGCCCTCGATCCCGCTCCCGCCCCCGGCCATGGCGAAACGGCGGAGGGGCGGCTTTCTCCGTATGGAGCTGTGGAGAGCCACCCCGGCAGACAGGTGGCGGCGCCGGGGCTGGGCTGCAGTGGGGGCGGCCAGGTGCAGGTCGAGGGGCTCGCGGGCCGCACGGACGGCCCCCGGGTCCGCGGCCACGTCTGGTTCCCTTCAGGCCACCCCCGGAGCGTCTGGTGTGCCTCTGCCTTCCAGGGACGCCTTCTGGCCGCCTGGCCGCTCAGGCAGGCGGGGAGCGCCCCATCAGACGCTGGCTGTGGTGGGAGGGGCCTGAGGAGGTGGGGCTTGCAGCTGTGCCGGGCGGGGGCGGAGATAGCCGCGAACGCCGCGAGCGACAAGAGGAGAAGGCGGAGCGGGAGGCAGAAAGCCTAGAGCACCCGGTCTTCCCTAGAGGTCTCCCCTCCAAGTTCTAACCAGGCCCGACCCTGCTTAGCTTCCGCGACCGCGGCGAGATCGGGCCCTTCTAGGCTGCTTCGGCAGCAGATGCCGGCGGGGTCGCGGGCTGCCTCTTGAGGCGCAGCTCAGCAGGCGCTTGGGCCTTACCGTCAGCCCAGCGGCCCGCCCGTCCCGGCAGGGCCCCGCCGCCCGCCTAGGCGGGGGAACGGAGGTCTCGGGCACCTGGGGGTGGCGGAGGTGCTGGCGACCACCCAGCCCAGGGCGGGCGGGAGCCAGCAAACTTTTCGGAGCTAGGCGCCACGCCCCAGATCCCGCAGGCCGCTCACGGGGAAGTGGCCCAGGAGGCTTCCGGGCCCGGGGACCGCGGGCCCTTGGGCATCCCACCTGGCCGCCCACGCTGCGCTAGGCGCAGCTCAGACGCAGACCGGACCGGCCCTCCTGCCCGACAGAAGCTGGCCCGAAGCCACTGGGCACCACCATTGAGTTGGCACGGCCCCTAAGACCCAGCAACGCCACCCTCGCCCCCACGCCACCGTCCGAGCTCAGGACCCCGCCCCAGGTGGCCGGCAGGCCCGGGGAAGCGGCCTGGGCCCTCGATCCCGCTCCCGCCCCCGGCCATGGCGAAACGGCGGAGGGGCGGCTTTCTCCGTATGGAGCTGTGGAGAGCCACCCCGGCAGACAGGTGGCGGCGCCGGGGCTGGGCTGCAGTGGGGGCGGCCAGGTGCAGGTCGAGGGGCTCGCGGGCCGCACGGACGGCCCCCGGGTCCGCGGCCACGTCTGGTTCCCTTCAGGCCACCCCCGGAGCGTCTGGTGTGCCTCTGCCTTCCAGGGACGCCTTCTGGCCGCCTGGCCGCTCAGGCAGGCGGGGAGCGCCCCATCAGACGCTGGCTGTGGTGGGAGGGGCCTGAGGAGGTGGGGCTTGCAGCTGTGCCGGGCGGGGGCGGAGATAGCCGCGAACGCCGCGAGCGACAAGAGGAGAAGGCGGAGCGGGAGGCAGAAAGCCTAGAGCACCCGGTCTTCCCTAGAGGTCTCCCCTCCAAGTTCTAACCAGGCCCGACCCTGCTTAGCTTCCGCGACCGCGGCGAGATCGGGCCCTTCTAGGCTGCTTCGGCAGCAGATGCCGGCGGGGTCGCGGGCTGCCTCTTGAGGCGCAGCTCAGCAGGCGCTTGGGCCTTACCGTCAGCCCAGCGGCCCGCCCGTCCCGGCAGGGCCCCGCCGCCCGCCTAGGCGGGGGAACGGAGGTCTCGGGCACCTGGGGGTGGCGGAGGTGCTGGCGACCACCCAGCCCAGGGCGGGCGGGAGCCAGCAAACTTTTCGGAGCTAGGCGCCACGCCCCAGATCCCGCAGGCCGCTCACGGGGAAGTGGCCCAGGAGGCTTCCGGGCCCGGGGACCGCGGGCCCTTGGGCATCCCACCTGGCCGCCCACGCTGCGCTAGGCGCAGCTCAGACGCAGACCGGACCGGCCCTCCTGCCCGACAGAAGCTGGCCCGAAGCCACTGGGCGCCACCATTGAGTTGGCACGGCCCCTAAGACCCAGCAACGCCACCCTCGCCCCCACGCCACCGTCCGAGCTCAGGACCCCACCCCAGGTGGCCGGCAGGCCCGGGGAAGCGGCCTGGGCCCTCGATCCCGCTCCCGCCCCCGGCCATGGCGAAACGGCGGAGGGGCGGCTTTCTCCGTATGGAGCTGTGGAGAGCCACCCCGGCAGACAGGTGGCGGCGCCGGGGCTGGGCTGCAGTGGGGGCGGCCAGGTGCAGGTCGAGGGGCTCGCGGGCCGCACGGACGGCCCCCGGGTCCGCGGCCACGTCTGGTTCCCTTCAGGCCACCCCCGGAGCGTCTGGTGTGCCTCTGCCTTCCAGGGACGCCTTCTGGCCGCCTGGCCGCTCAGGCAGGCGGGGAGCGCCCCATCAGACGCTGGCTGTGGTGGGAGGGGCCTGAGGAGGTGGGGCTTGCAGCTGTGCCGGGCGGGGGCGGAGATAGCCGCGAACGCCGCGAGCGACAAGAGGAGAAGGCGGAGCGGGAGGCAGAAAGCCTAGAGCACCCGGTCTTCCCTAGAGGTCTCCCCTCCAAGTTCTAACCAGGCCCGACCCTGCTTAGCTTCCGCGACCGCGGCGAGATCGGGCCCTTCTAGGCTGCTTCGGCAGCAGATGCCGGCGGGGTCGCGGGCTGCCTCTTGAGGCGCAGCTCAGCAGGCGCTTGGGCCTTACCGTCAGCCCAGCGGCCCGCCCGTCCCGGCAGGGCCCCGCCGCCCGCCTAGGCGGGGGAACGGAGGTCTCGGGCACCTGGGGGTGGCGGAGGTGCTGGCGACCACCCAGCCCAGGGCGGGCGGGAGCCAGCAAACTTTTCGGAGCTAGGCGCCACGCCGCAGATCCCGCAGGCCGCTCACGGGGAAGTGGCCCAGGAGGCTTCCGGGCCCGGGGACCGCGGGCCCTTGGGCATCCCACCTGGCCGCCCACGCTGCGCTAGGCGCAGCTCAGACGCAGACCGGACCGGCCCTCCTGCCCGACAGAAGCTGGCCCGAAGCCACTGGGCGCCACCATTGAGTTGGCACGGCCCCTAAGACCCAGCAACGCCACCCTCGCCCCCACGCCACCGTCCGAGCTCAGGACCCCGCCCCAGGTGGCCGGCAGGCCCGGGGAAGCGGCCTGGGCCCTCGATCCCGCTCCCGCCCCCGGCCATGGCGAAACGGCGGAGGGGCGGCTTTCTCCGTATGGAGCTGTGGAGAGCCACCCCGGCAGACAGGTGGCGGCGCCGGGGCTGGGCTGCAGTGGGGGCGGCCAGGTGCAGGTCGAGGGGCTCGCGGGCCGCACGGACGGCCCCCGGGTCCGCGGCCACGTCTGGTTCCCTTCAGGCCACCCCCGGAGCGTCTGGTGTGCCTCTGCCTTCCAGGGACGCCTTCTGGCCGCCTGGCCGCTCAGGCAGGCGGGGAGCGCCCCATCAGACGCTGGCTGTGGTGGGAGGGGCCTGAGGAGGTGGGGCTTGCAGCTGTGCCGGGCGGGGGCGGAGATAGCCGCGAACGCCGCGAGCGACAAGAGGAGAAGGCGGAGCGGGAGGCAGAAAGCCTAGAGCACCCGGTCTTCCCTAGAGGTCTCCCCTCCAAGTTCTAACCAGGCCCGACCCTGCTTAGCTTCCGCGACCGCGGCGAGATCGGGCCCTTCTAGGCTGCTTCGGCAGCAGATGCCGGCGGGGTCGCGGGCTGCCTCTTGAGGCGCAGCTCAGCAGGCGCTTGGGCCTTACCGTCAGCCCAGCGGCCCGCCCGTCCCGGCAGGGCCCCGCCGCCCGCCTAGGCGGGGGAACGGAGGTCTCGGGCACCTGGGGGTGGCGGAGGTGCTGGCGACCACCCAGCCCAGGGCGGGCGGGAGCCAGCAAACTTTTCGGAGCTAGGCGCCACGCCCCAGATCCCGCAGGCCGCTCACGGGGAAGTGGCCCAGGAGGCTTCCGGGCCCGGGGACCGCGGGCCCTTGGGCATCCCACCTGGCCGCCCACGCTGCGCTAGGCGCAGCTCAGACGCAGACCGGACCGGCCCTCCTGCCCGACAGAAGCTGGCCCGAAGCCACTGGGCGCCACCATTGAGTTGGCACGGCCCCTAAGACCCAGCAACGCCACCCTCGCCCCCACGCCACCGTCCGAGCTCAGGACCCCGCCCCAGGTGGCCGGCAGGCCCGGGGAAGCGGCCTGGGCCCTCGATCCCGCTCCCGCCCCCGGCCATGGCGAAACGGCGGAGGGGCGGCTTTCTCCGTATGGAGCTGTGGAGAGCCACCCCGGCAGACAGGTGGCGGCGCCGGGGCTGGGCTGCAGTGGGGGCGGCCAGGTGCAGGTCGAGGGGCTCGCGGGCCGCACGGACGGCCCCCGGGTCCGCGGCCACGTCTGGTTCCCTTCAGGCCACCCCCGGAGCGTCTGGTGTGCCTCTGCCTTCCAGGGACGCCTTCTGGCCGCCTGGCCGCTCAGGCAGGCGGGGAGCGCCCCATCAGACGCTGGCTGTGGTGGGAGGGGCCTGAGGAGGTGGGGCTTGCAGCTGTGCCGGGCGGGGGCGGAGATAGCCGCGAACGCCGCGAGCGACAAGAGGAGAAGGCGGAGCGGGAGGCAGAAAGCCTAGAGCACCCGGTCTTCCCTAGAGGTCTCCCCTCCAAGTTCTAACCAGGCCCGACCCTGCTTAGCTTCCGCGACCGCGGCGAGATCGGGCCCTTCTAGGCTGCTTCGGCAGCAGATGCCGGCGGGGTCGCGGGCTGCCTCTTGAGGCGCAGCTCAGCAGGCGCTTGGGCCTTACCGTCAGCCCAGCGGCCCGCCCGTCCCGGCAGGGCCCCGCCGCCCGCCTAGGCGGGGGAACGGAGGTCTCGGGCACCTGGGGGTGGCGGAGGTGCTGGCGACCACCCAGCCCAGGGCGGGCGGGAGCCAGCAAACTTTTCGGAGCTAGGCGCCACGCCCCAGATCCCGCAGGCCGCTCACGGGGAAGTGGCCCAGGAGGCTTCCGGGCCCGGGGACCGCGGGCCCTTGGGCATCCCACCTGGCCGCCCACGCTGCGCTAGGCGCAGCTCAGACGCAGACCGGACCGGCCCTCCTGCCCGACAGAAGCTGGCCCGAAGCCACTGGGCGCCACCATTGAGTTGGCACGGCCCCTAAGACCCAGCAACGCCACCCTCGCCCCCACGCCACCGTCCGAGCTCAGGACCCCGCCCCAGGTGGCCGGCAGGCCCGGGGAAGCGGCCTGGGCCCTCGATCCCGCTCCCGCCCCCGGCCATGGCGAAACGGCGGAGGGGCGGCTTTCTCCGTATGGAGCTGTGGAGAGCCACCCCGGCAGACAGGTGGCGGCGCCGGGGCTGGGCTGCAGTGGGGGCGGCCAGGTGCAGGTCGAGGGGCTCGCGGGCCGCACGGACGGCCCCCGGGTCCGCGGCCACGTCTGGTTCCCTTCAGGCCACCCCCGGAGCGTCTGGTGTGCCTCTGCCTTCCAGGGACGCCTTCTGGCCGCCTGGCCGCTCAGGCAGGCGGGGAGCGCCCCATCAGACGCTGGCTGTGGTGGGAGGGGCCTGAGGAGGTGGGGCTTGCAGCTGTGCCGGGCGGGGGCGGAGATAGCCGCGAACGCCGCGAGCGACAAGAGGAGAAGGCGGAGCGGGAGGCAGAAAGCCTAGAGCACCCGGTCTTCCCTAGAGGTCTCCCCTCCAAGTTCTAACCAGGCCCGACCCTGCTTAGCTTCCGCGACCGCGGCGAGATCGGGCCCTTCTAGGCTGCTTCGGCAGCAGATGCCGGCGGGGTCGCGGGCTGCCTCTTGAGGCGCAGCTCAGCAGGCGCTTGGGCCTTACCGTCAGCCCAGCGGCCCGCCCGTCCCGGCAGGGCCCCGCCGCCCGCCTAGGCGGGGGAACGGAGGTCTCGGGCACCTGGGGGTGGCGGAGGTGCTGGCGACCACCCAGCCCAGGGCGGGCGGGAGCCAGCAAACTTTTCGGAGCTAGGCGCCACGCCCCAGATCCCGCAGGCCGCTCACGGGGAAGTGGCCCAGGAGGCTTCCGGGCCCGGGGACCGCGGGCCCTTGGGCATCCCACCTGGCCGCCCACGCTGCGCTAGGCGCAGCTCAGACGCAGACCGGACCGGCCCTCCTGCCCGACAGAAGCTGGCCCGAAGCCACTGGGCGCCACCATTGAGTTGGCACGGCCCCTAAGACCCAGCAACGCCACCCTCGCCCCCACGCCACCGTCCGAGCTCAGGACCCCACCCCAGGTGGCCGGCAGGCCCGGGGAAGCGGCCTGGGCCCTCGATCCCGCTCCCGCCCCCGGCCATGGCGAAACGGCGGAGGGGCGGCTTTCTCCGTATGGAGCTGTGGAGAGCCACCCCGGCAGACAGGTGGCGGCGCCGGGGCTGGGCTGCAGTGGGGGCGGCCAGGTGCAGGTCGAGGGGCTCGCGGGCCGCACGGACGGCCCCCGGGTCCGCGGCCACGTCTGGTTCCCTTCAGGCCACCCCCGGAGCGTCTGGTGTGCCTCTGCCTTCCAGGGACGCCTTCTGGCCGCCTGGCCGCTCAGGCAGGCGGGGAGCGCCCCATCAGACGCTGGCTGTGGTGGGAGGGGCCTGAGGAGGTGGGGCTTGCAGCTGTGCCGGGCGGGGGCGGAGATAGCCGCGAACGCCGCGAGCGACAAGAGGAGAAGGCGGAGCGGGAGGCAGAAAGCCTAGAGCACCCGGTCTTCCCTAGAGGTCTCCCCTCCAAGTTCTAACCAGGCCCGACCCTGCTTAGCTTCCGCGACCGCGGCGAGATCGGGCCCTTCTAGGCTGCTTCGGCAGCAGATGCCGGCGGGGTCGCGGGCTGCCTCTTGAGGCGCAGCTCAGCAGGCGCTTGGGCCTTACCGTCAGCCCAGCGGCCCGCCCGTCCCGGCAGGGCCCCGCCGCCCGCCTAGGCGGGGGAACGGAGGTCTCGGGCACCTGGGGGTGGCGGAGGTGCTGGCGACCACCCAGCCCAGGGCGGGCGGGAGCCAGCAAACTTTTCGGAGCTAGGCGCCACGCCCCAGATCCCGCAGGCCGCTCACGGGGAAGTGGCCCAGGAGGCTTCCGGGCCCGGGGACCGCGGGCCCTTGGGCATCCCACCTGGCCGCCCACGCTGCGCTAGGCGCAGCTCAGACGCAGACCGGACCGGCCCTCCTGCCCGACAGAAGCTGGCCCGAAGCCACTGGGCGCCACCATTGAGTTGGCACGGCCCCTAAGACCCAGCAACGCCACCCTCGCCCCCACGCCACCGTCCGAGCTCAGGACCCCGCCCCAGGTGGCCGGCAGGCCCGGGGAAGCGGCCTGGGCCCTCGATCCCGCTCCCGCCCCCGGCCATGGCGAAACGGCGGAGGGGCGGCTTTCTCCGTATGGAGCTGTGGAGAGCCACCCCGGCAGACAGGTGGCGGCGCCGGGGCTGGGCTGCAGTGGGGGCGGCCAGGTGCAGGTCGAGGGGCTCGCGGGCCGCACGGACGGCCCCCGGGTCCGCGGCCACGTCTGGTTCCCTTCAGGCCACCCCCGGAGCGTCTGGTGTGCCTCTGCCTTCCAGGGACGCCTTCTGGCCGCCTGGCCGCTCAGGCAGGCGGGGAGCGCCCCATCAGACGCTGGCTGTGGTGGGAGGGGCCTGAGGAGGTGGGGCTTGCAGCTGTGCCGGGCGGGGGCGGAGATAGCCGCGAACGCCGCGAGCGACAAGAGGAGAAGGCGGAGCGGGAGGCAGAAAGCCTAGAGCACCCGGTCTTCCCTAGAGGTCTCCCCTCCAAGTTCTAACCAGGCCCGACCCTGCTTAGCTTCCGCGACCGCGGCGAGATCGGGCCCTTCTAGGCTGCTTCGGCAGCAGATGCCGGCGGGGTCGCGGGCTGCCTCTTGAGGCGCAGCTCAGCAGGCGCTTGGGCCTTACCGTCAGCCCAGCGGCCCGCCCGTCCCGGCAGGGCCCCGCCGCCCGCCTAGGCGGGGGAACGGAGGTCTCGGGCACCTGGGGGTGGCGGAGGTGCTGGCGACCACCCAGCCCAGGGCGGGCGGGAGCCAGCAAACTTTTCGGAGCTAGGCGCCACGCCCCAGATCCCGCAGGCCGCTCATGGGGAAGTGGCCCAGGAGGCTTCCGGGCCCGGGGACCGCGGGCCCTTGGGCATCCCACCTGGCCGCCCACGCTGCGCTAGGCGCAGCTCAGACGCAGACCGGACCGGCCCTCCTGCCCGACAGAAGCTGGCCCGAAGCCACTGGGCGCCACCATTGAGTTGGCACGGCCCCTAAGACCCAGCAACGCCACCCTCGCCCCCACGCCACCGTCCGAGCTCAGGACCCCGCCCCAGGTGGCCGGCAGGCCCGGGGAAGCGGCCTGGGCCCTCGATCCCGCTCCCGCCCCCGGCCATGGCGAAACGGCGGAGGGGCGGCTTTCTCCGTATGGAGCTGTGGAGAGCCACCCCGGCAGACAGGTGGCGGCGCCGGGGCTGGGCTGCAGTGGGGGCGGCCAGGTGCAGGTCGAGGGGCTCGCGGGCCGCACGGACGGCCCCCGGGTCCGCGGCCACGTCTGGTTCCCTTCAGGCCACCCCCGGAGCGTCTGGTGTGCCTCTGCCTTCCAGGGACGCCTTCTGGCCGCCTGGCCGCTCAGGCAGGCGGGGAGCGCCCCATCAGACGCTGGCTGTGGTGGGAGGGGCCTGAGGAGGTGGGGCTTGCAGCTGTGCCGGGCGGGGGCGGAGATAGCCGCGAACGCCGCGAGCGACAAGAGGAGAAGGCGGAGCGGGAGGCAGAAAGCCTAGAGCACCCGGTCTTCCCTAGAGGTCTCCCCTCCAAGTTCTAACCAGGCCCGACCCTGCTTAGCTTCCGCGACCGCGGCGAGATCGGGCCCTTCTAGGCTGCTTCGGCAGCAGATGCCGGCGGGGTCGCGGGCTGCCTCTTGAGGCGCAGCTCAGCAGGCGCTTGGGCCTTACCGTCAGCCCAGCGGCCCGCCCGTCCCGGCAGGGCCCCGCCGCCCGCCTAGGCGGGGGAACGGAGGTCTCGGGCACCTGGGGGTGGCGGAGGTGCTGGCGACCACCCAGCCCAGGGCGGGCGGGAGCCAGCAAACTTTTCGGAGCTAGGCGCCACGCCCCAGATCCCGCAGGCCGCTCACGGGGAAGTGGCCCAGGAGGCTTCCGGGCCCGGGGACCGCGGGCCCTTGGGCATCCCACCTGGCCGCCCACGCTGCGCTAGGCGCAGCTCAGACGCAGACCGGACCGGCCCTCCTGCCCGACAGAAGCTGGCCCGAAGCCACTGGGCGCCACCATTGAGTTGGCACGGCCCCTAAGACCCAGCAACGCCACCCTCGCCCCCACGCCACCGTCCGAGCTCAGGACCCCGCCCCAGGTGGCCGGCAGGCCCGGGGAAGCGGCCTGGGCCCTCGATCCCGCTCCCGCCCCCGGCCATGGCGAAACGGCGGAGGGGCGGCTTTCTCCGTATGGAGCTGTGGAGAGCCACCCCGGCAGACAGGTGGCGGCGCCGGGGCTGGGCTGCAGTGGGGGCGGCCAGGTGCAGGTCGAGGGGCTCGCGGGCCGCACGGACGGCCCCCGGGTCCGCGGCCACGTCTGGTTCCCTTCAGGCCACCCCCGGAGCGTCTGGTGTGCCTCTGCCTTCCAGGGACGCCTTCTGGCCGCCTGGCCGCTCAGGCAGGCGGGGAGCGCCCCATCAGACGCTGGCTGTGGTGGGAGGGGCCTGAGGAGGTGGGGCTTGCAGCTGTGCCGGGCGGGGGCGGAGATAGCCGCGAACGCCGCGAGCGACAAGAGGAGAAGGCGGAGCGGGAGGCAGAAAGCCTAGAGCACCCGGTCTTCCCTAGAGGTCTCCCCTCCAAGTTCTAACCAGGCCCGACCCTGCTTAGCTTCCGCGACCGCGGCGAGATCGGGCCCTTCTAGGCTGCTTCGGCAGCAGATGCCGGCGGGGTCGCGGGCTGCCTCTTGAGGCGCAGCTCAGCAGGCGCTTGGGCCTTACCGTCAGCCCAGCGGCCCGCCCGTCCCGGCAGGGCCCCGCCGCCCGCCTAGGCGGGGGAACGGAGGTCTCGGGCACCTGGGGGTGGCGGAGGTGCTGGCGACCACCCAGCCCAGGGCGGGCGGGAGCCAGCAAACTTTTCGGAGCTAGGCGCCACGCCCCAGATCCCGCAGGCCGCTCACGGGGAAGTGGCCCAGGAGGCTTCCGGGCCCGGGGACCGCGGGCCCTTGGGCATCCCACCTGGCCGCCCACGCTGCGCTAGGCGCAGCTCAGACGCAGACCGGACCGGCCCTCCTGCCCGACAGAAGCTGGCCCGAAGCCACTGGGCGCCACCATTGAGTTGGCACGGCCCCTAAGACCCAGCAACGCCACCCTCGCCCCCACGCCACCGTCCGAGCTCAGGACCCCGCCCCAGGTGGCCGGCAGGCCCGGGGAAGCGGCCTGGGCCCTCGATCCCGCTCCCGCCCCCGGCCATGGCGAAACGGCGGAGGGGCGGCTTTCTCCGTATGGAGCTGTGGAGAGCCACCCCGGCAGACAGGTGGCGGCGCCGGGGCTGGGCTGCAGTGGGGGCGGCCAGGTGCAGGTCGAGGGGCTCGCGGGCCGCACGGACGGCCCCCGGGTCCGCGGCCACGTCTGGTTCCCTTCAGGCCACCCCCGGAGCGTCTGGTGTGCCTCTGCCTTCCAGGGACGCCTTCTGGCCGCCTGGCCGCTCAGGCAGGCGGGGAGCGCCCCATCAGACGCTGGCTGTGGTGGGAGGGGCCTGAGGAGGTGGGGCTTGCAGCTGTGCCGGGCGGGGGCGGAGATAGCCGCGAACGCCGCGAGCGACAAGAGGAGAAGGCGGAGCGGGAGGCAGAAAGCCTAGAGCACCCGGTCTTCCCTAGAGGTCTCCCCTCCAAGTTCTAACCAGGCCCGACCCTGCTTAGCTTCCGCGACCGCGGCGAGATCGGGCCCTTCTAGGCTGCTTCGGCAGCAGATGCCGGCGGGGTCGCGGGCTGCCTCTTGAGGCGCAGCTCAGCAGGCGCTTGGGCCTTACCGTCAGCCCAGCGGCCCGCCCGTCCCGGCAGGGCCCCGCCGCCCGCCTAGGCGGGGGAACGGAGGTCTCGGGCACCTGGGGGTGGCGGAGGTGCTGGCGACCACCCAGCCCAGGGCGGGCGGGAGCCAGCAAACTTTTCGGAGCTAGGCGCCACGCCCCAGATCCCGCAGGCCGCTCACGGGGAAGTGGCCCAGGAGGCTTCCGGGCCCGGGGACCGCGGGCCCTTGGGCATCCCACCCGGCCGCCCACGCTGCGCTAGGCGCAGCTCAGACGCAGACCGGACCGGCCCTCCTGCCCGACAGAAGCTGGCCCGAAGCCACTGGGCGCCACCATTGAGTTGGCACGGCCCCTAAGACCCAGCAACGCCACCCTCGCCCCCACGCCACCGTCCGAGCTCAGGACCCCGCCCCAGGTGGCCGGCAGGCCCGGGGAAGCGGCCTGGGCCCTCGATCCCGCTCCCGCCCCCGGCCATGGCGAAACGGCGGAGGGGCGGCTTTCTCCGTATGGAGCTGTGGAGAGCCACCCCGGCAGACAGGTGGCGGCGCCGGGGCTGGGCTGCAGTGGGGGCGGCCAGGTGCAGGTCGAGGGGCTCGCGGGCCGCACGGACGGCCCCCGGGTCCGCGGCCACGTCTGGTTCCCTTCAGGCCACCCCCGGAGCGTCTGGTGTGCCTCTGCCTTCCAGGGACGCCTTCTGGCCGCCTGGCCGCTCAGGCAGGCGGGGAGCGCCCCATCAGACGCTGGCTGTGGTGGGAGGGGCCTGAGGAGGTGGGGCTTGCAGCTGTGCCGGGCGGGGGCGGAGATCGCCGCGAACGCCGCGAGCGACAAGAGGAGAAGGCGGAGCGGGAGGCAGAAAGCCTAGAGCACCCGGTCTTCCCTAGAGGTCTCCCCTCCAAGTTCTAACCAGGCCCGACCCTGCTTAGCTTCCGCGACCGCGGCGAGATCGGGCCCTTCTAGGCTGCTTCGGCAGCAGATGCCGGCGGGGTCGCGGGCTGCCTCTTGAGGCGCAGCTCAGCAGGCGCTTGGGCCTTACCGTCAGCCCAGCGGCCCGCCCGTCCCGGCAGGGCCCCGCCGCCCGCCTAGGCGGGGGAACGGAGGTCTCGGGCACCTGGGGGTGGCGGAGGTGCTGGCGACCACCCAGCCCAGGGCGGGCGGGAGCCAGCAAACTTTTCGGAGCTAGGCGCCACGCCCCAGATCCCGCAGGCCGCTCACGGGGAAGTGGCCCAGGAGGCTTCCGGGCCCGGGGACCGCGGGCCCTTGGGCATCCCACCTGGCCGCCCACGCTGCGCTAGGCGCAGCTCAGACGCAGACCGGACCGGCCCTCCTGCCCGACAGAAGCTGGCCCGAAGCCACTGGGCGCCACCATTGAGTTGGCACGGCCCCTAAGACCCAGCAACGCCACCCTCGCCCCCACGCCACCGTCCGAGCTCAGGACCCCGCCCCAGGTGGCCGGCAGGCCCGGGGAAGCGGCCTGGGCCCTCGATCCCGCTCCCGCCCCCGGCCATGGCGAAACGGCGGAGGGGCGGCTTTCTCCGTATGGAGCTGTGGAGAGCCACCCCGGCAGACAGGTGGCGGCGCCGGGGCTGGGCTGCAGTGGGGGCGGCCAGGTGCAGGTCGAGGGGCTCGCGGGCCGCACGGACGGCCCCCGGGTCCGCGGCCACGTCTGGTTCCCTTCAGGCCACCCCCGGAGCGTCTGGTGTGCCTCTGCCTTCCAGGGACGCCTTCTGGCCGCCTGGCCGCTCAGGCAGGCGGGGAGCGCCCCATCAGACGCTGGCTGTGGTGGGAGGGGCCTGAGGAGGTGGGGCTTGCAGCTGTGCCGGGCGGGGGCGGAGATAGCCGCGAACGCCGCGAGCGACAAGAGGAGAAGGCGGAGCGGGAGGCAGAAAGCCTAGAGCACCCGGTCTTCCCTAGAGGTCTCCCCTCCAAGTTCTAACCAGGCCCGACCCTGCTTAGCTTCCGCGACCGCGGCGAGATCGGGCCCTTCTAGGCTGCTTCGGCAGCAGTTGCCGGCGGGGTCGCGGGCTGCCTCTTGAGGCGCAGCTCAGCAGGCGCTTGGGCCTTACCGTCAGCCCAGCGGCCCGCCCGTCCCGGCAGGGCCCCGCCGCCCGCCTAGGCGGGGGAACGGAGGTCTCGGGCACCTGGGGGTGGCGGAGGTGCTGGCGACCACCCAGCCCAGGGCGGGCGGGAGCCAGCAAACTTTTCGGAGCTAGGCGCCACGCCCCAGATCCCGCAGGCCGCTCACGGGGAAGTGGCCCAGGAGGCTTCCGGGCCCGGGGACCGCGGGCCCTTGGGCATCCCACCTGGCCGCCCACGCTGCGCTAGGCGCAGCTCAGACGCAGACCGGACCGGCCCTCCTGCCCGACAGAAGCTGGCCCGAAGCCACTGGGCGCCACCATTGAGTTGGCACGGCCCCTAAGACCCAGCAACGCCACCCTCGCCCCCACGCCACCGTCCGAGCTCAGGACCCCGCCCCAGGTGGCCGGCAGGCCCGGGGAAGCGGCCTGGGCCCTCGATCCCGCTCCCGCCCCCGGCCATGGCGAAACGGCGGAGGGGCGGCTTTCTCCGTATGGAGCTGTGGAGAGCCACCCCGGCAGACAGGTGGCGGCGCCGGGGCTGGGCTGCAGTGGGGGCGGCCAGGTGCAGGTCGAGGGGCTCGCGGGCCGCACGGACGGCCCCCGGGTCCGCGGCCACGTCTGGTTCCCTTCAGGCCACCCCCGGAGCGTCTGGTGTGCCTCTGCCTTCCAGGGACGCCTTCTGGCCGCCTGGCCGCTCAGGCAGGCGGGGAGCGCCCCATCAGACGCTGGCTGTGGTGGGAGGGGCCTGAGGAGGTGGGGCTTGCAGCTGTGCCGGGCGGGGGCGGAGATAGCCGCGAACGCCGCGAGCGACAAGAGGAGAAGGCGGAGCGGGAGGCAGAAAGCCTAGAGCACCCGGTCTTCCCTAGAGGTCTCCCCTCCAAGTTCTAACCAGGCCCGACCCTGCTTAGCTTCCGCGACCGCGGCGAGATCGGGCCCTTCTAGGCTGCTTCGGCAGCAGATGCCGGCGGGGTCGCGGGCTGCCTCTTGAGGCGCAGCTCAGCAGGCGCTTGGGCCTTACCGTCAGCCCAGCGGCCCGCCCGTCCCGGCAGGGCCCCGCCGCCCGCCTAGGCGGGGGAACGGAGGTCTCGGGCACCTGGGGGTGGCGGAGGTGCTGGCGACCACCCAGCCCAGGGCGGGCGGGAGCCAGCAAACTTTTCGGAGCTAGGCGCCACGCCCCAGATCCCGCAGGCCGCTCACGGGGAAGTGGCCCAGGAGGCTTCCGGGCCCGGGGACCGCGGGCCCTTGGGCATCCCACCTGGCCGCCCACGCTGCGCTAGGCGCAGCTCAGACGCAGACCGGACCGGCCCTCCTGCCCGACAGAAGCTGGCCCGAAGCCACTGGGCGCCACCATTGAGTTGGCACGGCCCCTAAGACCCAGCAACGCCACCCTCGCCCCCACGCCACCGTCCGAGCTCAGGACCCCGCCCCAGGTGGCCGGCAGGCCCGGGGAAGCGGCCTGGGCCCTCGATCCCGCTCCCGCCCCCGGCCATGGCGAAACGGCGGAGGGGCGGCTTTCTCCGTATGGAGCTGTGGAGAGCCACCCCGGCAGACAGGTGGCGGCGCCGGGGCTGGGCTGCAGTGGGGGCGGCCAGGTGCAGGTCGAGGGGCTCGCGGGCCGCACGGACGGCCCCCGGGTCCGCGGCCACGTCTGGTTCCCTTCAGGCCACCCCCGGAGCGTCTGGTGTGCCTCTGCCTTCCAGGGACGCCTTCTGGCCGCCTGGCCGCTCAGGCAGGCGGGGAGCGCCCCATCAGACGCTGGCTGTGGTGGGAGGGGCCTGAGGAGGTGGGGCTTGCAGCTGTGCCGGGCGGGGGCGGAGATAGCCGCGAACGCCGCGAGCGACAAGAGGAGAAGGCGGAGCGGGAGGCAGAAAGCCTAGAGCACCCGGTCTTCCCTAGAGGTCTCCCCTCCAAGTTCTAACCAGGCCCGACCCTGCTTAGCTTCCGCGACCGCGGCGAGATCGGGCCCTTCTAGGCTGCTTCGGCAGCAGATGCCGGCGGGGTCGCGGGCTGCCTCTTGAGGCGCAGCTCAGCAGGCGCTTGGGCCTTACCGTCAGCCCAGCGGCCCGCCCGTCCCGGCAGGGCCCCGCCGCCCGCCTAGGCGGGGGAACGGAGGTCTCGGGCACCTGGGGGTGGCGGAGGTGCTGGCGACCACCCAGCCCAGGGCGGGCGGGAGCCAGCAAACTTTTCGGAGCTAGGCGCCACGCCCCAGATCCCGCAGGCCGCTCACGGGGAAGTGGCCCAGGAGGCTTCCGGGCCCGGGGACCGCGGGCCCTTGGGCATCCCACCTGGCCGCCCACGCTGCGCTAGGCGCAGCTCAGACGCAGACCGGACCGGCCCTCCTGCCCGACAGAAGCTGGCCCGAAGCCACTGGGCGCCACCATTGAGTTGGCACGGCCCCTAAGACCCAGCAACGCCACCCTCGCCCCCACGCCACCGTCCGAGCTCAGGACCCCACCCCAGGTGGCCGGCAGGCCCGGGGAAGCGGCCTGGGCCCTCGATCCCGCTCCCGCCCCCGGCCATGGCGAAACGGCGGAGGGGCGGCTTTCTCCGTATGGAGCTGTGGAGAGCCACCCCGGCAGACAGGTGGCGGCGCCGGGGCTGGGCTGCAGTGGGGGCGGCCAGGTGCAGGTCGAGGGGCTCGCGGGCCGCACGGACGGCCCCCGGGTCCGCGGCCACGTCTGGTTCCCTTCAGGCCACCCCCGGAGCGTCTGGTGTGCCTCTGCCTTCCAGGGACGCCTTCTGGCCGCCTGGCCGCTCAGGCAGGCGGGGAGCGCCCCATCAGACGCTGGCTGTGGTGGGAGGGGCCTGAGGAGGTGGGGCTTGCAGCTGTGCCGGGCGGGGGCGGAGATAGCCGCGAACGCCGCGAGCGACAAGAGGAGAAGGCGGAGCGGGAGGCAGAAAGCCTAGAGCACCCGGTCTTCCCTAGAGGTCTCCCCTCCAAGTTCTAACCAGGCCCGACCCTGCTTAGCTTCCGCGACCGCGGCGAGATCGGGCCCTTCTAGGCTGCTTCGGCAGCAGATGCCGGCGGGGTCGCGGGCTGCCTCTTGAGGCGCAGCTCAGCAGGCGCTTGGGCCTTACCGTCAGCCCAGCGGCCCGCCCGTCCCGGCAGGGCCCCGCCGCCCGCCTAGGCGGGGGAACGGAGGTCTCGGGCACCTGGGGGTGGCGGAGGTGCTGGCGACCACCCAGCCCAGGGCGGGCGGGAGCCAGCAAACTTTTCGGAGCTAGGCGCCACGCCCCAGATCCCGCAGGCCGCTCACGGGGAAGTGGCCCAGGAGGCTTCCGGGCCCGGGGACCGCGGGCCCTTGGGCATCCCACCTGGCCGCCCACGCTGCGCTAGGCGCAGCTCAGACGCAGACCGGACCGGCCCTCCTGCCCGACAGAAGCTGGCCCGAAGCCACTGGGCGCCACCATTGAGTTGGCACGGCCCCTAAGACCCAGCAACGCCACCCTCGCCCCCACGCCACCGTCCGAGCTCAGGACCCCGCCCCAGGTGGCCGGCAGGCCCGGGGAAGCGGCCTGGGCCCTCGATCCCGCTCCCGCCCCCGGCCATGGCGAAACGGCGGAGGGGCGGCTTTCTCCGTATGGAGCTGTGGAGAGCCACCCCGGCAGACAGGTGGCGGCGCCGGGGCTGGGCTGCAGTGGGGGCGGCCAGGTGCAGGTCGAGGGGCTCGCGGGCCGCACGGACGGCCCCCGGGTCCGCGGCCACGTCTGGTTCCCTTCAGGCCACCCCCGGAGCGTCTGGTGTGCCTCTGCCTTCCAGGGACGCCTTCTGGCCGCCTGGCCGCTCAGGCAGGCGGGGAGCGCCCCATCAGACGCTGGCTGTGGTGGGAGGGGCCTGAGGAGGTGGGGCTTGCAGCTGTGCCGGGCGGGGGCGGAGATAGCCGCGAACGCCGCGAGCGACAAGAGGAGAAGGCGGAGCGGGAGGCAGAAAGCCTAGAGCACCCGGTCTTCCCTAGAGGTCTCCCCTCCAAGTTCTAACCAGGCCCGACCCTGCTTAGCTTCCGCGACCGCGGCGAGATCGGGCCCTTCTAGGCTGCTTCGGCAGCAGATGCCGGCGGGGTCGCGGGCTGCCTCTTGAGGCGCAGCTCAGCAGGCGCTTGGGCCTTACCGTCAGCCCAGCGGCCCGCCCGTCCCGGCAGGGCCCCGCCGCCCGCCTAGGCGGGGGAACGGAGGTCTCGGGCACCTGGGGGTGGCGGAGGTGCTGGCGACCACCCAGCCCAGGGCGGGCGGGAGCCAGCAAACTTTTCGGAGCTAGGCGCCACGCCCCAGATCCCGCAGGCCGCTCACGGGGAAGTGGCCCAGGAGGCTTCCGGGCCCGGGGACCGCGGGCCCTTGGGCATCCCACCTGGCCGCCCACGCTGCGCTAGGCGCAGCTCAGACGCAGACCGGACCGGCCCTCCTGCCCGACAGAAGCTGGCCCGAAGCCACTGGGCGCCACCATTGAGTTGGCACGGCCCCTAAGACCCAGCAACGCCACCCTCGCCCCCACGCCACCGTCCGAGCTCAGGACCCCGCCCCAGGTGGCCGGCAGGCCCGGGGAAGCGGCCTGGGCCCTCGATCCCGCTCCCGCCCCCGGCCATGGCGAAACGGCGGAGGGGCGGCTTTCTCCGTATGGAGCTGTGGAGAGCCACCCCGGCAGACAGGTGGCGGCGCCGGGGCTGGGCTGCAGTGGGGGCGGCCAGGTGCAGGTCGAGGGGCTCGCGGGCCGCACGGACGGCCCCCGGGTCCGCGGCCACGTCTGGTTCCCTTCAGGCCACCCCCGGAGCGTCTGGTGTGCCTCTGCCTTCCAGGGACGCCTTCTGGCCGCCTGGCCGCTCAGGCAGGCGGGGAGCGCCCCATCAGACGCTGGCTGTGGTGGGAGGGGCCTGAGGAGGTGGGGCTTGCAGCTGTGCCGGGCGGGGGCGGAGATAGCCGCGAACGCCGCGAGCGACAAGAGGAGAAGGCGGAGCGGGAGGCAGAAAGCCTAGAGCACCCGGTCTTCCCTAGAGGTCTCCCCTCCAAGTTCTAACCAGGCCCGACCCTGCTTAGCTTCCGCGACCGCGGCGAGATCGGGCCCTTCTAGGCTGCTTCGGCAGCAGATGCCGGCGGGGTCGCGGGCTGCCTCTTGAGGCGCAGCTCAGCAGGCGCTTGGGCCTTACCGTCAGCCCAGCGGCCCGCCCGTCCCGGCAGGGCCCCGCCGCCCGCCTAGGCGGGGGAACGGAGGTCTCGGGCACCTGGGGGTGGCGGAGGTGCTGGCGACCACCCAGCCCAGGGCGGGCGGGAGCCAGCAAACTTTTCGGAGCTAGGCGCCACGCCCCAGATCCCGCAGGCCGCTCACGGGGAAGTGGCCCAGGAGGCTTCCGGGCCCGGGGACCGCGGGCCCTTGGGCATCCCACCTGGCCGCCCACGCTGCGCTAGGCGCAGCTCAGACGCAGACCGGACCGGCCCTCCTGCCCGACAGAAGCTGGCCCGAAGCCACTGGGCGCCACCATTGAGTTGGCACGGCCCCTAAGACCCAGCAACGCCACCCTCGCCCCCACGCCACCGTCCGAGCTCAGGACCCCGCCCCAGGTGGCCGGCAGGCCCGGGGAAGCGGCCTGGGCCCTCGATCCCGCTCCCGCCCCCGGCCATGGCGAAACGGCGGAGGGGCGGCTTTCTCCGTATGGAGCTCTGGAGAGCCACCCCGGCAGACAGGTGGCGGCGCCGGGGCTGGGCTGCAGTGGGGGCGGCCAGGTGCAGGTCGAGGGGCTCGCGGGCCGCACGGACGGCCCCCGGGTCCGCGGCCACGTCTGGTTCCCTTCAGGCCACCCCCGGAGCGTCTGGTGTGCCTCTGCCTTCCAGGGACGCCTTCTGGCCGCCTGGCCGCTCAGGCAGGCGGGGAGCGCCCCATCAGACGCTGGCTGTGGTGGGAGGGGCCTGAGGAGGTGGGGCTTGCAGCTGTGCCGGGCGGGGGCGGAGATAGCCGCGAACGCCGCGAGCGACAAGAGGAGAAGGCGGAGCGGGAGGCAGAAAGCCTAGAGCACCCGGTCTTCCCTAGAGGTCTCCCCTCCAAGTTCTAACCAGGCCCGACCCTGCTTAGCTTCCGCGACCGCGGCGAGATCGGGCCCTTCTAGGCTGCTTCGGCAGCAGATGCCGGCGGGGTCGCGGGCTGCCTCTTGAGGCGCAGCTCAGCAGGCGCTTGGGCCTTACCGTCAGCCCAGCGGCCCGCCCGTCCCGGCAGGGCCCCGCCGCCCGCCTAGGCGGGGGAACGGAGGTCTCGGGCACCTGGGGGTGGCGGAGGTGCTGGCGACCACCCAGCCCAGGGCGGGCGGGAGCCAGCAAACTTTTCGGAGCTAGGCGCCACGCCCCAGATCCCGCAGGCCGCTCACGGGGAAGTGGCCCAGGAGGCTTCCGGGCCCGGGGACCGCGGGCCCTTGGGCATCCCACCTGGCCGCCCACGCTGCGCTAGGCGCAGCTCAGACGCAGACCGGACCGGCCCTCCTGCCCGACAGAAGCTGGCCCGAAGCCACTGGGCGCCACCATTGAGTTGGCACGGCCCCTAAGACCCAGCAACGCCACCCTCGCCCCCACGCCACCGTCCGAGCTCAGGACCCCGCCCCAGGTGGCCGGCAGGCCCGGGGAAGCGGCCTGGGCCCTCGATCCCGCTCCCGCCCCCGGCCATGGCGAAACGGCGGAGGGGCGGCTTTCTCCGTATGGAGCTGTGGAGAGCCACCCCGGCAGACAGGTGGCGGCGCCGGGGCTGGGCTGCAGTGGGGGCGGCCAGGTGCAGGTCGAGGGGCTCGCGGGCCGCACGGACGGCCCCCGGGTCCGCGGCCACGTCTGGTTCCCTTCAGGCCACCCCCGGAGCGTCTGGTGTGCCTCTGCCTTCCAGGGACGCCTTCTGGCCGCCTGGCCGCTCAGGCAGGCGGGGAGCGCCCCATCAGACGCTGGCTGTGGTGGGAGGGGCCTGAGGAGGTGGGGCTTGCAGCTGTGCCGGGCGGGGGCGGAGATAGCCGCGAACGCCGCGAGCGACAAGAGGAGAAGGCGGAGCGGGAGGCAGAAAGCCTAGAGCACCCGGTCTTCCCTAGAGGTCTCCCCTCCAAGTTCTAACCAGGCCCGACCCTGCTTAGCTTCCGCGACCGCGGCGAGATCGGGCCCTTCTAGGCTGCTTCGGCAGCAGATGCCGGCGGGGTCGCGGGCTGCCTCTTGAGGCGCAGCTCAGCAGGCGCTTGGGCCTTACCGTCAGCCCAGCGGCCCGCCCGTCCCGGCAGGGCCCCGCCGCCCGCCTAGGCGGGGGAACGGAGGTCTCGGGCACCTGGGGGTGGCGGAGGTGCTGGCGACCACCCAGCCCAGGGCGGGCGGGAGCCAGCAAACTTTTCGGAGCTAGGCGCCACGCCCCAGATCCCGCAGGCCGCTCACGGGGAAGTGGCCCAGGAGGCTTCCGGGCCCGGGGACCGCGGGCCCTTGGGCATCCCACCTGGCCGCCCACGCTGCGCTAGGCGCAGCTCAGACGCAGACCGGACCGGCCCTCCTGCCCGACAGAAGCTGGCCCGAAGCCACTGGGCGCCACCATTGAGTTGGCACGGCCCCTAAGACCCAGCAACGCCACCCTCGCCCCCACGCCACCGTCCGAGCTCAGGACCCCGCCCCAGGTGGCCGGCAGGCCCGGGGAAGCGGCCTGGGCCCTCGATCCCGCTCCCGCCCCCGGCCATGGCGAAACGGCGGAGGGGCGGCTTTCTCCGTATGGAGCTGTGGAGAGCCACCCCGGCAGACAGGTGGCGGCGCCGGGGCTGGGCTGCAGTGGGGGCGGCCAGGTGCAGGTCGAGGGGCTCGCGGGCCGCACGGACGGCCCCCGGGTCCGCGGCCACGTCTGGTTCCCTTCAGGCCACCCCCGGAGCGTCTGGTGTGCCTCTGCCTTCCAGGGACGCCTTCTGGCCGCCTGGCCGCTCAGGCAGGCGGGGAGCGCCCCATCAGACGCTGGCTGTGGTGGGAGGGGCCTGAGGAGGTGGGGCTTGCAGCTGTGCCGGGCGGGGGCGGAGATAGCCGCGAACGCCGCGAGCGACAAGAGGAGAAGGCGGAGCGGGAGGCAGAAAGCCTAGAGCACCCGGTCTTCCCTAGAGGTCTCCCCTCCAAGTTCTAACCAGGCCCGACCCTGCTTAGCTTCCGCGACCGCGGCGAGATCGGGCCCTTCTAGGCTGCTTCGGCAGCAGATGCCGGCGGGGTCGCGGGCTGCCTCTTGAGGCGCAGCTCAGCAGGCGCTTGGGCCTTACCGTCAGCCCAGCGGCCCGCCCGTCCCGGCAGGGCCCCGCCGCCCGCCTAGGCGGGGGAACGGAGGTCTCGGGCACCTGGG
Organism: Orcinus orca; assembly: GCF_937001465.1. Taxonomy (NCBI): domain Eukaryota; kingdom Metazoa; phylum Chordata; class Mammalia; order Artiodactyla; family Delphinidae; genus Orcinus; species Orcinus orca. The sequence continues at coordinate 21,584 of NW_026044075.1, read as the reverse complement.
GGTGGCGGAGGTGCTGGCGACCACCCAGCCCAGGGCGGGCGGGAGCCAGCAAACTTTTCGGAGCTAGGCGCCACGCCCCAGATCCCGCAGGCCGCTCACGGGGAAGTGGCCCAGGAGGCTTCCGGGCCCGGGGACCGCGGGCCCTTGGGCATCCCACCTGGCCGCCCACGCTGCGCTAGGCGCAGCTCAGACGCAGACCGGACCGGCCCTCCTGCCCGACAGAAGCTGGCCCGAAGCCACTGGGCGCCACCATTGAGTTGGCACGGCCCCTAAGACCCAGCAACGCCACCCTCGCCCCCACGCCACCGTCCGAGCTCAGGACCCCGCCCCAGGTGGCCGGCAGGCCCGGGGAAGCGGCCTGGGCCCTCGATCCCGCTCCCGCCCCCGGCCATGGCGAAACGGCGGAGGGGCGGCTTTCTCCGTATGGAGCTGTGGAGAGCCACCCCGGCAGACAGGTGGCGGCGCCGGGGCTGGGCTGCAGTGGGGGCGGCCAGGTGCAGGTCGAGGGGCTCGCGGGCCGCACGGACGGCCCCCGGGTCCGCGGCCACGTCTGGTTCCCTTCAGGCCACCCCCGGAGCGTCTGGTGTGCCTCTGCCTTCCAGGGACGCCTTCTGGCCGCCTGGCCGCTCAGGCAGGCGGGGAGCGCCCCATCAGACGCTGGCTGTGGTGGGAGGGGCCTGAGGAGGTGGGGCTTGCAGCTGTGCCGGGCGGGGGCGGAGATAGCCGCGAACGCCGCGAGCGACAAGAGGAGAAGGCGGAGCGGGAGGCAGAAAGCCTAGAGCACCCGGTCTTCCCTAGAGGTCTCCCCTCCAAGTTCTAACCAGGCCCGACCCTGCTTAGCTTCCGCGACCGCGGCGAGATCGGGCCCTTCTAGGCTGCTTCGGCAGCAGATGCCGGCGGGGTCGCGGGCTGCCTCTTGAGGCGCAGCTCAGCAGGCGCTTGGGCCTTACCGTCAGCCCAGCGGCCCGCCCGTCCCGGCAGGGCCCCGCCGCCCGCCTAGGCGGGGGAACGGAGGTCTCGGGCACCTGGGGGTGGCGGAGGTGCTGGCGACCACCCAGCCCAGGGCGGGCGGGAGCCAGCAAACTTTTCGGAGCTAGGCGCCACGCCCCAGATCCCGCAGGCCGCTCACGGGGAAGTGGCCCAGGAGGCTTCCGGGCCCGGGGACCGCGGGCCCTTGGGCATCCCACCTGGCCGCCCACGCTGCGCTAGGCGCAGCTCAGACGCAGACCGGACCGGCCCTCCTGCCCGACAGAAGCTGGCCCGAAGCCACTGGGCGCCACCATTGAGTTGGCACGGCCCCTAAGACCCAGCAACGCCACCCTCGCCCCCACGCCACCGTCCGAGCTCAGGACCCCGCCCCAGGTGGCCGGCAGGCCCGGGGAAGCGGCCTGGGCCCTCGATCCCGCTCCCGCCCCCGGCCATGGCGAAACGGCGGAGGGGCGGCTTTCTCCGTATGGAGCTGTGGAGAGCCACCCCGGCAGACAGGTGGCGGCGCCGGGGCTGGGCTGCAGTGGGGGCGGCCAGGTGCAGGTCGAGGGGCTCGCGGGCCGCACGGACGGCCCCCGGGTCCGCGGCCACGTCTGGTTCCCTTCAGGCCACCCCCGGAGCGTCTGGTGTGCCTCTGCCTTCCAGGGACGCCTTCTGGCCGCCTGGCCGCTCAGGCAGGCGGGGAGCGCCCCATCAGACGCTGGCTGTGGTGGGAGGGGCCTGAGGAGGTGGGGCTTGCAGCTGTGCCGGGCGGGGGCGGAGATAGCCGCGAACGCCGCGAGCGACAAGAGGAGAAGGCGGAGCGGGAGGCAGAAAGCCTAGAGCACCCGGTCTTCCCTAGAGGTCTCCCCTCCAAGTTCTAACCAGGCCCGACCCTGCTTAGCTTCCGCGACCGCGGCGAGATCGGGCCCTTCTAGGCTGCTTCGGCAGCAGATGCCGGCGGGGTCGCGGGCTGCCTCTTGAGGCGCAGCTCAGCAGGCGCTTGGGCCTTACCGTCAGCCCAGCGGCCCGCCCGTCCCGGCAGGGCCCCGCCGCCCGCCTAGGCGGGGGAACGGAGGTCTCGGGCACCTGGGGGTGGCGGAGGTGCTGGCGACCACCCAGCCCAGGGCGGGCGGGAGCCAGCAAACTTTTCGGAGCTAGGCGCCACGCCCCAGATCCCGCAGGCCGCTCACGGGGAAGTGGCCCAGGAGGCTTCCGGGCCCGGGGACCGCGGGCCCTTGGGCATCCCACCTGGCCGCCCACGCTGCGCTAGGCGCAGCTCAGACGCAGACCGGACCGGCCCTCCTGCCCGACAGAAGCTGGCCCGAAGCCACTGGGCGCCACCATTGAGTTGGCACGGCCCCTAAGACCCAGCAACGCCACCCTCGCCCCCACGCCACCGTCCGAGCTCAGGACCCCGCCCCAGGTGGCCGGCAGGCCCGGGGAAGCGGCCTGGGCCCTCGATCCCGCTCCCGCCCCCGGCCATGGCGAAACGGCGGAGGGGCGGCTTTCTCCGTATGGAGCTGTGGAGAGCCACCCCGGCAGACAGGTGGCGGCGCCGGGGCTGGGCTGCAGTGGGGGCGGCCAGGTGCAGGTCGAGGGGCTCGCGGGCCGCACGGACGGCCCCCGGGTCCGCGGCCACGTCTGGTTCCCTTCAGGCCACCCCCGGAGCGTCTGGTGTGCCTCTGCCTTCCAGGGACGCCTTCTGGCCGCCTGGCCGCTCAGGCAGGCGGGGAGCGCCCCATCAGACGCTGGCTGTGGTGGGAGGGGCCTGAGGAGGTGGGGCTTGCAGCTGTGCCGGGCGGGGGCGGAGATAGCCGCGAACGCCGCGAGCGACAAGAGGAGAAGGCGGAGCGGGAGGCAGAAAGCCTAGAGCACCCGGTCTTCCCTAGAGGTCTCCCCTCCAAGTTCTAACCAGGCCCGACCCTGCTTAGCTTCCGCGACCGCGGCGAGATCGGGCCCTTCTAGGCTGCTTCGGCAGCAGATGCCGGCGGGGTCGCGGGCTGCCTCTTGAGGCGCAGCTCAGCAGGCGCTTGGGCCTTACCGTCAGCCCAGCGGCCCGCCCGTCCCGGCAGGGCCCCGCCGCCCGCCTAGGCGGGGGAACGGAGGTCTCGGGCACCTGGGGGTGGCGGAGGTGCTGGCGACCACCCAGCCCAGGGCGGGCGGGAGCCAGCAAACTTTTCGGAGCTAGGCGCCACGCCCCAGATCCCGCAGGCCGCTCACGGGGAAGTGGCCCAGGAGGCTTCCGGGCCCGGGGACCGCGGGCCCTTGGGCATCCCACCTGGCCGCCCACGCTGCGCTAGGCGCAGCTCAGACGCAGACCGGACCGGCCCTCCTGCCCGACAGAAGCTGGCCCGAAGCCACTGGGCGCCACCATTGAGTTGGCACGGCCCCTAAGACCCAGCAACGCCACCCTCGCCCCCACGCCACCGTCCGAGCTCAGGACCCCGCCCCAGGTGGCCGGCAGGCCCGGGGAAGCGGCCTGGGCCCTCGATCCCGCTCCCGCCCCCGGCCATGGCGAAACGGCGGAGGGGCGGCTTTCTCCGTATGGAGCTCTGGAGAGCCACCCCGGCAGACAGGTGGCGGCGCCGGGGCTGGGCTGCAGTGGGGGCGGCCAGGTGCAGGTCGAGGGGCTCGCGGGCCGCACGGACGGCCCCCGGGTCCGCGGCCACGTCTGGTTCCCTTCAGGCCACCCCCGGAGCGTCTGGTGTGCCTCTGCCTTCCAGGGACGCCTTCTGGCCGCCTGGCCGCTCAGGCAGGCGGGGAGCGCCCCATCAGACGCTGGCTGTGGTGGGAGGGGCCTGAGGAGGTGGGGCTTGCAGCTGTGCCGGGCGGGGGCGGAGATAGCCGCGAACGCCGCGAGCGACAAGAGGAGAAGGCGGAGCGGGAGGCAGAAAGCCTAGAGCACCCGGTCTTCCCTAGAGGTCTCCCCTCCAAGTTCTAACCAGGCCCGACCCTGCTTAGCTTCCGCGACCGCGGCGAGATCGGGCCCTTCTAGGCTGCTTCGGCAGCAGATGCCGGCGGGGTCGCGGGCTGCCTCTTGAGGCGCAGCTCAGCAGGCGCTTGGGCCTTACCGTCAGCCCAGCGGCCCGCCCGTCCCGGCAGGGCCCCGCCGCCCGCCTAGGCGGGGGAACGGAGGTCTCGGGCACCTGGGGGTGGCGGAGGTGCTGGCGACCACCCAGCCCAGGGCGGGCGGGAGCCAGCAAACTTTTCGGAGCTAGGCGCCACGCCCCAGATCCCGCAGGCCGCTCACGGGGAAGTGGCCCAGGAGGCTTCCGGGCCCGGGGACCGCGGGCCCTTGGGCATCCCACCTGGCCGCCCACGCTGCGCTAGGCGCAGCTCAGACGCAGACCGGACCGGCCCTCCTGCCCGACAGAAGCTGGCCCGAAGCCACTGGGCGCCACCATTGAGTTGGCACGGCCCCTAAGACCCAGCAACGCCACCCTCGCCCCCACGCCACCGTCCGAGCTCAGGACCCCGCCCCAGGTGGCCGGCAGGCCCGGGGAAGCGGCCTGGGCCCTCGATCCCGCTCCCGCCCCCGGCCATGGCGAAACGGCGGAGGGGCGGCTTTCTCCGTATGGAGCTGTGGAGAGCCACCCCGGCAGACAGGTGGCGGCGCCGGGGCTGGGCTGCAGTGGGGGCGGCCAGGTGCAGGTCGAGGGGCTCGCGGGCCGCACGGACGGCCCCCGGGTCCGCGGCCACGTCTGGTTCCCTTCAGGCCACCCCCGGAGCGTCTGGTGTGCCTCTGCCTTCCAGGGACGCCTTCTGGCCGCCTGGCCGCTCAGGCAGGCGGGGAGCGCCCCATCAGACGCTGGCTGTGGTGGGAGGGGCCTGAGGAGGTGGGGCTTGCAGCTGTGCCGGGCGGGGGCGGAGATAGCCGCGAACGCCGCGAGCGACAAGAGGAGAAGGCGGAGCGGGAGGCAGAAAGCCTAGAGCACCCGGTCTTCCCTAGAGGTCTCCCCTCCAAGTTCTAACCAGGCCCGACCCTGCTTAGCTTCCGCGACCGCGGCGAGATCGGGCCCTTCTAGGCTGCTTCGGCAGCAGATGCCGGCGGGGTCGCGGGCTGCCTCTTGAGGCGCAGCTCAGCAGGCGCTTGGGCCTTACCGTCAGCCCAGCGGCCCGCCCGTCCCGGCAGGGCCCCGCCGCCCGCCTAGGCGGGGGAACGGAGGTCTCGGGCACCTGGGGGTGGCGGAGGTGCTGGCGACCACCCAGCCCAGGGCGGGCGGGAGCCAGCAAACTTTTCGGAGCTAGGCGCCACGCCCCAGATCCCGCAGGCCGCTCACGGGGAAGTGGCCCAGGAGGCTTCCGGGCCCGGGGACCGCGGGCCCTTGGGCATCCCACCTGGCCGCCCACGCTGCGCTAGGCGCAGCTCAGACGCAGACCGGACCGGCCCTCCTGCCCGACAGAAGCTGGCCCGAAGCCACTGGGCGCCACCATTGAGTTGGCACGGCCCCTAAGACCCAGCAACGCCACCCTCGCCCCCACGCCACCGTCCGAGCTCAGGACCCCGCCCCAGGTGGCCGGCAGGCCCGGGGAAGCGGCCTGGGCCCTCGATCCCGCTCCCGCCCCCGGCCATGGCGAAACGGCGGAGGGGCGGCTTTCTCCGTATGGAGCTGTGGAGAGCCACCCCGGCAGACAGGTGGCGGCGCCGGGGCTGGGCTGCAGTGGGGGCGGCCAGGTGCAGGTCGAGGGGCTCGCGGGCCGCACGGACGGCCCCCGGGTCCGCGGCCACGTCTGGTTCCCTTCAGGCCACCCCCGGAGCGTCTGGTGTGCCTCTGCCTTCCAGGGACGCCTTCTGGCCGCCTGGCCGCTCAGGCAGGCGGGGAGCGCCCCATCAGACGCTGGCTGTGGTGGGAGGGGCCTGAGGAGGTGGGGCTTGCAGCTGTGCCGGGCGGGGGCGGAGATAGCCGCGAACGCCGCGAGCGACAAGAGGAGAAGGCGGAGCGGGAGGCAGAAAGCCTAGAGCACCCGGTCTTCCCTAGAGGTCTCCCCTCCAAGTTCTAACCAGGCCCGACCCTGCTTAGCTTCCGCGACCGCGGCGAGATCGGGCCCTTCTAGGCTGCTTCGGCAGCAGATGCCGGCGGGGTCGCGGGCTGCCTCTTGAGGCGCAGCTCAGCAGGCGCTTGGGCCTTACCGTCAGCCCAGCGGCCCGCCCGTCCCGGCAGGGCCCCGCCGCCCGCCTAGGCGGGGGAACGGAGGTCTCGGGCACCTGGGGGTGGCGGAGGTGCTGGCGACCACCCAGCCCAGGGCGGGCGGGAGCCAGCAAACTTTTCGGAGCTAGGCGCCACGCCCCAGATCCCGCAGGCCGCTCACGGGGAAGTGGCCCAGGAGGCTTCCGGGCCCGGGGACCGCGGGCCCTTGGGCATCCCACCTGGCCGCCCACGCTGCGCTAGGCGCAGCTCAGACGCAGACCGGACCGGCCCTCCTGCCCGACAGAAGCTGGCCCGAAGCCACTGGGCGCCACCATTGAGTTGGCACGGCCCCTAAGACCCAGCAACGCCACCCTCGCCCCCACGCCACCGTCCGAGCTCAGGACCCCGCCCCAGGTGGCCGGCAGGCCCGGGGAAGCGGCCTGGGCCCTCGATCCCGCTCCCGCCCCCGGCCATGGCGAAACGGCGGAGGGGCGGCTTTCTCCGTATGGAGCTCTGGAGAGCCACCCCGGCAGACAGGTGGCGGCGCCGGGGCTGGGCTGCAGTGGGGGCGGCCAGGTGCAGGTCGAGGGGCTCGCGGGCCGCACGGACGGCCCCCGGGTCCGCGGCCACGTCTGGTTCCCTTCAGGCCACCCCCGGAGCGTCTGGTGTGCCTCTGCCTTCCAGGGACGCCTTCTGGCCGCCTGGCCGCTCAGGCAGGCGGGGAGCGCCCCATCAGACGCTGGCTGTGGTGGGAGGGGCCTGAGGAGGTGGGGCTTGCAGCTGTGCCGGGCGGGGGCGGAGATAGCCGCGAACGCCGCGAGCGACAAGAGGAGAAGGCGGAGCGGGAGGCAGAAAGCCTAGAGCACCCGGTCTTCCCTAGAGGTCTCCCCTCCAAGTTCTAACCAGGCCCGACCCTGCTTAGCTTCCGCGACCGCGGCGAGATCGGGCCCTTCTAGGCTGCTTCGGCAGCAGATGCCGGCGGGGTCGCGGGCTGCCTCTTGAGGCGCAGCTCAGCAGGCGCTTGGGCCTTACCGTCAGCCCAGCGGCCCGCCCGTCCCGGCAGGGCCCCGCCGCCCGCCTAGGCGGGGGAACGGAGGTCTCGGGCACCTGGGGGTGGCGGAGGTGCTGGCGACCACCCAGCCCAGGGCGGGCGGGAGCCAGCAAACTTTTCGGAGCTAGGCGCCACGCCCCAGATCCCGCAGGCCGCTCACGGGGAAGTGGCCCAGGAGGCTTCCGGGCCCGGGGACCGCGGGCCCTTGGGCATCCCACCCGGCCGCCCACGCTGCGCTAGGCGCAGCTCAGACGCAGACCGGACCGGCCCTCCTGCCCGACAGAAGCTGGCCCGAAGCCACTGGGCGCCACCATTGAGTTGGCACGGCCCCTAAGACCCAGCAACGCCACCCTCGCCCCCACGCCACCGTCCGAGCTCAGGACCCCGCCCCAGGTGGCCGGCAGGCCCGGGGAAGCGGCCTGGGCCCTCGATCCCGCTCCCGCCCCCGGCCATGGCGAAACGGCGGAGGGGCGGCTTTCTCCGTATGGAGCTGTGGAGAGCCACCCCGGCAGACAGGTGGCGGCGCCGGGGCTGGGCTGCAGTGGGGGCGGCCAGGTGCAGGTCGAGGGGCTCGCGGGCCGCACGGACGGCCCCCGGGTCCGCGGCCACGTCTGGTTCCCTTCAGGCCACCCCCGGAGCGTCTGGTGTGCCTCTGCCTTCCAGGGACGCCTTCTGGCCGCCTGGCCGCTCAGGCAGGCGGGGAGCGCCCCATCAGACGCTGGCTGTGGTGGGAGGGGCCTGAGGAGGTGGGGCTTGCAGCTGTGCCGGGCGGGGGCGGAGATCGCCGCGAACGCCGCGAGCGACAAGAGGAGAAGGCGGAGCGGGAGGCAGAAAGCCTAGAGCACCCGGTCTTCCCTAGAGGTCTCCCCTCCAAGTTCTAACCAGGCCCGACCCTGCTTAGCTTCCGCGACCGCGGCGAGATCGGGCCCTTCTAGGCTGCTTCGGCAGCAGATGCCGGCGGGGTCGCGGGCTGCCTCTTGAGGCGCAGCTCAGCAGGCGCTTGGGCCTTACCGTCAGCCCAGCGGCCCGCCCGTCCCGGCAGGGCCCCGCCGCCCGCCTAGGCGGGGGAACGGAGGTCTCGGGCACCTGGGGGTGGCGGAGGTGCTGGCGACCACCCAGCCCAGGGCGGGCGGGAGCCAGCAAACTTTTCGGAGCTAGGCGCCACGCCCCAGATCCCGCAGGCCGCTCACGGGGAAGTGGCCCAGGAGGCTTCCGGGCCCGGGGACCGCGGGCCCTTGGGCATCCCACCTGGCCGCCCACGCTGCGCTAGGCGCAGCTCAGACGCAGACCGGACCGGCCCTCCTGCCCGACAGAAGCTGGCCCGAAGCCACTGGGCGCCACCATTGAGTTGGCACGGCCCCTAAGACCCAGCAACGCCACCCTCGCCCCCACGCCACCGTCCGAGCTCAGGACCCCGCCCCAGGTGGCCGGCAGGCCCGGGGAAGCGGCCTGGGCCCTCGATCCCGCTCCCGCCCCCGGCCATGGCGAAACGGCGGAGGGGCGGCTTTCTCCGTATGGAGCTGTGGAGAGCCACCCCGGCAGACAGGTGGCGGCGCCGGGGCTGGGCTGCAGTGGGGGCGGCCAGGTGCAGGTCGAGGGGCTCGCGGGCCGCACGGACGGCCCCCGGGTCCGCGGCCACGTCTGGTTCCCTTCAGGCCACCCCCGGAGCGTCTGGTGTGCCTCTGCCTTCCAGGGACGCCTTCTGGCCGCCTGGCCGCTCAGGCAGGCGGGGAGCGCCCCATCAGACGCTGGCTGTGGTGGGAGGGGCCTGAGGAGGTGGGGCTTGCAGCTGTGCCGGGCGGGGGCGGAGATAGCCGCGAACGCCGCGAGCGACAAGAGGAGAAGGCGGAGCGGGAGGCAGAAAGCCTAGAGCACCCGGTCTTCCCTAGAGGTCTCCCCTCCAAGTTCTAACCAGGCCCGACCCTGCTTAGCTTCCGCGACCGCGGCGAGATCGGGCCCTTCTAGGCTGCTTCGGCAGCAGATGCCGGCGGGGTCGCGGGCTGCCTCTTGAGGCGCAGCTCAGCAGGCGCTTGGGCCTTACCGTCAGCCCAGCGGCCCGCCCGTCCCGGCAGGGCCCCGCCGCCCGCCTAGGCGGGGGAACGGAGGTCTCGGGCACCTGGGGGTGGCGGAGGTGCTGGCGACCACCCAGCCCAGGGCGGGCGGGAGCCAGCAAACTTTTCGGAGCTAGGCGCCACGCCCCAGATCCCGCAGGCCGCTCACGGGGAAGTGGCCCAGGAGGCTTCCGGGCCCGGGGACCGCGGGCCCTTGGGCATCCCACCTGGCCGCCCACGCTGCGCTAGGCGCAGCTCAGACGCAGACCGGACCGGCCCTCCTGCCCGACAGAAGCTGGCCCGAAGCCACTGGGCGCCACCATTGAGTTGGCACGGCCCCTAAGACCCAGCAACGCCACCCTCGCCCCCACGCCACCGTCCGAGCTCAGGACCCCGCCCCAGGTGGCCGGCAGGCCCGGGGAAGCGGCCTGGGCCCTCGATCCCGCTCCCGCCCCCGGCCATGGCGAAACGGCGGAGGGGCGGCTTTCTCCGTATGGAGCTGTGGAGAGCCACCCCGGCAGACAGGTGGCGGCGCCGGGGCTGGGCTGCAGTGGGGGCGGCCAGGTGCAGGTCGAGGGGCTCGCGGGCCGCACGGACGGCCCCCGGGTCCGCGGCCACGTCTGGTTCCCTTCAGGCCACCCCCGGAGCGTCTGGTGTGCCTCTGCCTTCCAGGGACGCCTTCTGGCCGCCTGGCCGCTCAGGCAGGCGGGGAGCGCCCCATCAGACGCTGGCTGTGGTGGGAGGGGCCTGAGGAGGTGGGGCTTGCAGCTGTGCCGGGCGGGGGCGGAGATAGCCGCGAACGCCGCGAGCGACAAGAGGAGAAGGCGGAGCGGGAGGCAGAAAGCCTAGAGCACCCGGTCTTCCCTAGAGGTCTCCCCTCCAAGTTCTAACCAGGCCCGACCCTGCTTAGCTTCCGCGACCGCGGCGAGATCGGGCCCTTCTAGGCTGCTTCGGCAGCAGATGCCGGCGGGGTCGCGGGCTGCCTCTTGAGGCGCAGCTCAGCAGGCGCTTGGGCCTTACCGTCAGCCCAGCGGCCCGCCCGTCCCGGCAGGGCCCCGCCGCCCGCCTAGGCGGGGGAACGGAGGTCTCGGGCACCTGGGGGTGGCGGAGGTGCTGGCGACCACCCAGCCCAGGGCGGGCGGGAGCCAGCAAACTTTTCGGAGCTAGGCGCCACGCCCCAGATCCCGCAGGCCGCTCACGGGGAAGTGGCCCAGGAGGCTTCCGGGCCCGGGGACCGCGGGCCCTTGGGCATCCCACCTGGCCGCCCACGCTGCGCTAGGCGCAGCTCAGACGCAGACCGGACCGGCCCTCCTGCCCGACAGAAGCTGGCCCGAAGCCACTGGGCGCCACCATTGAGTTGGCACGGCCCCTAAGACCCAGCAACGCCACCCTCGCCCCCACGCCACCGTCCGAGCTCAGGACCCCGCCCCAGGTGGCCGGCAGGCCCGGGGAAGCGGCCTGGGCCCTCGATCCCGCTCCCGCCCCCGGCCATGGCGAAACGGCGGAGGGGCGGCTTTCTCCGTATGGAGCTGTGGAGAGCCACCCCGGCAGACAGGTGGCGGCGCCGGGGCTGGGCTGCAGTGGGGGCGGCCAGGTGCAGGTCGAGGGGCTCGCGGGCCGCACGGACGGCCCCCGGGTCCGCGGCCACGTCTGGTTCCCTTCAGGCCACCCCCGGAGCGTCTGGTGTGCCTCTGCCTTCCAGGGACGCCTTCTGGCCGCCTGGCCGCTCAGGCAGGCGGGGAGCGCCCCATCAGACGCTGGCTGTGGTGGGAGGGGCCTGAGGAGGTGGGGCTTGCAGCTGTGCCGGGCGGGGGCGGAGATAGCCGCGAACGCCGCGAGCGACAAGAGGAGAAGGCGGAGCGGGAGGCAGAAAGCCTAGAGCACCCGGTCTTCCCTAGAGGTCTCCCCTCCAAGTTCTAACCAGGCCCGACCCTGCTTAGCTTCCGCGACCGCGGCGAGATCGGGCCCTTCTAGGCTGCTTCGGCAGCAGATGCCGGCGGGGTCGCGGGCTGCCTCTTGAGGCGCAGCTCAGCAGGCGCTTGGGCCTTACCGTCAGCCCAGCGGCCCGCCCGTCCCGGCAGGGCCCCGCCGCCCGCCTAGGCGGGGGAACGGAGGTCTCGGGCACCTGGGGGTGGCGGAGGTGCTGGCGACCACCCAGCCCAGGGCGGGCGGGAGCCAGCAAACTTTTCGGAGCTAGGCGCCACGCCCCAGATCCCGCAGGCCGCTCACGGGGAAGTGGCCCAGGAGGCTTCCGGGCCCGGGGACCGCGGGCCCTTGGGCATCCCACCTGGCCGCCCACGCTGCGCTAGGCGCAGCTCAGACGCAGACCGGACCGGCCCTCCTGCCCGACAGAAGCTGGCCCGAAGCCACTGGGCGCCACCATTGAGTTGGCACGGCCCCTAAGACCCAGCAACGCCACCCTCGCCCCCACGCCACCGTCCGAGCTCAGGACCCCACCCCAGGTGGCCGGCAGGCCCGGGGAAGCGGCCTGGGCCCTCGATCCCGCTCCCGCCCCCGGCCATGGCGAAACGGCGGAGGGGCGGCTTTCTCCGTATGGAGCTGTGGAGAGCCACCCCGGCAGACAGGTGGCGGCGCCGGGGCTGGGCTGCAGTGGGGGCGGCCAGGTGCAGGTCGAGGGGCTCGCGGGCCGCACGGACGGCCCCCGGGTCCGCGGCCACGTCTGGTTCCCTTCAGGCCACCCCCGGAGCGTCTGGTGTGCCTCTGCCTTCCAGGGACGCCTTCTGGCCGCCTGGCCGCTCAGGCAGGCGGGGAGCGCCCCATCAGACGCTGGCTGTGGTGGGAGGGGCCTGAGGAGGTGGGGCTTGCAGCTGTGCCGGGCGGGGGCGGAGATAGCCGCGAACGCCGCGAGCGACAAGAGGAGAAGGCGGAGCGGGAGGCAGAAAGCCTAGAGCACCCGGTCTTCCCTAGAGGTCTCCCCTCCAAGTTCTAACCAGGCCCGACCCTGCTTAGCTTCCGCGACCGCGGCGAGATCGGGCCCTTCTAGGCTGCTTCGGCAGCAGATGCCGGCGGGGTCGCGGGCTGCCTCTTGAGGCGCAGCTCAGCAGGCGCTTGGGCCTTACCGTCAGCCCAGCGGCCCGCCCGTCCCGGCAGGGCCCCGCCGCCCGCCTAGGCGGGGGAACGGAGGTCTCGGGCACCTGGGGGTGGCGGAGGTGCTGGCGACCACCCAGCCCAGGGCGGGCGGGAGCCAGCAAACTTTTCGGAGCTAGGCGCCACGCCCCAGATCCCGCAGGCCGCTCACGGGGAAGTGGCCCAGGAGGCTTCCGGGCCCGGGGACCGCGGGCCCTTGGGCATCCCACCTGGCCGCCCACGCTGCGCTAGGCGCAGCTCAGACGCAGACCGGACCGGCCCTCCTGCCCGACAGAAGCTGGCCCGAAGCCACTGGGCGCCACCATTGAGTTGGCACGGCCCCTAAGACCCAGCAACGCCACCCTCGCCCCCACGCCACCGTCCGAGCTCAGGACCCCGCCCCAGGTGGCCGGCAGGCCCGGGGAAGCGGCCTGGGCCCTCGATCCCGCTCCCGCCCCCGGCCATGGCGAAACGGCGGAGGGGCGGCTTTCTCCGTATGGAGCTGTGGAGAGCCACCCCGGCAGACAGGTGGCGGCGCCGGGGCTGGGCTGCAGTGGGGGCGGCCAGGTGCAGGTCGAGGGGCTCGCGGGCCGCACGGACGGCCCCCGGGTCCGCGGCCACGTCTGGTTCCCTTCAGGCCACCCCCGGAGCGTCTGGTGTGCCTCTGCCTTCCAGGGACGCCTTCTGGCCGCCTGGCCGCTCAGGCAGGCGGGGAGCGCCCCATCAGACGCTGGCTGTGGTGGGAGGGGCCTGAGGAGGTGGGGCTTGCAGCTGTGCCGGGCGGGGGCGGAGATAGCCGCGAACGCCGCGAGCGACAAGAGGAGAAGGCGGAGCGGGAGGCAGAAAGCCTAGAGCACCCGGTCTTCCCTAGAGGTCTCCCCTCCAAGTTCTAACCAGGCCCGACCCTGCTTAGCTTCCGCGACCGCGGCGAGATCGGGCCCTTCTAGGCTGCTTCGGCAGCAGATGCCGGCGGGGTCGCGGGCTGCCTCTTGAGGCGCAGCTCAGCAGGCGCTTGGGCCTTACCGTCAGCCCAGCGGCCCGCCCGTCCCGGCAGGGCCCCGCCGCCCGCCTAGGCGGGGGAACGGAGGTCTCGGGCACCTGGGGGTGGCGGAGGTGCTGGCGACCACCCAGCCCAGGGCGGGCGGGAGCCAGCAAACTTTTCGGAGCTAGGCGCCACGCCCCAGATCCCGCAGGCCGCTCACGGGGAAGTGGCCCAGGAGGCTTCCGGGCCCGGGGACCGCGGGCCCTTGGGCATCCCACCTGGCCGCCCACGCTGCGCTAGGCGCAGCTCAGACGCAGACCGGACCGGCCCTCCTGCCCGACAGAAGCTGGCCCGAAGCCACTGGGCGCCACCATTGAGTTGGCACGGCCCCTAAGACCCAGCAACGCCACCCTCGCCCCCACGCCACCGTCCGAGCTCAGGACCCCGCCCCAGGTGGCCGGCAGGCCCGGGGAAGCGGCCTGGGCCCTCGATCCCGCTCCCGCCCCCGGCCATGGCGAAACGGCGGAGGGGCGGCTTTCTCCGTATGGAGCTGTGGAGAGCCACCCCGGCAGACAGGTGGCGGCGCCGGGGCTGGGCTGCAGTGGGGGCGGCCAGGTGCAGGTCGAGGGGCTCGCGGGCCGCACGGACGGCCCCCGGGTCCGCGGCCACGTCTGGTTCCCTTCAGGCCACCCCCGGAGCGTCTGGTGTGCCTCTGCCTTCCAGGGACGCCTTCTGGCCGCCTGGCCGCTCAGGCAGGCGGGGAGCGCCCCATCAGACGCTGGCTGTGGTGGGAGGGGCCTGAGGAGGTGGGGCTTGCAGCTGTGCCGGGCGGGGGCGGAGATAGCCGCGAACGCCGCGAGCGACAAGAGGAGAAGGCGGAGCGGGAGGCAGAAAGCCTAGAGCACCCGGTCTTCCCTAGAGGTCTCCCCTCCAAGTTCTAACCAGGCCCGACCCTGCTTAGCTTCCGCGACCGCGGCGAGATCGGGCCCTTCTAGGCTGCTTCGGCAGCAGATGCCGGCGGGGTCGCGGGCTGCCTCTTGAGGCGCAGCTCAGCAGGCGCTTGGGCCTTACCGTCAGCCCAGCGGCCCGCCCGTCCCGGCAGGGCCCCGCCGCCCGCCTAGGCGGGGGAACGGAGGTCTCGGGCACCTGGGGGTGGCGGAGGTGCTGGCGACCACCCAGCCCAGGGCGGGCGGGAGCCAGCAAACTTTTCGGAGCTAGGCGCCACGCCCCAGATCCCGCAGGCCGCTCACGGGGAAGTGGCCCAGGAGGCTTCCGGGCCCGGGGACCGCGGGCCCTTGGGCATCCCACCTGGCCGCCCACGCTGCGCTAGGCGCAGCTCAGACGCAGACCGGACCGGCCCTCCTGCCCGACAGAAGCTGGCCCGAAGCCACTGGGCGCCACCATTGAGTTGGCACGGCCCCTAAGACCCAGCAACGCCACCCTCGCCCCCACGCCACCGTCCGAGCTCAGGACCCCGCCCCAGGTGGCCGGCAGGCCCGGGGAAGCGGCCTGGGCCCTCGATCCCGCTCCCGCCCCCGGCCATGGCGAAACGGCGGAGGGGCGGCTTTCTCCGTATGGAGCTCTGGAGAGCCACCCCGGCAGACAGGTGGCGGCGCCGGGGCTGGGCTGCAGTGGGGGCGGCCAGGTGCAGGTCGAGGGGCTCGCGGGCCGCACGGACGGCCCCCGGGTCCGCGGCCACGTCTGGTTCCCTTCAGGCCACCCCCGGAGCGTCTGGTGTGCCTCTGCCTTCCAGGGACGCCTTCTGGCCGCCTGGCCGCTCAGGCAGGCGGGGAGCGCCCCATCAGACGCTGGCTGTGGTGGGAGGGGCCTGAGGAGGTGGGGCTTGCAGCTGTGCCGGGCGGGGGCGGAGATAGCCGCGAACGCCGCGAGCGACAAGAGGAGAAGGCGGAGCGGGAGGCAGAAAGCCTAGAGCACCCGGTCTTCCCTAGAGGTCTCCCCTCCAAGTTCTAACCAGGCCCGACCCTGCTTAGCTTCCGCGACCGCGGCGAGATCGGGCCCTTCTAGGCTGCTTCGGCAGCAGATGCCGGCGGGGTCGCGGGCTGCCTCTTGAGGCGCAGCTCAGCAGGCGCTTGGGCCTTACCGTCAGCCCAGCGGCCCGCCCGTCCCGGCAGGGCCCCGCCGCCCGCCTAGGCGGGGGAACGGAGGTCTCGGGCACCTGGGGGTGGCGGAGGTGCTGGCGACCACCCAGCCCAGGGCGGGCGGGAGCCAGCAAACTTTTCGGAGCTAGGCGCCACGCCCCAGATCCCGCAGGCCGCTCACGGGGAAGTGGCCCAGGAGGCTTCCGGGCCCGGGGACCGCGGGCCCTTGGGCATCCCACCTGGCCGCCCACGCTGCGCTAGGCGCAGCTCAGACGCAGACCGGACCGGCCCTCCTGCCCGACAGAAGCTGGCCCGAAGCCACTGGGCGCCACCATTGAGTTGGCACGGCCCCTAAGACCCAGCAACGCCACCCTCGCCCCCACGCCACCGTCCGAGCTCAGGACCCCGCCCCAGGTGGCCGGCAGGCCCGGGGAAGCGGCCTGGGCCCTCGATCCCGCTCCCGCCCCCGGCCATGGCGAAACGGCGGAGGGGCGGCTTTCTCCGTATGGAGCTGTGGAGAGCCACCCCGGCAGACAGGTGGCGGCGCCGGGGCTGGGCTGCAGTGGGGGCGGCCAGGTGCAGGTCGAGGGGCTCGCGGGCCGCACGGACGGCCCCCGGGTCCGCGGCCACGTCTGGTTCCCTTCAGGCCACCCCCGGAGCGTCTGGTGTGCCTCTGCCTTCCAGGGACGCCTTCTGGCCGCCTGGCCGCTCAGGCAGGCGGGGAGCGCCCCATCAGACGCTGGCTGTGGTGGGAGGGGCCTGAGGAGGTGGGGCTTGCAGCTGTGCCGGGCGGGGGCGGAGATAGCCGCGAACGCCGCGAGCGACAAGAGGAGAAGGCGGAGCGGGAGGCAGAAAGCCTAGAGCACCCGGTCTTCCCTAGAGGTCTCCCCTCCAAGTTCTAACCAGGCCCGACCCTGCTTAGCTTCCGCGACCGCGGCGAGATCGGGCCCTTCTAGGCTGCTTCGGCAGCAGATGCCGGCGGGGTCGCGGGCTGCCTCTTGAGGCGCAGCTCAGCAGGCGCTTGGGCCTTACCGTCAGCCCAGCGGCCCGCCCGTCCCGGCAGGGCCCCGCCGCCCGCCTAGGCGGGGGAACGGAGGTCTCGGGCACCTGGGGGTGGCGGAGGTGCTGGCGACCACCCAGCCCAGGGCGGGCGGGAGCCAGCAAACTTTTCGGAGCTAGGCGCCACGCCCCAGATCCCGCAGGCCGCTCACGGGGAAGTGGCCCAGGAGGCTTCCGGGCCCGGGGACCGCGGGCCCTTGGGCATCCCACCTGGCCGCCCACGCTGCGCTAGGCGCAGCTCAGACGCAGACCGGACCGGCCCTCCTGCCCGACAGAAGCTGGCCCGAAGCCACTGGGCGCCACCATTGAGTTGGCACGGCCCCTAAGACCCAGCAACGCCACCCTCGCCCCCACGCCACCGTCCGAGCTCAGGACCCCGCCCCAGGTGGCCGGCAGGCCCGGGGAAGCGGCCTGGGCCCTCGATCCCGCTCCCGCCCCCGGCCATGGCGAAACGGCGGAGGGGCGGCTTTCTCCGTATGGAGCTGTGGAGAGCCACCCCGGCAGACAGGTGGCGGCGCCGGGGCTGGGCTGCAGTGGGGGCGGCCAGGTGCAGGTCGAGGGGCTCGCGGGCCGCACGGACGGCCCCCGGGTCCGCGGCCACGTCTGGTTCCCTTCAGGCCACCCCCGGAGCGTCTGGTGTGCCTCTGCCTTCCAGGGACGCCTTCTGGCCGCCTGGCCGCTCAGGCAGGCGGGGAGCGCCCCATCAGACGCTGGCTGTGGTGGGAGGGGCCTGAGGAGGTGGGGCTTGCAGCTGTGCCGGGCGGGGGCGGAGATAGCCGCGAACGCCGCGAGCGACAAGAGGAGAAGGCGGAGCGGGAGGCAGAAAGCCTAGAGCACCCGGTCTTCCCTAGAGGTCTCCCCTCCAAGTTCTAACCAGGCCCGACCCTGCTTAGCTTCCGCGACCGCGGCGAGATCGGGCCCTTCTAGGCTGCTTCGGCAGCAGATGCCGGCGGGGTCGCGGGCTGCCTCTTGAGGCGCAGCTCAGCAGGCGCTTGGGCCTTACCGTCAGCCCAGCGGCCCGCCCGTCCCGGCAGGGCCCCGCCGCCCGCCTAGGCGGGGGAACGGAGGTCTCGGGCACCTGGGGGTGGCGGAGGTGCTGGCGACCACCCAGCCCAGGGCGGGCGGGAGCCAGCAAACTTTTCGGAGCTAGGCGCCACGCCCCAGATCCCGCAGGCCGCTCACGGGGAAGTGGCCCAGGAGGCTTCCGGGCCCGGGGACCGCGGGCCCTTGGGCATCCCACCTGGCCGCCCACGCTGCGCTAGGCGCAGCTCAGACGCAGACCGGACCGGCCCTCCTGCCCGACAGAAGCTGGCCCGAAGCCACTGGGCGCCACCATTGAGTTGGCACGGCCCCTAAGACCCAGCAACGCCACCCTCGCCCCCACGCCACCGTCCGAGCTCAGGACCCCGCCCCAGGTGGCCGGCAGGCCCGGGGAAGCGGCCTGGGCCCTCGATCCCGCTCCCGCCCCCGGCCATGGCGAAACGGCGGAGGGGCGGCTTTCTCCGTATGGAGCTGTGGAGAGCCACCCCGGCAGACAGGTGGCGGCGCCGGGGCTGGGCTGCAGTGGGGGCGGCCAGGTGCAGGTCGAGGGGCTCGCGGGCCGCACGGACGGCCCCCGGGTCCGCGGCCACGTCTGGTTCCCTTCAGGCCACCCCCGGAGCGTCTGGTGTGCCTCTGCCTTCCAGGGACGCCTTCTGGCCGCCTGGCCGCTCAGGCAGGCGGGGAGCGCCCCATCAGACGCTGGCTGTGGTGGGAGGGGCCTGAGGAGGTGGGGCTTGCAGCTGTGCCGGGCGGGGGCGGAGATAGCCGCGAACGCCGCGAGCGACAAGAGGAGAAGGCGGAGCGGGAGGCAGAAAGCCTAGAGCACCCGGTCTTCCCTAGAGGTCTCCCCTCCAAGTTCTAACCAGGCCCGACCCTGCTTAGCTTCCGCGACCGCGGCGAGATCGGGCCCTTCTAGGCTGCTTCGGCAGCAGATGCCGGCGGGGTCGCGGGCTGCCTCTTGAGGCGCAGCTCAGCAGGCGCTTGGGCCTTACCGTCAGCCCAGCGGCCCGCCCGTCCCGGCAGGGCCCCGCCGCCCGCCTAGGCGGGGGAACGGAGGTCTCGGGCACCTGGGGGTGGCGGAGGTGCTGGCGACCACCCAGCCCAGGGCGGGCGGGAGCCAGCAAACTTTTCGGAGCTAGGCGCCACGCCCCAGATCCCGCAGGCCGCTCACGGGGAAGTGGCCCAGGAGGCTTCCGGGCCCGGGGACCGCGGGCCCTTGGGCATCCCACCTGGCCGCCCACGCTGCGCTAGGCGCAGCTCAGACGCAGACCGGACCGGCCCTCCTGCCCGACAGAAGCTGGCCCGAAGCCACTGGGCGCCACCATTGAGTTGGCACGGCCCCTAAGACCCAGCAACGCCACCCTCGCCCCCACGCCACCGTCCGAGCTCAGGACCCCGCCCCAGGTGGCCGGCAGGCCCGGGGAAGCGGCCTGGGCCCTCGATCCCGCTCCCGCCCCCGGCCATGGCGAAACGGCGGAGGGGCGGCTTTCTCCGTATGGAGCTGTGGAGAGCCACCCCGGCAGACAGGTGGCGGCGCCGGGGCTGGGCTGCAGTGGGGGCGGCCAGGTGCAGGTCGAGGGGCTCGCGGGCCGCACGGACGGCCCCCGGGTCCGCGGCCACGTCTGGTTCCCTTCAGGCCACCCCCGGAGCGTCTGGTGTGCCTCTGCCTTCCAGGGACGCCTTCTGGCCGCCTGGCCGCTCAGGCAGGCGGGGAGCGCCCCATCAGACGCTGGCTGTGGTGGGAGGGGCCTGAGGAGGTGGGGCTTGCAGCTGTGCCGGGCGGGGGCGGAGATAGCCGCGAACGCCGCGAGCGACAAGAGGAGAAGGCGGAGCGGGAGGCAGAAAGCCTAGAGCACCCGGTCTTCCCTAGAGGTCTCCCCTCCAAGTTCTAACCAGGCCCGACCCTGCTTAGCTTCCGCGACCGCGGCGAGATCGGGCCCTTCTAGGCTGCTTCGGCAGCAGATGCCGGCGGGGTCGCGGGCTGCCTCTTGAGGCGCAGCTCAGCAGGCGCTTGGGCCTTACCGTCAGCCCAGCGGCCCGCCCGTCCCGGCAGGGCCCCGCCGCCCGCCTAGGCGGGGGAACGGAGGTCTCGGGCACCTGGGGGTGGCGGAGGTGCTGGCGACCACCCAGCCCAGGGCGGGCGGGAGCCAGCAAACTTTTCGGAGCTAGGCGCCACGCCCCAGATCCCGCAGGCCGCTCACGGGGAAGTGGCCCAGGAGGCTTCCGGGCCCGGGGACCGCGGGCCCTTGGGCATCCCACCTGGCCGCCCACGCTGCGCTAGGCGCAGCTCAGACGCAGACCGGACCGGCCCTCCTGCCCGACAGAAGCTGGCCCGAAGCCACTGGGCGCCACCATTGAGTTGGCACGGCCCCTAAGACCCAGCAACGCCACCCTCGCCCCCACGCCACCGTCCGAGCTCAGGACCCCGCCCCAGGTGGCCGGCAGGCCCGGGGAAGCGGCCTGGGCCCTCGATCCCGCTCCCGCCCCCGGCCATGGCGAAACGGCGGAGGGGCGGCTTTCTCCGTATGGAGCTGTGGAGAGCCACCCCGGCAGACAGGTGGCGGCGCCGGGGCTGGGCTGCAGTGGGGGCGGCCAGGTGCAGGTCGAGGGGCTCGCGGGCCGCACGGACGGCCCCCGGGTCCGCGGCCACGTCTGGTTCCCTTCAGGCCACCCCCGGAGCGTCTGGTGTGCCTCTGCCTTCCAGGGACGCCTTCTGGCCGCCTGGCCGCTCAGGCAGGCGGGGAGCGCCCCATCAGACGCTGGCTGTGGTGGGAGGGGCCTGAGGAGGTGGGGCTTGCAGCTGTGCCGGGCGGGGGCGGAGATAGCCGCGAACGCCGCGAGCGACAAGAGGAGAAGGCGGAGCGGGAGGCAGAAAGCCTAGAGCACCCGGTCTTCCCTAGAGGTCTCCCCTCCAAGTTCTAACCAGGCCCGACCCTGCTTAGCTTCCGCGACCGCGGCGAGATCGGGCCCTTCTAGGCTGCTTCGGCAGCAGATGCCGGCGGGGTCGCGGGCTGCCTCTTGAGGCGCAGCTCAGCAGGCGCTTGGGCCTTACCGTCAGCCCAGCGGCCCGCCCGTCCCGGCAGGGCCCCGCCGCCCGCCTAGGCGGGGGAACGGAGGTCTCGGGCACCTGGGGGTGGCGGAGGTGCTGGCGACCACCCAGCCCAGGGCGGGCGGGAGCCAGCAAACTTTTCGGAGCTAGGCGCCACGCCCCAGATCCCGCAGGCCGCTCACGGGGAAGTGGCCCAGGAGGCTTCCGGGCCCGGGGACCGCGGGCCCTTGGGCATCCCACCTGGCCGCCCACGCTGCGCTAGGCGCAGCTCAGACGCAGACCGGACCGGCCCTCCTGCCCGACAGAAGCTGGCCCGAAGCCACTGGGCGCCACCATTGAGTTGGCACGGCCCCTAAGACCCAGCAACGCCACCCTCGCCCCCACGCCACCGTCCGAGCTCAGGACCCCGCCCCAGGTGGCCGGCAGGCCCGGGGAAGCGGCCTGGGCCCTCGATCCCGCTCCCGCCCCCGGCCATGGCGAAACGGCGGAGGGGCGGCTTTCTCCGTATGGAGCTCTGGAGAGCCACCCCGGCAGACAGGTGGCGGCGCCGGGGCTGGGCTGCAGTGGGGGCGGCCAGGTGCAGGTCGAGGGGCTCGCGGGCCGCACGGACGGCCCCCGGGTCCGCGGCCACGTCTGGTTCCCTTCAGGCCACCCCCGGAGCGTCTGGTGTGCCTCTGCCTTCCAGGGACGCCTTCTGGCCGCCTGGCCGCTCAGGCAGGCGGGGAGCGCCCCATCAGACGCTGGCTGTGGTGGGAGGGGCCTGAGGAGGTGGGGCTTGCAGCTGTGCCGGGCGGGGGCGGAGATAGCCGCGAACGCCGCGAGCGACAAGAGGAGAAGGCGGAGCGGGAGGCAGAAAGCCTAGAGCACCCGGTCTTCCCTAGAGGTCTCCCCTCCAAGTTCTAACCAGGCCCGACCCTGCTTAGCTTCCGCGACCGCGGCGAGATCGGGCCCTTCTAGGCTGCTTCGGCAGCAGATGCCGGCGGGGTCGCGGGCTGCCTCTTGAGGCGCAGCTCAGCAGGCGCTTGGGCCTTACCGTCAGCCCAGCGGCCCGCCCGTCCCGGCAGGGC